>NW_027437191.1:23727859-24235359 GCF_033239565.1 Halichoeres trimaculatus | reverse complement strand
GTGTCCACTTGAGGCTGTCTCCAAAAGTGAGCCAATCCCCATTGAAACCTGTATTAAAATGCTTAACATTACTGCAGCTATAAACACATTCACAGCCTGCCAGTTGAATGTTAGTTGTTATCATAACACATGAAAAATCTTATAGTCCTCAGATGTCCCCAAAGGCTTGTTTTGGTGTTTCCTGCTTTGAATCTGGACGTTTGTGTTTCCTGTGGTGGAGCTCTGATCAGAGGTCAGTGTGTGCATGTGTTAATGAGGCCAAGGAGGAGCAGCTTTTTATCAGAGGAGCTTCATGAATGGGAAAACAGACCCCCAGGGTGGATTTACATGTGAGAAAAACCATTAAGAGGTCAAAACAAAAAAAAAATCTGATAACACTAAAATCTGACACACTGCTGCATTTACCCTGGACCAACAAAAACCCTCAATTTTTCAGTACTTTTGGTCAAGTTATTTGCCTATCCAAGGGTTCCCAAACAAAATATCACTTCTACCAGTGCCTGTCAAGACTGCAATTTTCAGGCCCAGCTCTGAAACTTTTTTTTTTTTCCCCTTTTGCTGTTTGAACATTTTCAAAACCTAATTTTGTGAGTTGGGCTTTGTGTTTTATTTTGAAAGAAAGATTGCTAAAAAAAAATAATAATAATAATGATAAGGCTTAAGTAGTTGCAATTCCTTCCCATCTGATCTCCTTGTTTCCTTGACAGAGCCTGCTCTCCAATCCGGAAAAATCGTCTCTCTTCGTTTCACTGCTCGTTTGCGACACATATATCTGTGGAAGGAGGATGTAGATGTAAATGAAGCAGCTGTTAACAGGAAGACTGAAGCTTCATCTCATTGTAATACAAAAAAAGAAGAATTAAAACTCAAAAGCTTTTACAGCCAAAGACCTGGGAAACTTCAAGACCACCTTGCTCCCTTTTAACTCTCACTGTATTCCAACTACATCAGATAGATGTGCTGGACATTATGTAGCTTTAAATGCTAACTCGTAGTATATAAAATTATTCTGTTACAGTCAAGGACGAGTCCTTCCCTGAACTCACTTTTAAAAATAGTGTACACAATGATGTAGATTTTACTGCTGTACCTACATCTCATTTTATATACCTAAGCAACTCTTACATAAGCATCCAGCTAGCTGGCAAACATTGCTACCTTGTGTTAATTCAAGTTTATTCCTTTGAACAACTACATCAGCAGTTATGGAGCTAGTTGACATTTCTAGCTAACATAATTCAGAGGGTCAGAGTTGACATCTTTTTATGCGATGACATCAGTAAAGCATTTCGCACACTAAAATAGATAAACTTTTTTTTTTAATCTACTGTTCAAGATACTCTAGCGTCATGTTTATTTAACCAGAATGGCTTTGTGATGAAACCCAAATGCTTGTTTTTTTTGTTTTGTTTTGTTTTGGGTTTTTTTTTTTTTTTTTTTGGGGGGGGGGGGGGGGGGGGGGGGGGGCACTTGTTTTTTCTTTTTTTTTTCAGGACAATGCTAGGTTTTGATGCTAAAAAGCTAAAAACTCAGGTATTACACTCTGACTTGACTGTAGAAGTTATACTGTTTATGACCTCTGAAATGTGTGTGAACTGGTGAGAAGTATACAGTGTCAATTCACCATATAGAGAGTGTCTGCATGAAAATGTTTTTTATCATTTAGTAATGTTGTGCAAGTAGCATTGGAAACCAAACACACCATGCACATCCCGTCAAACATAGTCATATTTAATAAAAAAATAAAAATAGCTGGATTCAAATCTTCTTTATGTTGTGCCTCCTGTCATGGTGCAGTTCTGTCACAGTATGAATAAATTCCATCAGCTGTTTCCAGGTTTTCTGTTTTTTCCACCTCAGCTCAGACTAAAACCCTTTCTGTCTGCTGACCTCTGACCTCTGTCGTGTTCCCGTCCTCTGCTGCTCTGATTCAGTCTGCAGAAGGAGCATCAGTGTGCAGAATATAAATATGAATCCAGGCTGTCTCGTATTGATCGTCTCCAGACTCAGACTTCAAACAGCAGAAACAGAGAACGATGCCTTTTTAAAGGAGATTTTATTATTTTATTTATCTACGGTCTGCAGCAGTCAGCTCTTCTCTCAGCGTGAGATGCCGCTGTCACACTGAAGAAGAAGACACAACCTCAGGCTGAGCTCGGCAGGAGGACGTGAACTCTGTCGACAATTCGTCTGTTTATGAATCAGGTCATAATCTGAATTTGAACTCTGAAATAAAAAAAGGTCTACCAGTATCTACGTCAGTGTTTTTGCTCATTGTAATGCCATTTTCTGGAGTATTTATAAATGTTTCCTATCTGTGCATCATAAGGGTATGTGTAAGTTGATTGACCTAACAGTCACAGAAAGTCTACAAATCACTGCTTGTCAGAAATCAATCCAAAGTTAATTTTCAGGCTTTTTTTTGCCTTAATTCTGAGGTGAGGAGGATAAAAACATATGAACATTTTCTTTTTTTCTGATATTTTCAGAAAAAGGTACCAACGGATTCAAACCTGAGCCTCTCCTACAGCTAATGTGACCTGTCATCAAATAAAAGCTCATTCTCATGCAGCTGCTGTGTTTAAGGAGGGTTCAGCTCATGACAAGAAGCTTTTTTTTTACAGATGCAAATCCCCCCCTTCCCCCAACCATCCTGGCCTCCATACACATGGTAAATGTAGATGGGTGGGGCAGGTTGAGGGGCTCTGTGGGGGCTTTGGCTTTGCATGTGAGGGTCAGAATAACGAGCTGTAAAACAAACAAACTGAAGACGCACAGGAACTCCACTCCATCATTTTATTAATGTGTGATGTTTTCAAAGGGGATTTTTTTAACCATCCAGTGAAAAGAAATTAATGATCTTTCGAAACAATGGGACGCAATAAATAGAGCAGAAAGTCAAAGTTGCACCCCAGAACTGTAACAAATTGCCCCCAAAGGATGAAATAGAGAAGCATTTTCTTTGATAGATTTCTTGTAGTAGAGGAAACACCTTTAGAAATGTATTGTCCCTTGTGTGATTGAACCAAAAACACTCCTGAATGTGCACCAAAACTGATCTGTGTTTGACCTGTTTGCTTATTTCCCAAATAAGCTAGTTTCATTTTGAAATTATCTGCGTCCACTCTAAAACATGAGGGTTTCTGTATTTCTGTAAATTAGTTTAACACAATATGCTTGGTCATAGTTTTAAAAAGATCTAGACCTTTGATTTTTGGAAGTTCAAATAATTTTTTAACAAACAAAGTTGGCCAGCTCAACTGTGTCCAAATGTTTAAAAAAAGAATTTTTGCTTTTAAAGAATTGTTTTTTTTTTCTCCAATGACTACATTGGATTTATGATAACCATATTTTGACTTTAACAAAGCAGGTTCAGCCAATAAATGCAGTTTGGTATGGTTTCTTCCTTTGAGGAGTACCTCAGGGCTATGTTTTCTGCCCCATTAAATTTCATTAATCACCTTAAATGTTGTGGAAACTAAGTCAAATGGTTTTCAAATTATTAAGGGCTATTTTTTTCTGTGGAAATAGTGCAACACAGTGAAACAAATGTTGAAACTGAACTTTTTCTTAATGAAAAAAAAGAATGCTTTTTTTCACTCAGTTCAAGTAACCTGTTTTCGAAACAGTTGGGACAGAGACAGGTTTACGATTGTGTGGTATCTTCAAACAACACTCTGTAAATGTTTGAGAACCCATGAGAGTCCTGCTCAATGGGTCAATGTCGTTTTTGTCCGCGTTTCATGATGCTCCAGTGTTTGCTGTCAGGCCAGTTTGGCACCCGGGTTCTTCAAGTACAGAACATGTTGTTGAAATTTTTGAAGAATTTGGTTTGGCATGGTTTGGATGGCAACATATGTTTCTCCTAAACCCATACATATATTCTTCAGCGTTTATGGAGCTTTCACAGTTGTGCATGTTTTCTATGCCATGGATTCTTCTGACCCCAAGACCATCAGGGGTGCTGAGGACACATGGTCCATGAGTTCCAAAAAGAATTCTTCAGGCAACAGGACAGTTTTCCTCCAGCCATCAGTCTCTCATAAAATTATTTCAAGCATCTAAGTTTTATTGATAAGTCTATTTTTTCATGTTTATGTGTTTAATGAGTCAGTTTCCACCTGAGGAGTTTTCACCTGCAGCAGCAGCTCGACCTTTGACCCCTGACAGCTCAGAACAACAGACACATTCCTGAGCAACGGCTCAGCTCATCAATGTGAATGGATGGTAGTACTCTTTTTTCACTTACACACTGATTGATTCTCACATAAACAGCAGCCTGTTCTTACTTGTGAAGAAATCATTTTGTTATTCATACGCTGCCTCATGTTTTTGTCTGAGTCAGGGATTATATCACTTCTAAATTTAAGGTGTAAACATTTAATAAAAACACAAAAATTACAAATGTAACACTCTCTTAGGGAATGAAATTTTATTTTAGAATAGTAAAGACTTCATCATATTTGAGATGATAAAAGTGATCCCTTTTGAACAATAATGAGCTCATTGACATGTAGGACACCAGCTCTCGTGTTCTCTCTGGGGCCCTCTGTTGGTTAACACCTGCAGAGGGATTTTGCAGAAGCCATGCAAGTCCATATCAGGACTTCCAGGACCTCCGCCTGTAAACAGACAGGTTGTAAAGTGCTTATTCATACGCCTACTGATAAAAGAAGGAGAAAACACACAAGTACACCTGAGGACATGGAGGCGGAAATAACCTAAACTGACCTTTATTTCTTAACCAGGAATGTCCAAACCCTCTTTAAGGGTTCCTGAAAAGTCAGTGCAGGGTTCCTAAAGGACTTTACAGCAAATGAAATGACCCTTGTGGACTCACGAACCGCTTTAAGAGCACCTGAGCTCTTTAAAGGTTTCTCAAATGGTGAAGATTCTTTTCTGAGAGGCCTGCCTTGACTGCATTTTAGAAAGAAAATGGATTTGTAAGGGTGAAATTTCACAGTATATTTTAACAGACGTTTATTGCCATTACTTTGCTATCTAATGTTTTGGAAGCACAGATTTTTGCATAATGACCGATCAAATTAATCGGTTAATTAAAAACAATGACGATATTCAAGTCTAATCTTCCCCACTTGCACTAATACAGAGACTGAACAGTGATGAATGGAATAAGATCTTATCAAATGTGTGAAGCCCTAGCTAGAGGATGTTTCAGTGTTATTTTAAGTGATTTGGTATCACTAAACATCAATAAAAATCCGTTAAATGTCGATTACTTCCCTGGAATGATTAGAATAACGGCCAGACGTCTGAGGGAGGGCACGCGGGGGAGAAGGAGGCTTGGAGACGCTGTAATTGGCTGCAGGCGGGGCGGAGGCGGGAAGGCTTTCGTGAAGAAGGGAGATGATTGGTAGAGAGCGTTAACGTCAGCCAGTTAATAAGACGCCGGTTTGGAAGTTTAAGCAGATGAGATGCTGTCAGGCTGAAGAGAGAGCCGCAGCGGGAAAGAAGCAAATCACAAACGGGATTATAGTTGCGTAGAGTCGGCGCTGAGTTCGGGTCGGTTTAAAGTTGGACCATGGTTCAGCACACGGAACATGGCGGACAGGGGATTAACAGCGGGTCCCGCGAGGCGACCCATCCGGAGGAGCGTGAGCTGCTCCCGGCCTCAGCGTGTAGCCCTGTGCCGGTGAAGCCGGACTGGTGTAAAACGGCATCCGGTCATATCAAACGGCCCATGAACGCCTTCATGGTGTGGTCCAAAATCGAGAGGAGGAAGATTATGGAGCAGTCCCCGGACATGCACAACGCGGAGATATCCAAGCGGCTCGGGAAGCGGTGGAAAATGTTAAAAGATACCGAGAAGACGCCGTTCATCCGGGAGGCGGAGCGGCTGAGACTGAAGCACATGGCCGACTACCCGGACTACAAGTACCGACCCAAGAAGAAGCCCAAGACGGAGGGGGGAGCGTTTCCTGCGGGGAAGTCTACCTCTCAGTCTCCGGAGAAAGCAACCCCCAGACCTGTTACTAAGACCCACACCGCCCCCAAAAAACTCTCCAAGTTGAAACCCAGCAAACCGGTGGTCGGTCCGGTCCGAGCGGGGAGCCATATCCCACAGCACCAGCACCAGGACCCCCGGTACCGGTACGTCCTGACCACCAGCTTCAAAGCCAGCAAACTCGTCAAGCGGGAATTTACGGACGATGATGAAGACGAGGACGATGATGATGATGACGACGATGATGAAGATGACACCGATGAGGAGCTTGAGTTCAAAGCGGACGAGGAGGACGAGACGTCCCGCCTCAGTCCCGCAGCCGAGCCGGAGGGAACCAGCATGTACGAGTCCTCCGGCCGGCTCTTCTACAGCTTCAAGAACATCACCCGCCAGGGCACCGGCACCTCCTCCTACCCGGCCTCCCTCTCACCAGCGTCCTCGTCCCGGTCCGGCTCCACCTCCTCCTCCTCCTGCTGCGGAGAGGACCTGGATGACCTCCCCACGGAGAGCTCAGACTTCACCCTGAACCTCCTGGCCGGCCTCCACGCCTCCTCCGAGCCGTGGAACACGTCGTGCAGCACGGGAAACCTGAGCCTGTCCTTGGTGGATAAGGATCTGGACAGTGAGGGCAGCATCGGGTCCCACTTCGATTTCCCGGATTATTGCACTCCGGAGCTCAGCGAGATGATCGCCGGGAACTGGCTGGAGGCCAACTTCTCGGACCTGGTGTTTACGTATTGACCCCTGATGGGGGTTTATCGACAGCACACCGGGTCAGGTAAGAGGATTATCAATCTCCATCCAGACCCAGCAACCTCATCTGCCCCGCAGCTGGTTCTGGAGGGGAGGACGTGGAGCTCCAGAGCCCGTCAGGGACCGGGGTGATGGGGCTGCTGCTGCCCGGGGTAGGATCACTGATTTCTGGGAGACTCACCACGGTACTTCTGCAAAAAAGCTGATCTAAATTAACATCTACAGGGTTTTATGGATTTATTTTCAGACGCTCGGGTCTACACCAGGACCCGAACTATGCATTCCCTTCTTAAATCAGGATGAGACTCTTTGTGTTCCTCCAGAACCAGGACCGGAACTTCAGGACTCTTCTATGACTCTTCAGTCATGAAATGTTGAGTTAAAGCCCAAACGGAGCACAGGTGCGACAGGAACCATTTTGATATTTACATAACCAGACATACCTCATGTTTTTTTAAAGATCTGCAGAATAAAAGTATTTTCAGGCATATTTTTGTACAGTAAAGGGAATGTTCAGGCACTTCTTCTCTTCTTCTTCTCCTACCACGGTTCATTCAGACTGATAAATATTATTTTTATTTGAGCATGTGAGGGTTCAAATCCCAGCCAGCCTGCCTTGCTTTAATGCCTTGCTGTTGTTTTAAACGCGTGTACAGACAGGAAGTGGAGCCTTTATTGTGAAAGGGAGACTGTTTGGTTGTATATGTTGTGTAAAATAGTTAAAATTTAGGAGTTTATGTATATCAGTGTGAATGAGTCCAAACTGGATTTTCTGTTACGTTTTTATATCATCGACGGCACATATTTGTTTTTATTTTTTATTTTTTTCATTATTTTTGTGCAATATAAAGAAAAAAAATTAACAAAAGGAGCATTCCATGTTTTTGGTAGCAGAGAGGAGACTGCATTAACTCGTTCTTCATGATGAAGTCTGTATGTGACAACTGAATAAATCAGCTGGAACTGAGACCTGCTCTGTTTGATTATTGATCTGTGCTGTGATTTGCTGACAAGGGGTCCATTAAAGGGCCTGTCTGCTCCCTTTTTGACTATATAACAGGTTTCTAATGCACTTATTCTACTTTAAAGGAATTTCTTATTCACGCTAGGCCACAATACAAAATTCAAAATTAAATTTCAGGAACTGAAACAGAGACATCCTTGGAATCCCACTACAGGTTCGTGAGAAAATTTCAGGTGAAAATGAACCAACAAATGATGTATTGTTTAACGCAAAGGCCTACATAGCTTTACAATCAAAACCAAGTGAATGTATGTTTATTTCAATTGGTCAGTAAGGGCTCATGAGAAATCTTTTAAGTCTTTAACAGAAAAACCTTGAAAGACTTACAAAGGATTGTAAAACAACAGGAAACATCCATCAGTGCTCATATCTAATCTGCAGAAATATTCAAGGCCCCAATTTCTCACCTCAAGGGCCATTCAGTGTCAGCTCTGGAGCTTTTTTTCACATCACACAATCTTAGTGATGTATGACTGATGTAAAACATCCATAATCAGCAAAATACCCTTTTTATACTTTGAGGATTTAAAGATCGAAACTGACAAGTCTAAAAAAGTTTCTCAATTTAGGCTAAAAAATTCTCAACAGTATCTTTAAATGAAGCCCACAGGTCCATATATTACCTCAGTGGTCTGTATTAACAGTGAAAAATTGTTTAATTGTGTTAAATGAGACCTTAGAGATCTTTATACTAGATATTTCAGGACATGTTTTAACATGTAATGCAAGAAAACAGGTGTGCAGTCTTTGGCAGGCCTTGAAAGTTATTAAAAAGTTTTATTTTTTTTCAACCCTGGAGACCACCTGGAAATTTAAAGGACTGTTAGAGTATTAACATTCACCTGAAATGTGTCCAGTCCTGGCCTTGAGCTCTCATTTGTGCCCGATAATCGTTATCCAGTTTAAAATCTGTTTTATTTTGTAAAAAAGTTTTCAAATTTTCTAAATTTTGATCTGAATTTAACATCAAAGTAGGACTATTGGGACCCACTTCACTTCTTCTCAGCAGTCCTTGAAAGTTTTTAAATTCCAGGTTTAAAGCGCTTTAAAAAGAAATGAGTCAAAACAATCCTTAATCTGTCGACGCTCACAGGTCTGTAACGACTCTGTGTGTCGTCCAGACGTCTGATGATAAATAAGATTAGTGTGGGTGCTTGCTGTCTCACTCACTCACACACACACTAACACACACATACACACACAGAGAGACACACTGAGATTTTCACATGTGAGCAGAGTAAATGTGGATTAAGAGGAGCAGCTTTAACAGTTTAACAGATCAGATTAAAGATGTTTTGGTCTATTTTGATGAAGATGAAGATTTACAATGCACAGACTCTGAACAGCAGGAAGAGGAAGAGGATTGTAAACTGCTGATACGAGGAAGATTACAGTTATCTTGTTTACACAGTCTGCAGAGGTTAATGAGCTGTTTAATAGTTTTAACAGATTTTAAGACAAAATCAAGCCATGTTGGTGTTGTTGTGAAATCTTGATCTGAAACGGATTATGCATTCATTGAAGATCTGCACTATCAGTGTGTAAAGCTCAAAATCTTTGTTGAAACCAAACTTAGAGAAAACACAAAGTTTCATCAGAACCAAAGATGGACTTAAAACAAAACACAACACATGTAATCATCAGTCAATAACGCCAAAAACAAATCTTCGAATATAAATAAAATTATTGTTTTAAGATAAAGTAATGATCTCACAGTCCATGATGTGCTAGCTGAAGGATAAACTGAAGTCACAAGTAAAAACTGAGTCAGTTCACTATGAACATGTTAGCTGGTCTTTCTGCCCAACTGTCTGAAGCAGGTCTGAGAGGAAGATCTCTGCCTCCACTCCTCATTTGTTTAGGTTGCCCAGAATGCAAATCTGGGGCAAGATCTGAAGACTATCACAGCGAAGCCTCAGGGGTCAGAGGGGTCAGAGGTGACTGGGTCAACGAACAGGAGCTCAGTGTGTTTTCTCATCTGCTGCTGCTTAAAGAGGAGAGCAAGTCCCGTCTAAGGAGACACATGGACAAAGGAGGAAGAAGAGGAGGAAGAGGACACCTTTCTACTCTATTCTGATGCCCAGTCTGAATTGAGTTGCTACCATGTGATTGGCTGGTTAGATACTTGCGTTAATGAGCAGATGGACAGGATGGTTATCTAGTACATAAAACTTAATTTAACTATTTCTTATCACTGAAAAGAGTTGAACCAGTTTGTAAAAGTGAAAGTGTCTTAAAATTAAAGGAGCTCTCGTGTGTGTGTGTGTGTGTGTGTGTGTGTGTGTGTGTGTGTGTGTGTGTGTGTGTTGTATAATAAATAAAGAGGATCAGTGTGCATGAAATTAAAGCTGAATGTCTCTTTAACACAGGTTTTCTCCTTCACACTCACACACGTTAAACACTTGACCCACATACTCACACACCGTATCTGTGTGAGTGTGTGTGTCTGTGCTCATCAGCAGAAACCAGCTTTGATCAGCAGTACAAGAAGTCACACACTGTAAAAATAGTCCAGTAAATTTATCTGGATTAGTGTCTATTGGCATATCTGGTTAGCTTTTCTCAGCTGCAAAAAGAGAATGTGTTAGCATCGTTTGTTTTCAGTTTAGTTTTTCATCCTCTGATGAAGATACCTCTCACTTTAAGCAACATTTTAGTCCTTTTTCACTATTTATAGCTGTAGTCAATTTAAAAGTCATAAAGTACTTTTTAACTTGTTGGTTTAGTTTAACAGGATCTGGCATCAAGCTCCACTCAAGTCGCACTGACGTCACTTGTTGGTTCCTGGTTCAGCATATTGAAACCTACCATTTGGGATCCCCAATTTGGAAATGCTGAAGTAAGCCTTTAGTATCCTCGCTAACAGCTATCCTGCCTCTGTTGAGTTAGCCAAACTCTTCATTGTGTAATCTTTGTCCGAATAGCATGCTGCAGCTCGTTGTGTAAGCATTAAATTCTTGTGCCGAAAAGTATGCTAGCTATCCTATCTTAACGGTATAAAAAAGCTGTAATTCTTGGTAGCATGCGAAGAACAGCATAGCACAAAACAGTTCGCTCATGTGAAGTTAAAGTATCAAAGTTAACCTTGTTCATTCTCGGTTCTGTTCGTCAAATCTTCACCACTCTCGACTCAGATCAAGTGGAACAGCTTAAAGATATATTATAGCTTTTGGTGTTACAATTCATTAGCATTAGAATTTGAAGTGTCTTCAACAATATGAGCATGCTAGCTTTTTGGCAAACATTTCTACAAAAACTAACTTTGATCAGCAGTACAAAAAAGTCACGCACTGTAAGAAGAGTCCAGTGAATTTATCTGATTAAGTGTCTGTTAGCATTTCTGGTTAGCTCCCTGAGCTTAAAAACGAGGGATGTATTACCACTGTTATTCTTTTTAATCTAGTGTTATAATAAGATCAAGATACCATAACCTTGGGACACATTCTAGCCTTTTTTATTCATTTTTAATTAGTTTTAGTCAGTTAAAAATATTACTTTTAAACTTGTTCATTCAGCCAATCAGGAACAGCATCAAGCTCTACGTGTTCAGAATATTAGTCTCAGTGACATCACGTATTGCTTCCTGGTTTGAAGTTTTGAAGCCTACCACTGGGGATCAACCGTTTGGACATGCTGAAGCAAGCCTTTAGCATCCTCACTAACAGCTTTCCTAAACCAAACTCTTTAGTAGTACTATTGTGTAGTCTTTGCATGATTAGCTTATTGTAGCTGGCTGTACGTATATTAAATTCCTATGTCCAAAATTGTGCTTATTCTTCTTTTAACTGTTAAAAATATTTGGTAGCATGTTCAGAACAGTTTAGCACTCATAGCATGAAACATTTAGCTAATGAATCCATTAATATCAAGGCGCAGTCAATGTTCTGTTAAGCATAGTTGTCAGTTACAAACTGTTGGCCTGACGCAAATGAAAGCTTTGGAACAAGCTAGATTTTAGTCATTGAATTAAGTTAGCATTAGCTTTTGAGGTGTTGGCAACCATATCAGGGTGCTAGCTCAATAGCTAACATTTCACACTATTTAAATCAGACTGCTGTGAAGCTTATGATAGTCGTCAAAGACATGAAAACATTTCACTTACAAACGTTCCAAACAATCTTTAGTGTTTGCTGTGAGCAGCTGGGATAATTTGATCCCTCAGAAGGTTTTCCAGTTGTTTTCTGTGAGGTTAGGTTTCATTGTGAGGCAGTTGAAGAGGGAGGACTTCCACAGCAAAGACTGACCTTTCAGGTTTCAGCAGGGTCAAAGGCCATCCCAGGTTTCTCCTCCACATTAGAGCAGCGTTGGTGGTGTTGGTACATGGAACAACCCTTTGTGACTGACAGGCCAATATGAGCCAGCCGTTGTGTGTCTGGATCAGTTTAAAATCTTGGTCCTGACCCCTCCTCATCGTCTCTAAGGCCTCGATGACAGAGGAGCTAATTTTACCCCGAGCGGGAGACAAAGAGTCAGTGTTTGACTTGGTGAGATCATAGGTCAGAGAGACGACGCTTCGTGTTCAGATGAGCCGCCATCAAATACCTCCAAGTTCATCACTCAGACGAGTCAGACCTGAGGAGGAGCTGGATCCGTGAAGGGGTCAGACCTATGGAGGAGTCAGACCTGTGGAGGAGTCAGACCTCTGTATTTTATCTGTTTAACTAAGTCCATATTCAGCTGAGTGAAGACAACTCACCACAATTACAGCAGCTACCTCCAATGATCAGGTTCAGAGAAAATGCTGTTTGAAGTTTAGGTTTCAAACAGGGTTTTCACATCCATTTCAGAAGAGTAGAGAGCAATAATTCAAGGGCATGCTCAGCTTTTAAACATGATGATGAAGTTCCAAAATGAGAAGTATCTACAAAAACAGGAAGTAGGTTTTATCATTATATGATTACATACTGTTTCTCTGAAGGTGATGTTACAGCTCAGTTCCACCAGATCTGTGTCAGACCTGGTAGAGTTAAGCCTCCACAACAGATATGGAAGACATTTATTGTGTCAGACTCCAACCAAAATAACGAGGGTAGATGAGAAAAAAACATTTGATTGATTTTCAGAATAATGTGCAGTCTTGAGGCCAGATCATTTTTTCACTTAAAAACGTTAAAAAAAAAAAGTAATAAGCAGAGCCAGGCCTGGAGTCAAAAGCTTAGAGGTTTTCCAAGGCAAAAAAAACCCCAACATTTCGGGGACAAACTTGTCGTTTTCTTCGGGAAAACTGTTGATTAAAAAGATTACTACAGAAATTGTCAGTCACATGACCCCAGCTGTCAGATGGTCCAGCTTGGTGAAGTGGAGACAGACCAGACACAGATATGTTGGAAGTGTAACATGAGGAGATTTTATGTTGTCGGGTCTGGCGCCCCCTGTGGATGAAAAAGGTAGTGTTTTTCCAGGATGAAGACTGCATTTCCCAGAAACCATCTCCCAAACCGACCCAGGGTAAACGAAAAGAGAGGGTAGTTTTTTATTTTGTTTTCTTTTTTAGGAATGGTGAGATAATAAAGTATTTTTTAAGTCAGCTATGTTAGAATTCTTAGCTGTGACAACTGCTAACTTATTATAAAATACAGTTTTGTACAGAGGATTTTTAAGTTGTAAAACATATCTTTAAAGTAAGGTATCACTCTTTTCCAGGTGACCTCCTGAAACTAAACAGACAGCAGATGGACATTAGGGGCTTCTCCAGATCAAAGACTTTGTACATATTGAATTAACCCTTGATTATTTTCCTCTGCTGTAAGCTTATTTTGTGGTTTTCTGTGAAATTTAGATTCACTCTGAGGATCCAAACTCTCAGAAAATGTTTCACAGATTTGATTCAGACGCAATAACTCAGCCTCATGTTTCCTGTTTTTATGTGTCAGCAGGTTTACTCCACCAATGACAGACGAAGGCATGCACACGTGCACACACACACACACACACACACACACACACACACACACACACACACACACACACACACACACACACAGTGTGGAAAACCCAGACAAGGTCAGACGGGGCCAAGCGCCTGCTTCCTGTCCCTCATTTCCCACCTTCCTGTTCTGACCCTAGGCTGTGTGTGTGTGTGTGTGTGTGTGTGTGTGTGTGTGTGTGTGTGTGTGTGTGTGTGTGTGTGTGTGTGTGTGTGTGTGTGTGTGTGTGTGTGTGTTGGTTTGATCGAGTCCTCCCAGTTCACCAGTTCATCAGTGTGAAGCAGAGCTGGACAGGAAGCTGACTTAAAACAGGCCCACTCACACACACTCACACACACTCACACACTCACTTACACACGCTCAGAGCACGTATTCTGACAGGGTGAGAGTTGAAGTTGAAGTTTATTCCGTTTCTTTTGTGCTTCTTTATAATCTTATCAGGAAAAATGTGTTTGAGGTGAGAGGAGAAAATGGAAGTTAAAAAGTTAATCTTTCTGAATAAGTTCAGGTAATAATCCACAAACATCGGAGTGTAAACAACCAAATGTGGTCGGCATCTGATTGACATCTTCCTGGATTCGCTTACATGTGATTATCAGAGTGTGGCTTCAAATGTTTCTTTTTGACAGTTAGCATGCTAAGCTAGCTGGGATGCTCCTGTTTACTGAAAAGGCTAATAACAACATGCTAAAGATAGGGCTGTTGCATTTGTGGTACATCTTTGTACAGGATAGATGGCAGATTTCTTGGTCCTCTGTCCAGTGTTGCCAGAAACTACCAATAATCAACCCCCAGCCAAAACATCCTCTACTGTTCACTGCATTGTTTATAGTTAATAATGTTCAGATCAAAGGGGGAGTGAAACTAGCCCCTCCAACTATGTCTGCAAAAACAAACAAACGTTGACATTCTATGAGCCCAAGAGTCTGCAGTAGAGAAACTAAGGGAGCCAGGTGTGAAAAATACATACATTTTTTTATTTTGAAAGTCTAATCCCTTCTTGGCTTTCCTGGACATATCTTACTAGTTCCAAAAAAACTACAACGGCAGCTGTCAATCATCACTGAACATGACAAAAAACTCTGTCCTTCACCTATAATAACTTATTCAAATGACAGTTTTTTAGAGATGATTTGAACACAGTGCATCCCAATAATATCTTCATATCACCACTGCATATGGATGTGAGAAATGTTTCTACAAGGTGCTTTTTTATTCTTTAAAGTTTCATCACAGCCCATCTGGAATGAGTAGGGAGGAAGAGTTTTGACCTGTACTGTAGCCAGTCACCAGGAAGACCAGGTTTTGTGGCAACCTCACTTCAAGCCTAGCAAAATGACGTCCATTTTTTTGTTTTCTTCACAGTCTATGTTTTTTTTTCTGGCTCACTTTTCAATGCCACTTTTCCACTTGGGATGATGTCCTTTTTTATTTTATTTTTTTAATTATTTTTTTTGGTCTGTAGTAGAAATTATTTGTTTCACTTTGTTGCTCTCCCCTTCTAAATTGTTTGCATTCAACACTAGTTTTTACTTACCAGCTTACGCTTAAATTAGAGAATAAATAATTTTTTATTCCCCAGAATTCAAGTAGCAATGTAATTTCTGTGTTTATTTTTACTTGTTCGGTGGAATTATTGCCACAAAAAAGTTAATCCCCCAAAACAGTAATCTGGTATCTGTGGATGTGACAGACCTTAATTTGGAGAGTGGAGATTAAAGACCACTGTCAACTTCAGTCCAGTTTGTGAAGTTTCGTGTAACTTTAAATCTGAATTTCATATCTATAGAGAAGCTAATCCATATACGTATTAAACATGGGGCGCTGAATGACACAGTGAGATAGTTTTTGTGAGGTTCAGTTTTCAGCAGGTTCAGGGTTTAATCTGATGAAGCATCCAGCAGCAGCTCTGGTTCCATCAGTGAAACTTTCGCAGGGTTCAGTGTGGTGGGCTTCTTTTTTCTTCCTGGGTGTCACAGCGAAATCAGTCGTGGGCGTTGACGTCATGCAACGCTGCTGCTGCTAATGAAACCTTCATGGTCTGTCGAGGAGGAGGATTTAACCTACACAAACACTCACTCTCTCTCACACACACTCACACACACACACAACCTGGCTGACTGCAGGGGAAGGAGATGATGTGGGAGAAACATGATTTTTCCTTTTTAAAAGCAGAAATATTCCTTTTCTCGCTGTCACCAAAGGTTTCACAAACATCTGACGTTGTGTTTGATTTGGAGCTGTGATCTGTTTTACAGCCTGCTGAGTTCCAGGTCTCTGTGTTTCTGGTCGGCTCTGGTGGTTTTAATGGGAGCTGGTCTGGAAACCATTCACAGAGTTACAGTTAGGCCTCGCTGCTTCAGCTTCCTGCTCTCATGTGTTTATGGAACATTTGTTCAGATGATTTCCTCTGTTTTAACCACAGAACGTTCTGGAAACGGTCACACTGAGCTGCTCTTTCCTCCAACTGTTTCATTATTTATTCAAATATTTGATGTTTAACAGATTCACAACACTTTCTGATCCTCCTGGAGTCATAAGGGGTCAGTTGGACTTGTTTATTTGGGCAAATTTGACTTTTAATGTAACATACTCGGGCGATTGATGTCATTAGCGTTTGGTGTGAACACAACATAAGAAACATACAATCAGTACATAAAGAGGGGGTATTCTCTTTAATCGTAGTCTTTATTCTGTTCATCTAGTGACCCTTTAGTATCTTTGCATGCAAGCGAAAAAAATCCAGTTTTTCTCACACTGCTGTTTTAGAAAACACAGCAACTGTCTTTTTAAGACTCCCAGCTACATAGACCCCCTTTCCACTGATTGGTCAGCTCTGTAGAGGCCTGTGGGTAGATCTATGGGCAGATCTTGGTGATTGAGACTGTCCCCTGCAATGTGTCATGAATGAGTAAGCAATTCTCAATGACCTCATTGTTTCAGCAAGTCTCATGGGGATCTCTTGAAGATATTTTCAAGATCTGGTGCTATTTTTTTTTTAGAACAGAGTAATTTGATCAGTGAACAGACAGATTCAGGGATTTCTGCAACATATGAAAATGTAGAAGTTTGAAAATCTACACACTCTCAGTCTGGATATCTAGCATTGTTACTTTTATGTCCATGTTCATAATCTGTGAAAGCATAATTCCTCCTCTTTAAAGTCCCTAAAGTTCAGTACCAGGAGTTTCCACTGGGGGCAGTTACCTTAAGAGAGTCAGTCCTCAAACTTGACAGCCTTAAAGTTACAAAGTTAAACTTTTTACAGTCTTCGCTCCATGTTGTCTTCCATGGTTTTCTATTCAATCTACTGCCCTAAAAATCCCCCAAAGTCTTCTTGAATAAAGTAATTAAAGTAATTATTAAAGTTAATAAAGTACAGATCCTCTGAGGTTTAGAGCTGCATGAGTTTGAATGACTAAACAGTTTGATTCCCATCAGTCACTGCTGCTTTGACCAAGAAAGGAGGTTAAAAGGATTGAGTCAGCACCAGAAGGAGGAGGAGGAGGAAGAGGAGGAGGGATGATGATGATGATGGTGATGATGATGACGGAGGAGTTCGTGTTTTTCATCCACTGACAGAGCTCAGCTCAGACGGCAGATGGAGAGCAGAGCTGGACTCCTGCTGAGAACCGTGTGTGTGTGTGTGTGTGTGTGTGTGTGTGTGTGTGTGTGTGTGTGTGTGTGTGTGTGGGTGTGTGTGTGTGTGTGTGTGTGTGTGTGTGTGTGTGTGTGTGCGTGTGTGTGTGTGTGTGCGTGTGTGTGTGTGTGTGTGTGTGTGTGTGTGTGTGCCCTTTAAGAGACTGCAGCCTCTCTCATGATGTTGGTTTGGTCACTTTTAGTCCTTTATGAGAAGTCTGTTAAATCTCATGTTTACATCTTTATGTTCCAACATTTAGAAAGTTTATTGACTTTGACTTGACTTTTAAGATCTCATTCAGTCTAAAATATGTTTTTTTAATTGACCTGATTTTATCTTTTTATTCACTGAGATGTTTGATAACTTTTTACATAGCTGCCCTGCAAAGTAGATTTAATGTGTTTGATAAATGAAGATTATTATCTTATATTCTAAAAAGATCATTGAAGGTTTCTGAAGAAATCTGTGCACCAAAGGGATGAGGACCAAAACCAATCCTCAGGAAGCCCCACCTTCCCATCAAAAACTGACATGACTCTGTAGTGGAAATCACTGCATAGACTGAAAATGACGTGTTTTTGAACACAGTTTGTTTATGCATCCACAAATGCAGATTCAAACTGCTCCATGCAAACAGGAAACCAGATATAAACCTGATCCAAGAGCCTGAGTCCACTTAGACCTGATGTCAGGGAAGCGAACTTAGAGAGAAATGTAATAAAGACCACTCCTTAAATACTTGAATAGAATCCCCTCTGATCGTCTCCTCGGGTGATTGTTGAGGAGCGTTTCCAGCTCAGAGCAGCAGATCATCCCTGCAGTGATGAAACCGTCACACTTCATCCTCTGATCTGTGAATCTGCGTTCAGTTTTTCCCTTTCCGGGCTCGTTTCTGGACGTTGAAGCTCAGAGATCTTCCTTGTTTACAGTATTTGTTTCTCATCTGGACCTTGTGAAGCTGAACGGGAGGAATGTCCAAGCAAAGCTGGACGTGTTTTCTTAAATCTTCCTCCTGAATCTTTCATCCGGAGAGTTTCCATCCCGGGTGAAGCGGTGCAGTAATCACACATATCAGACCGGTAGCGGAGGAAATACTCTCTCCGTCTCCGCTGCTCTCTGATCAGATGTTTGGCAGCAGATCAAAGACCGGGTTAGCTCTCTGCTGGATCTTCTCCAGTCTGATAAATCTGAGGATTCTGCTCCGGATAATTGAGACCAACACCGAGACTTCTGGGTAATGAGAACACAAGGTTACGCAGGAGTCATTGAGGTCAAAGTGATGTCGTTTTTGCCAGCAGAGTCAAAAAAAAGGCGTCCTGATTTTAATTTTAGAGCCTTTTAGGGGACCCTGAATGAGGTCAGAGGTCACTGGAGAGAGATAAAAGGTGCAGCAGGTATTGAAGTGACAGTAAAAGCACAAAAGAAGGGAGGAGTGAGCGCTCCTGTCAAACTTTAACTCCTCTCTGCTGATTATTTTACCGCCCCACTGTAAAACAGGAAGCAGCTTTTCAAAATATGGAAATGACGCCAAGAGCATCAAATTATCAGCACAAAGGCCGACCACAGGGAGCCGACAGAGGAGGAGGTCAATGATTACAGAGCAGAGTGGATTCTGGGAGCACTTTAAGGCCTATGGGGTTTCTCAGCTCCCTGAAGGAGTCTCTGAACACTCTGCCAAGAGCATCAGCTGCAAAAACACAAAATCTGTTTCTGTACCCCCTCTCTTTGACCTCTGTGTGTCCAGGACAGCAACCGGAGAAGTTTGTCTTAAGATAGGACAAAAGTTCCAAAGGTTCCTCAGCTTAAGTGGTTCCCGGGGTCCAGTTCTGCGTTTTAAATGCCCTTTTTCAACCAAACCAGTGTTAGTGCTAGTTCCTGGCAAATGCCTGACAAAGTGCTGGTTCTTACAGTGACCATCGATCAGCAGGGAAAAACAGTCATTTTTGAAAAAGAAAGCTGCAAAGTGAGTCGTGTGTTGTTATGTTGGTGTTTCCTCATGAAAAACTTAACTGGAGGCAAAATCAAAGCTGCAATGCATTGTCTCTTATAGATCAGGTCTATAACCTGTTGTTTATATTTTTTTAGACTAAACAGTCTTGTGTTATTTACCTTATTTACATGATGGGATGTCATTACAGAGTCCCCCCTCCACACAGACACATACACACACACACACACACAAATAGACGAGTACACTCAGCAGCAGACAGTCAGGAAGGATAATGTCACAACCACTACATGAAACAAATAACAACAAAACAAAACAACCAAAACAAAATCTGCCCCTGGGGCCATCTTTGCTGCCACCCACCCCAAGTGTCTACAGTCAACAAACCCTCGGGAATGGCTAGGTATACAGTGAGGCACTGACATTTTACAGCCTGGCTCTGTGCTGATGGAAAACCAAACCTGCTCCCAGGAAGAACGTGATTAAATTCAACCAAGCACTAGCACTAGCACAAATGAGCACTGGTGAAAAGGGGGTACAAGTGGCCCGAAGTCTTGTAAAGATTATGCACAGCAGTCCAGTGACATATGGAAAGCACTGAAGGTAACTGCACTACACCACCAGACCAGTAGAGGGCAGTAAGAATGGGATGATGGCCCTACAACAGAGATACACATCCACTCCTGAAGGTTCCTTAACCTTTGGAAAGTATCAGCCTTCAGAGTTGGTGCATTTCTGGTAGGAAGAGCTACACTTGAACCAAACTTACCCTGGTTACTGTTCTCAAACAGCACAAAGTTCCTGCTAAAGATAAGCTGTTGCATTGCTCTTTCCAGATTTTGTTCTGGATAACCTCCTGCTGACTATACACTAGCTCTTATTTAGCTAATAATATGCTAACATTCAGACTTCATTGTATTGTTAAATCAAAGTTTAAGTTGTGAGGTAGTTAGCATCTGCTATATGCTAAAATCAGAGCTTACATTGGTTTTGGTTTGGAGTTGTGTTAGCAGCAGTGTTAGCAGCATTGTTAGCAGTGCTAGTTTCTGAGATTTCTTTGTCAGTTTGAATGATTTTAGCATGCTAACTCAATGAGTACAGATAGTTTAAAAGAAGAACGCTAGCATAATGAATATGTTTCTGATGTTAGCTATACTTAGCTTTGTCCAAAGGAAGCAGTAGTGTCCTTGTGATGTCTCCTAAAGGATCCAAACTGCATACTGGGTAAAAACCTTCAGAAACATGAATCCATCCATCAGCCATGTCAGTTTCTGGTCGTGTTTAGCGACAGATCTGAACAGCTGTGCAGCGTTTAAATCAGTCCTCTGATTTCAGCCTCTTATCCTCCATCTCAGCTGGCTTCCTCTCGCTGCTATTTGCATATTTTCAGTCCACCTTAAACTTTCTTATCTGCAGGCTGGGATGTAGAAACACGCCGAGGTCATCAGTGGGTTATTTTGAGAGCTTAATTTTATGTCGAGCAGTTTATCAAAACCACAGGAAGGCTTTTATTTTTAGCTGAAGGCCACAGGCTGCATGTGCTCAGAGTACAGACGTGAGTTTGATGGGGATAAGTTCACTCACTCACTTGTTATGAACCTCAACACTTTCAAAATCTGTCTCTGGACATATTAAAGAGAAGTACAGCTCCTCTTTCTCTCTGTCGTTGTGTTTAATGCTCTCAGATCAGACTGTGTTTATGGAAGAACTGAGCAGCACTGATACCTGCTGTTAGATTACCATCAGAGTTTCTCTCACCATGTAGATTTAACCTTTCAGTCCTCTGGTTATCCACACACAGTGCTTTGCTTTGCATATCCTTTTTTTCCTTATCGGCCAGAAAAGTTTACATGATGAGTGATAAAAATCACCTCTCTCACAGTTTATGAGTGGAGACACTGTGTCTGTATCCGTTTACAGATTGAACATAGAGCATTGTAAAAAGCTTTTATCTGCAGACATAAAAACTTCTGGAAGTTTATGTTTTTTCATCATTCAGGTCTTATCTACCTGTAAACCTTGTATCACGTGGATCAGACGTTTCCTTTCAGAGGTTCGATTTAAAGGGCCCCAAAAAATGGTAAAACATTTTAAGAAAGGTGATTTTCACCAGTTTTCTCCTGAATAACTTACTTTTATTGATGTTTCACAACAAAATAAAGAGACTTTTTGGAGGCTTTTGGAACCTGGATTTGTGTGCCAAAGATTGTCTTTCTAAGTGAAAATGTCTCAAGGAGTTTGGCACTGAAAGACCACTAGGGGGCGAAATTGCAGCAAATTTGCAGTGCCCTGAAACAAATAAAAACTCAAATTTCTTGCTTGGTATTCCTGTGCATTTTTATGTTGTTTTTTTTTTTATTTTTTATTTTTTATTTTAACATGTTTGGGCCCTTAAATGGATAAAATGGTAATCTCATCAGGTACCGTTTGGTCCTCTTAGTACTCAGGCCCTTATAATAAAAAAACAACACATTTGATAGTTTATGCTAAATTTCCCTTTTCTGAGTGCTGTCTTTGTTTTGTGGGAACGCTTAAATGTCCTCCATTTTGCTTTTAAACATTTTAACCTTTAATGGGTTACTAAGTAATACAGCAGGGTTTTTTTTAAAATGCAATTTACTGTAATTTTAAAGTTAATGTGTCAAAAAGGGCAAATGTTTTATTATTATTAATATTTCATTGTTTGTTTGTGTTATTTTGTTTGTTTTGGCTTCTTTTTTTTCAATTTTTTTTAATGTTCTCAGTTATATCTGCTCATGATATTGTCTGTGGCACCACCGTGTGGTCACTAACTAATACTACAACATGAGTGTTTCTAATGAGCCCAGTCCAGCTTTTAGTCAAGTCAGTGTTTAGCGCTGACCTAATGAGATAAATATTAAACAGGTGTGTGAGAGATCCCTTCTTTTAGGCTTTTTGAGCTCTTTATGAACTCTTCCTGTAAAACTGAGCATATCTTAGTGCAACCCAGAGTTCAGAGAGCATTGTGATCTGAAATACAAGACTTCCACAGCACCATGCAAGCTCAGAAAAATAAATGAAAGCTGATATGCAAAGATTTCATGAAAGGTTTAAAAAAGAAGAAGAAGAAGAAGAAGAAGCTATTGTTCACATTTCAAGTTGACCTGCAAGTATAAAACACCTTTAACCAGCCTGAATCTGTCTTTACACATATGTCAGTAGAACAGCATATTTTTTTAATATAAACAGTAAATATGTTTCAATTTTGTGGTGAAGCAACTTGACAACAAAAAGAAAAGAGTACATTAATAATTTGACAATAACTTTAATAAAGTCCCCAAAATCCTGTTCCATTACTACAATGAGATGTAGTCCATGGTGTCTCCTGTCCGCGTCAAGACTATTTTCAGCCTCTAGATAGCGCTCTTGCAGTGTAACTAACTCAGCATCCTCTGGTGGAAATGACTTCAATCAAAGACGCTCATTTCCAAACCAGAGACACAACCCTGTGTTTAATATTCACTCAATCTGTGCTCACAGAGCTGAGGGGTCATGGATCAGGAGAGAGTAGGAAGAGATTACAGGCCAGAGTTTCAAACCTCACTGCTCTCTTATTCCAGATTTTCAATCCAGTTTTTGTTGTTAAACCCCAAAGTTTATGATTTTCATGTCTTTCAATCAGACTTCAGTCTTTAAATCAAACATTACAGACAGGATTTTTTTTTTCTTTGTGCCACTGCTGCAGTAGGAGCAGGTGTGTGTGTGTGTGTGTGTGTGTGTGTGTGTGTGTGTGTGTGTGTGTGTGTGTGTGTGTGTGTGTGTGTGTGTGTGTGTGTGTGTGTGTGTGTGTGTGACCTTGCTGGTGTTTTGGCTGCAGGAGGAGGACAGATGTTGAGCCTCTGGTCCTGAGGGTGAGACAGAAACTCAGTCTGGATGCGACAGCTGCAGCTCTGCTTTAAATTCAGAGCTGCTGTCTGTGTGAGCCGAGAGCAGAGAGAGGAGAAGAGTGTGAGAGAATGTGAGAGGAAAAAAAACACCTTCAACATTTGTATTTCTAAGACTGATTCAAGATTTAACAAACTCCAATTTGGATCCAGCGTTGAGTTTGAGTCTTTACCAGGAAGCAAGCATCCTTAATGAACCAACTTCATTTGAACTGTGTGACCTATGAATGAAAACAGGTCTAACTTTGTAACTTTCACTCTGCTTACTGAGTCCAGGGTTTGTAGTAAATGTCATACAGGTTCAAATGGTGTTAAACTTCTCAGAGATAACATCTGTACAATCAATCACCTCTATCCTTTTGGAAAATAATGTCCCAACTGAACTAATCCTACTGGTACTAAAATGATTAACAAAGAGAGGCCATGCTAACACACCAGAAAAAAAACAAAGACAAATATCAGTTTTTAAATGTAAAATCAGGACTCCCTTTCTCTGAATTTTGTCATTAAAGACAGAATTTTGTTGGGGGAAAAGGCAGAATTTTTTATGTAAATTCAAACCCCCAGAAGTTTTACTTTGATATCAGAATTCCATTTTTACTGAAAAAAATCTCAGAACTCTTCAATAAACACTTTGATGTCAGAATTCTAGAAGTATGTCTGGAATCAGACTTCTAGAGTTCCATTCTTAATGTATGAATTCCAGGATTGTCACTTCAGTGGCAGATTCTTGAATTCCAAGATAAAGTTCCAAATTCTAGAATCCTGACTTAAATTACTGAATTTCAAAGTTCCAAAATCCCATCCTAGAATATTGTAACTCTTGAGTAGTTATTTTACAATCAGATTTTAAGAATTTGATGATTAAGTTATTTTTCTGACATTATTACCAGAAGTCCATGATGCCAACATGAATTTCAGACTACTAGAATTCCAGTCTGAATTTCAGTACTCTAGATTTTTTTTCTTGAAAAACAGAATTCTAGAGTTCTAAGATAAATCCTATAACTGTAGTGTCCTGATTTGAATCCCAGATTTCTAGAATTTTGGGATTTAAGTCAGAGTTCTAGATTGCTGATTTAAATATAAGTTCTCAAGAATAAATACTTAAACAATGGATTTCAAGATTCCAATATTAACATGGTTATTTCAGAATCCTGACATTACAACCAGAAGTCTGAATTTTGATCTGAATTTGAGCATTCTAGAATTTTTTTTTTCTTGAAAACCAGAATTCAAGATTCCAAGATACATTCCATGATTGTAAAATCCTGATATGAATCCCAGATTTCAAGAAGTTGGGGATTCAAGTCTGAGTTCTAGATTTCTGACTTAAATCTGAGTTCTCTAGAATAAATACTTTTACAATGGAATTCAAGATTACAATATTAAAGTTGTTATTTCAGAATTCTGACATTAAGATCAAATGTGGCAAATCTGACTTACATTCCAGATCTTAAAAATTCAGATTGGAGCGCAGATGGCCCAGGGGTGTAAGTTGCGACCATAGGTTGAGACCCATGAGGTTCGCCCTGGAGTGGGTGGCAAGTTCAAGTCTAACCTATGGCCTGTTTCCCACATGTCACTCCCCCACTCTCGCCCCCTTTCCTGCTCTATCCACTGTCCACTCCTCTATCATTAAATACATGAAACACCCAAAAAGTAACTTAAAAAAAAAATCAGATGGAGTCTGTCACCACATGATCAACCCTGATTTCCGATTCTAGCTATTATTCACTACAGCTGTAGCTGTCAGTATAGCAGCATTAGCTAGATCGTTTTAATGAGCGATTTCATCGTGGGAATTTTGTCATACCCCTTCCTTTTAAGTGAGGTCCTAGTTTGTCTTCATTTCAAGGGCTGTGTAGCCCTTCCCCTTCACATTATGAAGAATTGGGAGACCACAACCAAGGGCTAAGGGCTAGAATTGGGACCAGCACTAAATCCTCTCTTATATTTCTGTGATAATTTCCCATCACTCAAAGTCTGCGCTTTGTAGATGATATAGATGATATAGATGATATATTCACTGATAAAGTTCAGTGAACTAAAGAGAGAAGCTAAAAAAGCAGTTGTATGATGAAGGTGAGGATGGAAGCAGAGGATGATGATGGTGGGGATGAAGAGGAGGCTGCTGGCTTCACAGCAGATGCTGGATCTGACATTTCCTGGCCGCTGCAAAGAGAAGCCCAGCAGGGGGGAAGGGGGCATCTGCGGCTGCCTTTCATCCCCCTCCTCACCCCATCCTCCCTCGACCTGGAGCTTCCCACCTGATGGAGGACTGAGCGCTCACAGCGATAAAACTGACTCCAGACCAGCTCCACCAGCTGAGGCAGAGTGTTGCCCCCCTGAGGCCCTGAGGGCCCCTGCAGCAGTACGGCTGTCCGGCTGCAGCAGCTGCCCCTGAACACATCACACACAAACACACACACACACACACACACACACACACTCCAGACGGCTGTTTAATGAGCACAACATCAGCAGGTAACACACACACACAGATGCTGAAGCTGAAGACATGAAACAGATCTGCTCCATGTCGTCTCTTTTGAAGTGTAACTGTTGAACAGATGAATCCGTTCTCTGCTCTCTTACGTTGAGGTGGATCTCTATCCTCTCTGTTGTAGCCCTGGGCCATGCAGCTGTGTTCAGTGGAATAAAAACTGTGATGCCCTCAGACTTTGCATCTTATCGTCCTCTGTGATCAGCCTGCAGGTCGCAGCGTCGCTCTGATCCTCCAACATGCAGCTGGAACATGCAAAAACATGGCCTGCAGCCGCCACCGGCTCCGATATTCAAATCCACAAAGCCACAGAGGTTTTGACTGTTAGAGCCACAGACGTTCTAACAGAGGGCCCTGTCTACATGCTGGAACACAACTGCTCCTGCTGTTTGTCAGGCAAATGATCAGACTAAGACTCGGCCTGACAGGCGACTGACTGGAGGTTAAACATGAGACAGCTCAGCTTCTTTGTCTGACTTTGATTTACCATGCTCTGTGATTTTCTTAGTGCTGTATGTTTTTGTTTGTACTCCACTTTTGTTTCTTTGAGCATTACTAAGAGTCCATCAACTCTTAGAGTGGCATCATGAAAACACTGTGTAAAACATCAATGTTGTCTTTGTGACACCTGATTCTGCCTTGAGGTTTTTACGTCTGAGAATGTCATGTAGTAAATGCTGACTCAAACTGGCTTTGGTCGACCTATCAAGACTCAAAAGTGCAGTTCCTGGTGCGTCCTCTAGAGGCTATCTCCAAAACTTTAAAACAGAAGTAAACATACCCTGAGAGTAAGTCAAGAAAAATAAGCTATTCAGATGGAAACTGTTTTTTGGAAACTTAAGGAACTGCTGTTTTAACAAAGGCGTCATTTCCTAAAGTGAGAATTTGTTGCTTGAGAAAACAAAGATTTGCTCTTTTTAAGATGACAAGTATGTTCAAGAGACTGTGAGGAGGATCTGTTTTATTTAGACTGTAGTGCCACCTTTTGGCCAGGAGTCTCATGTACACTGTGGTAAAGTTATGTGTTTGTTTTGGAATGATTGGAGATCAGATCTTCTTTTTAACTCTAATTTCCTTCATTCAAGACAACTTTTCACTGGATACAACACATCCAGGTACGGTATTTATCAACAGTTAGGTAGAGCTATGGTTTGAAACATGACAACAAGCAAACTTTGTCAGTTTGTACTGTTGTTTAGGAGCTGGTTATATTTAGCTCTACTCACAGCCAGATGCTCTGAGACACGTCCGTCTTTGTAACATCGGTGAATCCTGGTTTTGTCCTACCAGTGCTGACCTACCAACTCCAACCTCACCAAGCTAACATAACCTGGCTCTCATTTTATTGACAGTCTCTCAAGTTTGAACAGACCACTGCAGAATAACTGCTGCATGTGAGTTGGAATGAACAATATCACAAACAGATTAGCATGTTTTATAGCATTTAGCTTGTGTTTTAGCCTT
The DNA here is from genome assembly GCF_033239565.1 of Halichoeres trimaculatus. Lineage (NCBI taxonomy): Eukaryota > Metazoa > Chordata > Actinopteri > Labriformes > Labridae > Halichoeres > Halichoeres trimaculatus. Next base: position 24,208,227 of record NW_027437191.1, on the reverse strand, counting down.
TACCTCGTGCTCAGTCAATCTCCAGTTTCTCTTTCTCTGCTCTTCTAACCTTTTTCTCTCTGACAGTCGGACTCCAGTGTCCACCATCACTACAAAATTAATCACAGAAATCATTTTCAACAGAGAAAAACTTAGATCTCTGTTCTCACCACTGTGGGCTTGGTGTTGTCATAGAGACTTAGAAGTGCCATAGGTGGTGCTGATAATCTCATTTTCAATTGTAGATTACAATCATATCTAGAAAGAGTTTTTCAAGATCACTTAGAAACTCCTCACAGTCCCTTTAACATATTACGTATCAAAAGACAAAATAATGAATAAATTTGCTTGTAGAGTTCTGCAAGAAGAAAAAACCCACCCTCCATACATAAATCTTAATATAATAAAGTAAAAGTTTAAGGTTTGTCATAAGTCATAAGAAAGTTAACCTTCTTGTACAATCTGTGTGGTTAGATATGAGCTATTCAGAATTAAGTTTTTTTTTGTTGTTGTTGTTGTTGTTTTTTACCTTTTTTTTTTTTTTAACCTATTTTGAATGAGTGTGTATGAAGTGTTTGTAACTTTTGGAGCCACCCTCTAGTGGACACTTGAGAAACTGCAGTTTTCACAAAGACTTCTTTTTTCATAGTGTAAGATTGCCACCTGAGCCACCTTGTTTGTTTGTTTGCTACATTTCATTAAAACTGACACATTGAGAATACATTTTACAAGTTTCAATATTATGATCATATTTCACGCCCTAAAGGTGGCATGTAGACTTTGAGAATTCGTGCAGTGATGAACAGTATGAAACGGATTACGGTATGAAAACATATCATTCAGTCATTTGCAGTTCAGCTCATAAACACCCAGGGGAATGCTGAGAGTCTGCGGCTTCCTCACATCATCATACCAACAAAATGAAGAAAATCACATATCATCAATATAATTCTCACTGATGTAAACCTGTGATTTATCTATCATCGTCTGTCTGTGAACTCTTCTTTTAAACTGTTTGTTTTTCCATCTCTCTTTGTTTACACTCTTCTTGTGTGTAGGTCAAAGGTCATCCCCTACTTCTCCATGTAAATGAGTTCCTCTGAGGACCTGAATGGAAAATCTGATTTTCATATAAAAGCTTGCAGCAGTGTAAAGATCTGACCTTTAAATGTGGAACAGTCTGAACAAAAGCTGGACTCGAAAAACCCTCCACAAAGAGTCTAGAGAGTCCTTCAGCTGTGATGAATCAGACACTCATCATCCAATCAGACTTCAAGATTGTACCTCTCAGGCCTGATTTAATAAAATTGATGGAATAATCTTTGAAAAGCTGCTCTGTAAACCCTTTCTAAAACAGATTCTCTACTTTAAGCTGTGTGTGTTTGCTTTTGGAGGAAAACTGGTCCTATCCCGTCCTGTCTGCTGGGTTTGGACATCCTCCTTTAATCTCTCTGATAACAGAAAATTCTCCACAAACAGCTACGAGGACGACTCACACACATCTGATGGTTAATAACTATGGAAAGGCTCTGAACCATGCTAGTTTAAGAATATCAAAACAAGGACAGAAGATAACCATTTCAAATATGGGAAGACACATCGAAACACATAATTGGTCAAACCTCAAAATTACAGGAAAAAAGATCATAAAGTGATGACAGGAACCTGGTCACAACGTCATATCAAAACAATCCACAGGGAGGAGCCCGGCGCATTTCACCTTTGACCCTGGAATGGAATCAAACCATCAAAGAACATCAAGAGCAGAATGGAATGCCTCTGATTGGTCAAAATCCAGCCACTTAATTTTTCGGTACCAAGGACAACACTGACAACAACTTGATCACACTTCATATTGAATAAATCTATATCAAAGGGAGTTCAGCTCATCTCCCTTCTGCCTGTTGACACTGTGATAAAAGTCTCAGGCTGGTGGTGTCCTGCAATCCAGACACTGATCTCTACAAAGTCACTTTAAGTATGAGTGGTGGTGATTACAGCAACAATGCTCAAAGCTAGGAAATTTATGTTTAAATGTCATAGCCCTGAGATGAAGTACAGCTGGATGAGGACAGAAATGTCAACAGAAATATTTATAAAGAAGTCCTGCTCACCTTGTCAAACACTCCTTACACAAAAATGTTCAACTTGTCTTACGAGGATGCTGGTAAGAATCTGTTGCCATGAAAGCATCACCACATGTGGAATCAGAGGAACTGTTTTGTACCTGTACATAAAATCATCTTAAGTCATTTTTATTTTGTGTCAACTTGTTTCTGTCTCTACATATTAGCTGGATTATGAGCAAGAAAAAATATGGTGAGCAGGTGATTATAAGGACAGAACTTCTTCAGGGTGAGCTAAGATCTCTCCACTCCATGTCTGGGCCCAGCTCACCCTGTCAGGACTCATTAATTTGCGTAACAAACTGTTCATTATACATTATTGCTTACATTAGCTCAACAAATGGTTGGATTAGGTGGTTGTAAATTCACAGTGCTTACCAAAACACCAGTTTTTAAGAAGCTAACAAGACTAGGCGCTAAAATAGCAGAGGTGAAGCCAAACTGTTAGCAAATGAGCCAACATCAAAATATCTTGACCAAGCTAAGCAACAATTTAGAAAGATAAGCAAACACGGTAATGTAGCGTTTCAGAGAAACACAAAACCAAGAGGATATAAGCTAATATAGCACTAATGTAATTGTTACCTTATGCAATTAGCAGCTTATAGGATATTAGTGTGGATAAGTTTCCGCTAACATAATAAAACATGAGCTAAAAGCCTCATTTGGACAGAGTACATTAAATTTTAACAAACAAAGTAAGTAAACATGGCTTCCCTTCCTATCAGGGCTGATTCAAAGGCATAAGAGCTCTATGCTAACATAGCATTACCAGAAGGCTGCTAGCTCTGGCTGCAACCATTAAACTAGACAAATGAAAAATGGTAAAGCTAAGCTACTAGTAGAGGTGTAAACTAAAACCTTTTTTTTTCTTCACTGAAGTGAAATATTTTGCATCTAACAGCAAGCTCTGGTTTAGCCCTGATCCTGTTCTCTTTGAAACTATTTAACAGCGAAAGTGTCCCATGTTTATCTCTCATCTGTTTCCTTTGTCTGACACTTCAGATTATTTCTTTTCCTCCTCTCCTGTTTCTTCTCTCCATCAGACAGGAACTTCCTGTTTCAACAACAACCGAGTCTTAACCTGCCTCATTAAAAACATCATTTAAAACATTTATAGACTTTAAAACCAGATTAACAAAACAGAAAAAAAACAAGACTGAACACTGTAGCAGCAACGACTGTTTTTTGTTCGCATTTTATTTTTCCACACTAACATTGCACAAACATTTTATGTGTATATCTGTACACGTTAGTCTTTTTGGTAAAAAAAAATAAATAAGTAAATCAAAAAATTAAAAAATTTTAAAAAAAGTTATAGACTCAAATACAGAGGTGGTTCAAAATAAAGAATCTGATCATTAAAAGTAGTTTAACTTCCGATCACACATGACTGCGCTTCAAATGTTTATGTTGCAGCCAACAGGTGAGCAGCTCGCTGATCGGAGTCTCAGCAGCCAATCAGCTCCCAAAGACAGCAATGAGAGCCAATCAGCTTCCAGCTCTGCGCTCAGCTGCTCTTTAACAATCAGGGAGAGTGTGAGGGAGCTCAGTGAGGTGTGACACCTGTTTGGAAGTATCTGTGAGGGTTAGCTTCATCATTGTCTGTTTCTCCCTACTGAGGCTTCCTCGTATGAAGCTCCTGTTCTCCTCCGTCCCTCAGCAGAAATGAGAGCTTGCAGCCCGGTGCTGTCAGCGGGCAGGAGGAGGAGGAGCAGCGGGGCTCTGAGTTCCTCTCTGCGGGGCTTCTCCCGGATTAAGAGCCCGGCGGTGGCAGCAGCAGTGGAGGAGGAGGAGGAGTTGGTTCCTCAGGTCCCGGTGCTCCTGCTTCAGGACATGAACCTGTGTTACCGGTTGCTGCGGAGACTCGTGCCCGGACTACCTCCCGGACGCGCCGCCAGTAGGGTGGAGATCCTGCAGCACGTCATCGACTACATCCTGGAGCTGCAGACCGAGCTGGACGCGACCTGCCCGACTGCAGAGAGACCGGAGCTGCCGGGGGGAGAGAGGCTCAAAGACCGGAGACAGCGGCACACACAGCGGGCACAAAGCGAGCAGATCCCCGGCAGACACACTCCTACCTTCCAGGTGAGAGAGGTTTTTTTTTTTTTTTTTTTTCACAACAATAAGAGAAACTAAGAATAAAAAGATATCAGAATCAGAATTTTTGTGGATGTTTTTTTTTTGACGTTTTTATACAAGTAGGCTATGGAAAAAACTATTAGTAGCCTAAACATTTTATAGAAGTTCTTATCGTTTCTTAATTTTTTACAGTCAAATAAGAAGCAGTGTCAAATGATGGATAAAATCTGTGTAATTGTGTCATATTACAAAAAAGTCACAAAATCTGACTCAGTTTTATATTCCATTTTTGCAAGACTTAAAAATGTTTATTCTATCCTAAATTTACCATCCTTAATACAAAATCATGAATCATGATCAGAAAATTTTCCATACATCACAGGATTCCTTTGAACTCCCCTTTTCAAAGGGGCTCTGAGGACTTTCTAAGTTTCTTTTTCTAAGTTTAAGTGATCTTGAAAAAGTCTCGATATGCCTGATTGACATGTCTCAGAGCTCCAGGTTGTCAGTAGAGCTAAATGTAGCCGGCTCCTAAACTACAGAACAAACTGACTGAGTTTGCTTGTTGTCATGTTTGAAACCCTAGCTACGTAACTGTTGATATACCTTACCTTGTCGTAATAAACTTGGTAAAAAGTCATCTTGATAAAAGGAAATTTATTTTGATCTAATCTCCATTCCTGTGCAAAACAAACACACGCCTTGTTAAGAATCACGTCTCCTCAACAGTAAGTGCGAGACTCCGGTCCAATGGGGTCCAATTTAAACAGATCATTGCACATTAAATGTTTACCTGCATCTTTTCAAGGAAGATTTGACCTTTGACCTCTCTTGTCTTTGTTGTCTTTCATCACAGACTCTGACTCCAAGGACAGACTCACTTTGCTAAACTGATCCAGAGAGGTAAGACACCAGTTAAAAACCTGATTCCAAGCGCGCTACTTACATCTTCAAGTCCCCAAAACAGAAGTTCATCTATTGCCCACTAGTGGGCTGAGTCTGAAAGTGAGCCAATCCCCATAGAGCCTCATGTTAAAATGTCAAACTTTGTTTGTTTGTCAGTTTGTTCCTGTCAACAGATCTCTCCTACTTTTTTCTGTTGCAGATGTTTGGAATGTGGGTGAATGAGCATACACAGAGTTTACCTGCTGGAAGACTTTTTAAATTTTACCCCTGAAGGACTTTTAAAAATGACTTTTTCTTCTCACTGTGATGGAGTCTAACTGCATTTTTTTTTTTTTTTTTTATAAGCAAAGAGAAACTTCAGACTCTTTCAACATTTTACTGCATCTAAAATTGGAGGATGATCTGGATTTGAATCAGGATCTTCACTGAACATAGGGATAAAAGATCTTTATTGTGGATGTTTTTTTGTTTTGTTTTTAATACTGAGTCACATTCAGACAGTTCGGCTTACAAGTGTTTCAAAAAAATAACTGAACTTTAAGATTTTTGTTCTTTGAGGTTTGACAGGAAACGATAATAAGTTTGTCTCTTCAAAGTAAAAGTTTGAGTAAATATTTGGATAAAGGTTGAGAGGGGGAAAAAGAAATAAATGTTTTTATTGCACAGTGAGTGACATAAGTAAAATTAAAAGAAAATCCCTTCCATTAAAATGTTTTATTTGGCCACAAGTGTAAACATGTTGTCTTATTTGAAAAGGTTGCAGAAAGTTTAAATATTTGCTGTGAAATTGTTTTGAAATCACATTTACTGAGATGAATAATTCTGACTTTTAATTTATTATTTTAACACTCATCCTCAGATAGTCTGTAAACACCAGTACAAAAAGCTAGTGGACTGTTTTCTAAGACCAGGACTTTCATTGTTCAAGTGCTGAGTCTGTGTTTTACAAAAAGTTACATATTGTTAACTTTTGTATGGCTGAAATTTTTTTAAATTTAGTTGAAAGACTGAAATGTGCTCATTCTTTATTTTGAAACAATTTCTAAACTAATTTTTCCAGAAGCACTGAAAGGAACTGAGTCTTTTATTTCTGTATGTTAAGCTCCTGTATGAAGTTCATTACTTTTTTTCTCCCAAGATCTGGACTTATTTTTGTCTTGGTTTGCCTGGTTAAGATAACGTTCTGTTAGAAAAAGACAAATGTCGCCTCCTGGTGGTGAAGCTTTGTCATACATCTCAAAGAAATTCCAGAAAACAGGAACTAAAGACAAACTGATTCAATAAAAGCCAAAGATCATCAACATTTAACATCCAGTCTTTATTCATTTTAGTTTTTTAAACCCACTGAATTATTTTCCTTTAACATTCAAAGAGTTCAGGAGCACTGAGGTTTATACACTAAAACATTAACATGCAGATTTACAGACGACACAACACAACATCAGATCTGATACTGAGAGTAACACGGTTGTTTTATTATTCAAGTATTTAAACAAAAAACGTATTCTTCCTTTAGTTTTATTTTTTATATTAAGTCAACAGTCTAAATTTTATTCTCTCAAATCTTCAGTTTTTAACTTATGGGTTAGAATTTAAATTTTCATGTTTAAATCAACTTTTCAAAAATGTTTAAGAATTGAAATTTTGATTTTGGTGAAAACTTTGTGGTTTCATAGTTAAACCTTCAAAATAAAAGTCTTTACTTCTCAGCATCAGCTCTGATTGGACTATATGACACTTTACCACAATCACAGGTTTGTTCGTTCGGCTCTTCGTTCACCAATAAAATTACTTCATGTGTCTACAAACACGCACAGTACACTGATACAAGTTAATACTGATAAAAAGCAGCGTTTTCACACACTCAACAGGTTTTTAGATTTCACATTTTAATTTTTCGAAGTTGCTCTGAACGTTTGACCAACGAGTTGTTTCTTTCTTTTGATTTACTAAAATGTTTTTACAAAACTGCATTTAGGGCAAATTTGAGGTTACAGTTTTGTGATTTCTTTTTGTTTGTCTTTGTCAATCTCAGAAATCTGCATTTAAAATCCATTTTAAGCATTTTCAAACAATGTTTTTCAGCTGCTTTCTTATTAACTTTTTTTTTTTTTACCATTAACAGCATTTTTTCAGCTTCTAGGGGATTTGATGTTGAGTTACTAATGGTCAAAAAATCAGAGTTGAGTGTGTGAGAATCAGCAGCAGCACATCACAGCCTCCAGAACAACAAATTTCAAGATTAAACTGTTTTTATCGCGTTAAAATTAAATATAGTGACAGTTAAAAGTTTTTAGTCAAGATATTTTCAATAAATTACTTGGTGTTCCTTTAAGTTAATAAATAATAAATGTTTTGATACTTTATTTTGTCTGCAGTTACATAAATCTACACTGCATCTGTACTGTATAATGTTTGTATTGTTTAATTTCTTAAGATTCAAGTTTTTTAGCAGTTTCCTTCTTGTAGTGTTGCAAAAGATGCTTCACTGTTTTGTCACTTGAAGTGCATTTTAGAGATAAATTAGTTGTGTAAATGATGTGCTAATATAAAACCATATTACTTATTTTAAATTGTATCTCGCACTGTGCATTAAACAATACAATTACATAGATCAGAGGTATCGCTTATAGAGCAGCCACCAGAGGGCAGCGCGATCTCCAAGAATTCTTCATATACAATTTCTTACCCCACTTTTTCCCTTTTAACGAATAATCTTTCAGCAATGTTTTCATTAAACTAATTTTAAAACTCCTGTAAATTCTTCACATTCTGATCAGATTTCTGTCAGAGCAGAGATGGAAAGTTGTTAGCATCAGCAGGAACTAATAAAGTGAATAGAGTGTTTTCAAGTGTTGACTCCTGGAGGCGACAAATCACATCACAACAACAACCATGACGACGACATGCAGCATCGTCAAGTTAGAATAACATTCCTACATGAGTATTTTTCTACAGACTACCTCTGTTAGCATGCAGCAAACTGAACACTGATTAACTGACGATCACAGCACGGGAAAAACTACGAGTCCACCTGCAGCTGCTCGCCACCTCTCACCTGTAAATGTCACCGTTAGCAACAATTCAGTGAGGTCTTTGAATTTTAGCCAAACTTGTTAAAAAAGTTGTTAAACTTTTAAAGATTCTTTAAACTCTGAGGTTGAAGACGGCTCCAGGTGGACCCTCAGTGCTCTCCTGATTGTTGAGGTCAAGATGAGGTCACAGGATGCTCTCCCGCTCCTCGCCAAAGGTGACGGTGTCAGAGGACACGGTGCAGATCTCTGGCGGGTCTCCAGGTTTCAGGCCCCTCTTCAGGTGCACCACTCGGACGTTCTCGTTGTTGGGCCCAGGCCGGGTCCCGGTGGAGGTTGAGGTGGTGCTGGAGGTGGTGGTGCTCCCAGAGTTTGGGGAGATGATGGCATCACTGGAGGAGGAGGAGGATGTGGGGTTGCAGGAGGAGGAGGTGGAGCCCTCTGCAGGTGGGCGGGGGCGGTTTCCCTGCTGGGCGTTGGTGTTGTTGTTGAGCGTGACATTGCTGGGTGTGCGGTTCAGGTTGAAGGACTTGGAGGAGGTCCAACTCTCCTCGGGGCTGCTGGCGAGCAGGCTGCACTGGTCCTCGGAGCAGATGGACATGCGAGCAACGGTTGGATCCTGCAGGCCGCTGAGGCTGCTGGGAAGTCCTCGCTTCCTGGCCAGGCTCTCCTCATCCAGCTCAATCAGGTTGGCTCTCTCCAGCTGGGACAGATCCGCCTCCTCGTCCTGCAGCGAGTGGTTTGGCGAGCTCTCATTAGAGCGGACCCCTGAGTCAGACGAATCCTTCTTGTCCAACATGGCGTCCGACAGGTAATCCTTCCCTTTAAGTGCCAGAGAGCCCCCAGGAAGTTTGGGGTCGACTGGCTTCTTCCCATCTTTGAGCAATGGCGCATTATCTGACTCCTCTGACTCTTCGTCATCACTGGTTAGCTTCTGGTAGCGCAGCCCGCCCGCTGCCTTCAGCTTCAGGTCTGCTGCACCCTGAAACAGACCGCCCCTCTCCGCTGAGGTCTTACGGGTCAGCAGAGACTTAGAGGACCCATGATCTCCCTTCTCATCCTCCTCAGTGATTGGATCCAGAGCGTCCCCGTTGGAGGCGAAGTCGGTGTTGTCAGCTGGCGGTTTGCTGTTGCTCCTCTTGTTGAAAGACTTGCGTGAATCCTGCTCACCGTTATCTTTGTTCTTGTCCTCTGATGATGATGTCATGAACTGTCCGGGCTGCGGTTGGACGGGGCGCTCTCCATTTCCTCCGCCCATCTCCAGCTGAGCCATCTGTGCAATGTACTCCTGGTAGGCGTTGCGGTACTCGGCCTGCTGCTTGTCGGTTAGCTTGCCAATGTCATTGGACGACTCCTGAGAGTTCAGACTCGTCATGCTGGCGGTTCTATGAGGGCCCCCCTGTGGACACACAGAGAACAGCAGCAGAGGTTTTACTGACTGATGAATTAAGAACAGGTCAAATCAGTTGACAGATTTAATACATGCTGCTCAAGAGTACGTTAAAATCTGTATTTTGCATGAACATCATGAGGAGTTTTTGGTGTATACTTTGTTATAATTCCAACTTGAAAATCAAAATTAACATAAGCAATGATGGAGGACTAGGATCTAGGTTGAAAAAAAATGATTTTCAGAAAAGACAATAAAAGTGAGATGTTATGACAGTTAAGTCCTTACGCTACCAGAAAAAAATCGTAATCCACCAGAGAGAAGTTGTATTGTTACAAGGTCAAAATCATTAAGTTACGAGAAAAAAGTTTTAATGTTGAGAGAATAAAAAGTGAGAATATTTCCAAGTTAAAACTCTAGTTCTGTGACACAGTCATACACTTATGATTCACTGGTTATATTCTAAAATATAGTTTTTTTTCTTTTTTAAAGCTGGAAGCTAAAATGTGCAACATGGTGAGAAAGGATTTGTACTATTACTAGAAAAATAGTGGTTGTGCTTTGAGATCAAAGCCTAAAAGAAAATAGTTGTCGTGCTTCAAGATTTAAGTGGTGCTTATGACAAAAAAGTTGGAGTGCTTTAGGATCAAAGTCATTATGTTACAAAGAAAAGGTTTTGTTACGATGAAAAAAAAGTCATCATCCGTGCTACAAAATTAAGGTAAAAAAGTAAAAGAAACATTATTAAAAAAGGGGGGGCTTACAAGTCTGGAGTCATAATTTTATGAGAATAAAGTTTTAAAATTCATAAAGCTGCAAGAAAAGTTTGTAATGCTGATTGAAAAAAAATACTGTGCTTAAGACTAATGCTGTCATGGAGATGTGCTTTAAGATAAAAATTGCAATGTTGCAAAAAAGAAAGGTAATTATTATACTAAAATAGTGTTGTAATATTACGAAAAAAGTTGTTATGTGATAAGACGAGACTTTTCAGTTTTGTTATACACTCAACACAAAAACATTACTCATGGTGCATTCCCACTTTTTTTCTTCTTACATTATGAATTTTCTCTTAAATCTTTGTTGCTTTTTTTATTTTGTACCTTACCTTTATGAAATTAAGCAGCTGTCATCTTCTTTTTGCAAAATGCAATTTACCTTGACAAAACTGAAGAATACCCTAAATACAAAATAAAAACCCTCTTTGGAATCAGTTGATATGTTAAACCTCTGGGTTTATTGTTTGTTTACCATCCACTGCATGTTTCCGTGTCGTGCCGTTTCGTCCAGTCCCACGTTGCTCAGCTCCTCAAAGCTCAGGTTGAAGCTGTACATTGGCGAGGCATCAGGGTTGGCGGCGCCGGCGTGAGGTGGGGCCATGGCTCGCCTTCCTGTCTCAGTGTGACCACCCACCACGCTGCCTTGCTCACTGGCAGTTTCCTCCTGCAGCACCTGGCTCTCGATGAGACGCATGTCCATAACCTGATGAGACAAGAAATAAAATACACACCTGAGATTGCTAGAAATAGGTGTCTGGAGAGTTAGGAGAGGTTTGGATTCAATATTTCAGATTTTCTGCTGCTATCAGATCATTTTTTTATTTGATGATATTTTAGGTGTTTTTTTTTCCTTCTGTAGTTTGATAGTAGCATGCTCATGCTGATATATATCCATAGTATGGTGGGTGTTTCATAGACTGACCGTAGCTCTGAAGAGCTGCCAGTCTCCAAAGTTCATGCTCATCTCTTTCTTCAGCTCGTCGATGTTACACTGAGACAAAACTCGTCCATTCACATTCGCCTGGAAACAAGAATAAAAGCACGTTACTCTATTTGTTTCCTGTCTCACGAAGATGCACGTTAACCATTGTGCAGTCACCAACCTTCCTGATGGTGGCGCTGTACTGTGCCATCATGCTCTGGTCGATTCCATCTATCAGCCGCACACGCTCGCAGACGGCCTCTGTCGTCATGGAGCTGAGGAGGATGGAGGGAGTGTTCGACACCACAGAGGCTGAACCCTGAAAACAGAAGTCACAGGTTTGATTCCCAATCCAAAACACATTTATATTTTAATTTCTCAAGTTTTTAGACTCTAACTTTTTAAGAGTCAATCAAACATAAACTCAGTGAGGACACACAGAAACGTCAGGCAGAATCAAACTGACTGATCAGATCATAAAAATGTTAGTGATAATTCAATGAAAAAATATTCTGTGGCTTTAACATTCAAAAAGTTAAATTTTTCAATTTAGGAAAACTGATTAGTACTCTTTGTTTTTTTTTACAGTGCATAGGAGGGAACATTGTGAAACACCTGTGTGATGTGAGGGGAGGGACGACAGGTGAGGAGGTGGAGGAGGAAGAGGGGAGTTCAGAAGAAAAGAGGGTTTATTTTCGAGTTGGAAAACAGGTCAAAAATCAAACCAAAAGCTCAAAAACAAAGAAGCCAACAGGAGTCCGCTCTACTCTACTTAAGCTACAGGCTAGTCTGGGCAGGCAAAGTGCATGCTGGGATGTGTAGTTTGTCGAGCACTTCATGAGGAAGGAGCAAAGACACAGGGAAGGAGGTGATGTTAGAGAGAGTTCAATACCTGCTTCTTTTTTAAAGATGAAACCTTATACTGCAGACAGACAGACAGACAGACAGACAGACAGACAGGTAAACAGACAGACAGGTAGACAAGTAGACAGGTGAGGAATGATACACAGCTGGAGAGAAACATCTGGAAAACACAGGTGACTGACGGGCAAGAGAAAGGAGAAGGCGATGTTTCTTCCTGTTTCAACTTCAGAGCAACAGGAGGAAGAATTTTAGTTTTATAGGTTAAAAAGCTGCTTCAGAAGATCCAAAAACCACAGAAGAAGAAGACAGGAGAAGGAGTGTGATCTCACCTTATCGACAGAAGGAAAGAACAGGAAGCATAAGAAGCTAAAGGCAGGTTTTGCTCTGATTGTTATTTGAGAGGAAAAAACGTGGTGCTGAGGATGAAAAATTACAGAACCTCATTTGTGCCAAGGAAAAGCAAAAGCAAATGGCTAAAACAGAAATACTTAAGATGTGTAATAATGACACAAGTGAGGTTTGATTGAGACTCCAAGAGATTTCTTTCTTGATAAATGATTTTGATTGCAGTATACATAGAAAATCACTACACTTTTCAATCAAAAAAGAGCATCTGATCAAAATTGTTCTTAACATTAACCAAGAAACTGAGTGTTGGACTAATGATCCCATAATCAGACTTTAGGTTGCTCTGAAAGGCTTGTTAAAAAGTTACTTTGGATTTCAGTGAGATTATCATGAGATTTGCTCTAATCATGATGTCACCAGTTGCTGAATCTCCTTAAAAGGTCAACTTCCTCTTTTGAGAAACCGAAAAACGCAACCTCGAGGGAGAGTTCCGGAATGCTTAAAGCTGCTTTGCTGTAATATTACGAGAATTAAGTTCCTGTGTAATGAGAATGAGGTTGTTACATAAGGCGAAGAAAGTCATAAAGTTATGAGGATAAAATCCTTATGTTAAAAAAATAAGTCGTAATTTTGTGTTAGTAGAATAAAGTCTTTATACAAGAGTAAGGCCCTAATGTTATGACAATATAGTTGTCTTTTACATGAATAAAGTCGTAGTGTGAGCAAAAGAGAGTCTTAATGTGGAGAGACGTTGTCATTTTAGGCGAAAACAATTGTAAAATTAAAGCTGCAAGCAGCGATGAGCAGGCCCAATCAGAGCATGCCCAGCCGCCACGCTTGCCAATCAGAGCATGTCCTAGCCGCCACATGTGCAGCAAAATGTAGCTCAGCTAAAAGCCATAGGTGTAGGCATAATTGTTATGCCCAAAAAGTTTCAGCCCCATGGGCTGCAGTTTTGCGCCCCTGGGTGGCGCTATGGAGCACTAATGTTCGGGCTAGCAGTGATAGAAATGGTCTGAGCCTGTGGAACTGAACCTGTGTGTGCATTTTGGTCTTGATCCTACAATGTACAAGACAGCCATTAAGGTTTTCATGAAGCGGCCATCATGGTAAACTTTAACAGTCATTAGTGGCCACGCCCATTGACGTAGCAAAAATCCATTTGTAACTTGTCATAGTTAATGTGTGTAGTATACAGGCCAAATGTTTACATCCAAATAGTGAACTTCCTGTTTGGAATTCACTATGGTCACAATAGACGTTTTTGTAGGACTAGGCATGCTTGTTATGCCCAAAAAATTTCAGGCCTGTAGCTCAAAGTAGTCGGAGGAGCAGAAATTTTGAGCCCCTTGGTGGCGCTATGGAGCATTAATGTTTGCACAACCAGTGATAGAAATGCACTCAGGCTGTGACAGTGAAATTGTGTGTGCATTTTGGTCCTGGTCCAACATTGCACAAGAGAGCCATTAAGATTTTCTTGAATGGGAAAAATGGTCAACTTTGGCGGTCATTTGCAGCCACACCCAACAAAATTATAACAATCCTATTATGATTCTTAATCTTTAATGTGTCGTGTATATATATGCCAAGTTTTGAGTTGATCTGAGAAAAAACCTAGGACTGGTTCTTTTAAATATGTACCCTATGAATGCAAGTTTTCCCAATTTCAGAAAAAAGGTCATAATGTTAAAAGAATTAAGTTGTCATGTTAGGAATAGAGTTGTAATGTTACCACAATAAACTTCTAATTCTAGGTGACTTAAGTTAAAATGTTATAAGAATTAAGGCTAACTGCTCCAAGAATAAAGTTGTAAACTTACAGTCAAAATTTGGGGAGATTAATATCATGATTTTACCAGAATGAAGTCAGAATTTTACATGAATTAGGTTGATTTGTTAGAGAAGTAGAGGCATAATGCTGATAATTAATTTAAAATGTTAGGAAATTTCAGTTGTTACATGCAATCTTGAGTCTTAGAGATGATTCACACAGACCAAAAGTTGAAAACAATGAAAAGAAATCAAACTGAGTGAGATTAAATCATTGGTCAGTGTTTCCATGAGTCAATGGTTATGAACCCTCCATGAGCTCAGGTTTAGGTGGGGTGTACTCACTGGTGCAGCAGCGTCCCGGCTGAAGGAATTTTTGCGTGGTGGGCGTGGATGGAGGTGTGATGTGTAGGTGGCCACAAGGGGGCGTGGCAGCTGGTAAAGGTGATGGGTAAAATATGGCTGAAGGGGCGAAGGGGGAGAAAATCAAAATAATGTTCATGGAGATGAATTAAGTCAAACAATGAGGAGGAGGCAACTTAAAAACAGTCTGATCGGACAGTGAATCCTTGCTGGAGGAATTAATCTTCGCTAACAGGCAGAAAAAGAGACTCTAAATAATAAACAACAATAGTTTTTAACATCTTAAAAAAAATCTTTGCTATTCTAGGACAAGTCTCTCTTCTAAGAGCGTTAAAATCAAGACTATTATATTGTTTAACGTTAGATTTTATCTAAGACAAGATGAAACTTTTGGGACTGAAAGTCCCAAAAACTGCAGTTCCTCTGATGACCACTGGAGGCAGACTCCTTAAGCGAGTCAAACCCCATAGAGCTTCATGTTTTATATCAAACTTTACATCAGAAGTTTAATTTATGACCTCTGATTGGCTGTTTGACTAACAGCTGAGATTCACTGTAAACACAGACCGACAGCACAAAAACACAAATAAAAGGTGAAACTGGACCAGGTGAGGTGTTGTGTGATGGCATCACAGGTTTACTTACTGCTCAAACACCCAGAAGAGCCCATGAGAAGCTGTTCCGAACTCAAATTGAACTTCAGATTTAAAAACACTTGAAAGCTTAACATCCAGACTCTGACATCACCATCCTGTGGGCGGGGCCTGTACTCACTCTGTTGTAGAAGGGGTGCTGTGGTCCAGCCATTCCGCTGTAGTAGCTGCTGTGAGGCTGTGGGGAAACCACGCCACCTGGTGGCTGGTTGAAGGGTCCGGTGAAGGAGGCAGAAGGAGAGCAGGTCGATGACACCTGAGAGTACATGGAGGTGGGGCGGGGCTGAGGCTCCTGCAGGGGGAGGGGTGGGTAGGAAACTCCGCCCATGTTCATCTGCTCGCGGGCAGCTCGGACATCTGGTTTGGTGAAGTATAAGAATCCATGTAAGTATTTGTCATGATACTCTCTGCAGTATTCATAGCAGCTGTGATACTTATAGTTACCTGCTATGATCTCCCTCAGTTTGGGGTCCAGGTTGACGGTGCAGGGCAGGAACGTGCGGATGTCTCTGGCGTTGAGGACGGGCGTTCTGGACGACAGGAAAACCTCAAAACTACGAATGTCTCCATCAATCTCCAAGAGTGGCTCCACGTCTTTGGTGGTTGGGATGTTTTTGGACACCCTGAGAGAGACGACAGAAACCTTTAACACCCTGATCTGTCTGTTTCAGAACATCTAAGAGCTCTGCAAACGGTATGATGTGTTTTAAACCCTGTGTATGAACTCTGACCTCTCATAGATGGACTTGAGCGTGGCCTGATCTGGTACTCCATCGGTCTCTTCCAGGTACAGGATGAGCCAGGATGTCCTGTAGGGCCACTGCTCCGTCATGTTGATCCAAGACGCCAGGCGGTCCCAGTTAAAGCTGATCTGATTGGCTCGCAGCAGACGACCTGATCGCACAAAGGAAAGTGGAGTTTTTAAAACATTTTTTAAACACAGATGTAAAAAAATTTCACCATCAGTGTTCAGTCTGAAGATTTCTCCAAATCCATGACAGATTTTTTCATCACAGAGGCTCTGTTGAGTTAAAAGGGGCTCAGTCAGGCTCCAGAAAAAGATCCTCTGTTTATTTTTATAAAAACAGTTCTCTATTTTTTGTTGTTTTGAGATCTTTGCACCTTCAAGTGACAATACAACATTTTAGCCTACTGTGTATCTGTGATCTTGATGATTAGTGAATCTGTGTTCCATGTGTCAGGTCTGTTTCTGAGTTGGAATGAGCTTCTAACCCAGAGTTTACTCAGGTTTTATCAAACTGTATCTTTTCAAACTTTTATAATTTATCTTCCTGGACTTCAACAACATTTTACTGGTACATGTTGTGTTTATCTTTTTTGTCTTCTTTGTTCCTGTTTCTTACTGAACCTCTGACCTGTGACAGACACGATGTTGAGCAGCCTCCTCATGGTCTGTGGGCTGATGTCACTGAACCAATCCTCTGTCACCATCAGCTTTGTCAGGTCAAACGACATCTGACGCGTCACAGAACGCTGCACCTGACGACGCCGGTACGTGTCCTGAAAGTACAAGCCACATGATCAAAAGACTGAAACGGGCTGCAGCATGTAACAATTCTCCTTTCTTAAAAAGTGACACTTAAAGAGGGGTCTTTTTACGAGATCCTAACGAGACTTGCTGAAATGATGACATCGTCGCATAAGGATCTCCTAACTGTTTTATGGAGGAACATGCCTCAAACACCAAGGTCTGGCTGTAACTTTGCCTCCTAAAGGCCTCCAGAGAGCTGACCATTCAAAAAGAAGTGGGGTTTGTGGAGCATGTGGCCTTAAAGAGACAGCAGCTAAAACAAAGTGTTTCAGAAAGGGGCTGAAATAAGTTTTCTAAAACACAAGTGAGAAAAAATCAGGGATATTTTTGAGCTGTAAATCATGTAAAGATACAACAGGGGCACGAGAAGGATATAATAAAGACTAAAAAAAACACAATACCCCCTCTTTAACTGATTTCCTGTAGGTGCAAACTCACCCTGCGGTTGAGCGTCGTCTTGCTGCCAAACTTGGTCAGTTCTCCCAAACTGTGCTGAGACAGTTTCCTGTCCAACTCCTCGTGCCAACCTGCGCACGCACACATAGATTAATTTTAACAACTACAGTAGTCGACCCCTGCTGGACATCAGTCAGAAAGTGATAAACCTAGGAAATATATCAAATTAAGTACCGTCTGCATTGGCCGTCTCCCCGTTAGCTGGAGCTGCAGCACACATCTTCCTGGCGCTGGAGAGCCCTCTGCTGTTGAGGAAGACGGGCAGGTGGACGATGTTCCTCATGTAGTCGTGTCCATTTATGTTAGAGTCTCGCAGCACGCTGTTCAGGTTCTGGTTGATGGCTTTAATGATGATGTGAGGGTCGCTGGCAAAGATGGAGATGAAGGGGCCTTTTGAGAACAGCACCCGCACCTGGAGGACAAACACACACCTGAGTGGGCTGAGGACACACACATACAAACACACCTCACAGGAGCATTGTTTTAAAGAACACTCAGGCTGGACTCACCGTGTCCAGCATCTGTAGCACTTTGTCCTGCTCACACGAGTCCAGTCCATCGATAACCACTGCCAGCCTCGTCTGATGCTGCGTGAAGCCATCGATAGTTTTCGCCATCTTCGCCATCAGCTCCACCTCATTCTTCAGCACCTGAGATGACATCATCACACTGATTAATCACACGGCCTGCCTTCAAAATAAAAGCCTCCTAACAGTTCTCATCGCACCTTCATGAAGCCCTCGCTCTTCAGCTTGTGCATCCTGTTGGCGGCGCTGTGGAGCCTCTTCCTCTGAGAGTTCAAAACCGAGTCGGTCACCTGCCACCACGTCCTGACGTTCAGCAACAGAGCCAGGCCCACCACGCTGCCGATGGCAATGAGCACGGCGTTCACCGTGCGGTTGTCCCCGTCCACTTTAAACACAGCGAGCAGCCCCATGCCAGTGAGCAGGCAGGTGAGGACCAGGGCGAAGAGGATGAAGGACGGGATGCAGCACGTCTTCTTCCACTTCTTCTTGCCTGAGAACAGAGAGGAGGAGATCAGAGATGAGTGTGTGTGTTTGGAGTGTGAGTGTGTTTTTATGTGAGCGTGCGTGTTACCTTGTGTTTCCTCCGTCTTAAACACTCTGAACAGACGTGTGGCGAGGAAACCGAACTCTCTCTCGCAGGCATCAGACAGCGTGGCGATCATTTCCGCCATCGATGTCTCTCCTCCAACACTCGAGAGGCGGTTATAGTCGGTGAACAGGAACCTTTAGGAACAAGAGATGACATCATCACTAAGCGTGTGTTTGCCTTTTTGCCCTGCATACGTCCTTTTATAGGCAGGAGTATTACCTGACAGGCAGCGCTCGGGTGCTCTGCTCCGGCAGCTCAGGCGGATTCACAAACATCAACCTCAGCAGCAGCTCGAGGTATCCGATGTGACGCGCCAGACGGGTGCTGATAAGCCATGCCCAGTTCCAGCTTTCACCCTCACGGCGCCCACCAAAGTAAACCACCACTGAGGAAGAGAGAAAAAATAGTTTTAAACACCTCCAGAGAACAGAAACTTCATATAAACAGAGGAAAACTGGACATGGCAACAGGAGATATCAGGGTTGTGATCTCACCAAAGAATAGGTAGAGCAGGGCCAGCAGGCTCAGGGACACAGCCATGGCCAGTTTAGGGTCAACAGTGAATCCGAGGACAACGGCGACAGAGCCACAGAGCAGCAGAGACAGAAAGACGACGAGCCAGGAGAACTGAAACAGCGGCTCGATCTGCTGTCCTGCGAACGTCTTCATCTCATCTGAGGACAAGGATCATTCATTACACAATGTGTTTAGACCTGTGTGTGTGTGTGCGTTCGTGTGTGTGTGTGTGTGTGTGGGACTCACCTTCTAGCTTCTTGAGCAGGAAAGACTTGCCGCTGCCCCACTGAGCATACAGACCCACACAGATCGGCGGCTGCATGGTGGGCTCGCTGAGGATGTCGGCCAGAGCAGAGCTGTACAGGTCATAACCCAACATGTCCCCGTCTGTCTCTGTGGGGGACAGGTGACCTGCAAGACACACAGGTGTGTATTAGTACACCTGCTTTTGTGTAAAAAGAAGCTCTAGAAATAAAGTTGAGTTGAGTGTTTTCATGTTTCTGCAGGATTCAGAGTGAACGTACGTGCTCCAAAGATCTGTGTCAGGATGCTCTTCTGATGGCTGCAGTCGATGTTGTATGGTGTCTCTCCTGCCTTGTTGGGACGGTACAGCAGGCGGCCATCTTTAGGGTTTCTGAGGAGGAGCTCAGCCAGGCGGCGGCTCCTTCCACGGATGGCGATGTGGAGGGGTGTGTCTCCTTTCTGGAACAACAGAAGAAGAAAAGATGAAACAGAAAAACTGATCTCTGTTTATTCGTGCATTTAAACACTTGTAAAATCAAGCTTAAATTTATTTTGAAAGGACAAACTCAGGCCTTATCTTCCTGTCATGTAAACAGTTCTGAGAGGTGTATGTGTCGTCACCTTGTCCACAGCAGACACTTTGGCTCCTTTGTCGAGCAGCAGCTCCACAATCTCAATGTTCCTCATCTTGGTGGCTTTGATCAGCGGTGTCTCTCCGTCCTGAGTGGAAGCAAAGACACGGTGTCATTGCTCTGACATCACATGACCAGAAGCCGTAAGAGAGGAAGGAAGGGGTGTTACCAGTGTCAGGAGAGCTCACCTTGGTGCAGGTCTCTGTGTCAGGGTTACACTGCAGGATGTCTCTGACCATAGTGGCATTTCCTTTCTCCACAGCCCAGTACAGAGCAGTTTTATTCTCCTAAGACACACACACATAGAATTCAAATTAAAACTTTTTTCTTCTTTTTTTCTGGCGTTGTTCAGAATGGCTAGGTGTACAATCTATCCCTTATAGATTCAAAATTAAAGCAAGATACAGTTTTTTATCTACAGTAAATTAACCCTCATTAATCTTAAATTGGCTAATAGTTAGCTTAGCTCCATTCAAAAGCTGTTTAAGAAACTTTAAGGTGAAACTTTAACACCTTGTCCTCTGCTCACCTGTCCTCTGATGTCAATGTCGGCGTATTTATGCAGCAGAGCTCTGACGATCTCCACGTGACCTCCCCTCACTGCTCCGATCAGCACCGTGTCTCCACTCTGTAACACACACACACACATAAAGGCAAGTGTTAACCCGCAACATGCTCAGACTTTTCAATTATTTTTTTGATTTTTGAGTACTTATTTAGTCTCACCCGGTCAGGGATGTTGACGTATGTCCCAGCATCCAGGAGGTCCTGCACGATCTCAGTGTAGCCCTCCTTGGCTGCGATCATGAGCGCCGTGTTTCCATCTTTGTCTGTCATGTTGACATTTGGGTTTCTCTTCAGCAGCTCTTTCACCACCTCCGTGTAGCCGCCACGCACTGCCACGATCAGAGCCGTCATCGAATTCTGCACAGAGATGGGAAGAAACAGGAGACACGGTTCGGATTCAAAAAGAAAAATCTGTGCATGAATCTTGTTTTAGACAAAAAAAAATTAACACTTCTTTGCAGCACTGCATGGCACTGAACTGAAATCATTGTGTTTATGGTGATTATTGCCATTTAAACAGATAGTGATGTCTTACCGCCCCCTCCTGGTCAACATCAGCCCCATTTTCCAGCAGGTGCATCACACAGTCGTAATGTCCCTTCCTGGCAGCCCAGATCAGAGGAGTGGTTCCATACTGTAACACATTACACACAGAAAATAATCAGAACATGTACTTTTCACATATTAACATATTTTATTGCTTTGAAACAATAAAAAAAGTCTTATGTATCTGTTTCACTACTTTGTTTTCATTTGCAGCACTCACTCTCCTCACTGTTTTCTATGCAACTTCACTACCAGTGCTCTGTCTCTTTTGCTTCTGCCAGCTTTTTGTGACTACATCACTTTTTTAATCGTTAACCCTTAAATTATCACAGCGTCTGTCTAATTCTTAAAAACAAGTTATTTAAAAGTATCATTATTGTTTGTAACCCTATTTCATCTTGTGTTTTGTCCTGGATTTGTTCAATATTTCATATTTTAGTGTTGTTTATCCTCACCTTGTCAGAGCAGTTGACCTTGGCTCCGTTCTGCAGCAGAATTTTGACGATGTCTGCGTGTCCTCGTCCAGCAGTCCAGATGATGGGATACACACTGTACTGCTGTACACACACACCAGAGAGATAGTAGGTGTCAGGGTGACAAGATCAAGATGATTTGACTTCTATGGATGTGTCGGTTTGAGGTGTGTTTGTGTGTGTGTGTGTGTGTGTGTGTGTGTGTGTGTGTGAGTGAGTGTGTGTGTGTTTTACCTGTCCTGTAGTGTTGGGATTTGCTCCATGCTCCAGCAGCAGCTCCACAACCTCCACACGTCCTTTGTAAGCTGCCCACATCAGCGCCGTCCAGCCGCCCTTCAAAGCAACAGCTATAGCATCACTCACTGGGTTTAAGCATCACTAACAGGTGTGTGACACCTTTCTAAAGCATAAGATAACTTGTTAAAACTAAAATTCTCTTTAAAGTGATAGAAACCATCTCTGAAAAACACATGTTTATTTTGATTATTTGGATGTCTTTTTATACCACCATGTCATGTGACCTCACCATGTCTCTGTGCTCAATGTAAGCGCTGTTCTCCAGCAGCTCCTTTACCACGTCCAGATGACCCTCTTTAGCTGCACTGATCAGCGCCGACCAGCAGTCCTGAGGGAGAAACAGAGAGAGGCTGTTAAAAGAACCAGAGAGTTGACTCCATCTATCCAGGTAAGAGGGGGAAATCTGACGTTTTTATGATCCAGATGAAAAACTAAGACATTTGATTGGCTCACCACGTCGTCAAGGTTGACATTGGCTCCTCTTCTGATCAGCTCCTGAACAATCTCCAGACTGCCCTGTTCAGCTGCTAACATTAGGGGTGTCTGACCGTTCTGTCAGCAAACAAATAAAGAAATAATAAAAACACTGCACAGGTTACAGCAGGAGGAAAAACTGGATGAAAAAATAAAATAAAATATTTCCCACGTACGTCGCTGCGCCCATCCACCTCCTTGAAGCGATCCAGGTGAGCTTTAAGGGCAGACAGGTTTTCCTCTTCCACATAGCTGAACAGGTTCTGGATGGCCAGAGTGGTCATCTTGATGGATGTGGTGGTGTCCATGATTGCTGCCTGTTTCTACGCCCCCTACTGACAGAAGACAGAATGACAACATCAGTATGGTCACACTTACAGCTTCTTCATGTAATTTTGTCCTTGTATTATTCATCCATTTGATCCAGAGAGAGTTTTTGAAACAAATCTTCACCTGTCCTTGTTTAAACACAAAGCAATGTGCACAGGTGTTTTGCAAACATCAGGTGCTGCAGGTGTGTTTGCCCTCTAAAGGACCATGTTAGCATGTGACTGAGTATGAAAACTGGGTGTTAGATGTCTTTTTACAGTCTGTTAGTTTGGTTAAGCACACAGCTATACAGATTTGTCTGATATTTACATGAAATACTCTGGGGACACCTGTCTCCAGACTGCTAGCAGCTCTTATCTGTTACTCAAAGAAGCCACACCCTCTATCTTATACAACTTTTATCTTTAACATAATGTAAACAAGTGAGTTATATCTAAAATTGATTAAAGCACTGTTTGTACCAGATTGTAAAAATGTTCATTCCAGCTGTAAAGTTGGACATTTTAGCATGAGGCTCTATGGAGATTAACCTACTTTTAATACAACCTCTTGTGGACACCAGTGGAACTGCAGGATGTGGCTGCTTGCAGGGTAACATGTTCCTATCATGAGAACTTAATGCAAAACCGTCCATGACATTTAAATCCTCCAGATTTTCTGATTTAATTTTGATCCTCAGCAGCTTCCTTAGATGTTTGCTCTTTAAACTGACCTCAGATCAGCTCTCAGGCATTTCTCTGAGCTCTGCTGGCGGCTGATATCAACTCAGTGGAGTGATGGAGGAGCTCTCTAACTGGTGTCAGATTTACTGTCACCATAGTAACTACCTGTAGAGGCCACCAGCCAATCAGAAATGACACAGTTCAACAGACAAATGAACACTGCTGCACTGATATCAGCCTATAAATAATTTTTAATGTACCATTATGATTAGTGTTGTGATACTGCTGTAAAGCTTGATTTTACAAACTGAATTATTTATATAATATATTATTGCTGACATGTTGCAACACATTTACTGTAAAAATGTGATAAAATGTATGTGAATTCATGTAACCTATAGATGAAAATTGTTTGAAACTAATAACAAAATCCTGACACCAGTATTTGTAATTATTTGTAATCATCTTCTTGTTTTTCCTGACTGCTAATTGGAGCTAGATGATCACCTTTGATGCATTGTGTGTGAGGGGACAGTAAGGATAAACGAGGGGGAAAACGTTGCATCTTCCACCTATAACAACACATTTTCCCGTTTTATCCCTTATTTTTTGTTGAACTGATTTATAATAGTACATTATCATACTGTTCAACGACATTTCACCCCCCCAAAAAATGATACGTTATGTCTTTAAGCTTAATTTTAACATTATCAACGATGATTGTGTTTATAACATGTATCTGCAGCTCCATAACAAAAAATATAACACCTGTTATTCCACCGGCTGTGACGGTATGTCTGATGTTAAAACGCTGCAGTAACCTGAATAACCTTCATATCATCAACGAGGCGGCACTGATTGCACACATAAGCGAAACTGAACCATCTTAAAACACACATCACTGTTTATTTCAGCTTAAATTAAAAATATTTACATAGCACTGATTTATTTTTCTTTATCGATTCAGCGACGTCACAAATGTCAATCAGAGTCTAGTCGTTGGCATAAAGGATGCTGCTGGTAAAAACGGACAAAAAATACGTTAAATTACCGTCAGAAGAGAATTGATTTCAGTTTAGGCCGTTAAGCCAGGGGTCCAGCCGGGTTTCACTGCCTGTTACTCGGCGTTTTCGTCTGCGTTCTGTCGGCCTGTGTTCGGATGACAACGAGTGTTCATTCTCCATCCGCAACAACAGCAGCCATCTTGATCAGAATAACAACCGAGGAGACACCCAGCCCGTCACTGTGTAAAGCCCGCGAAAACGGGGAAAGAACGTACGTTCACCGCTGCCAAAATAAAAGCATGAGCTTCGGACTTTGATTAACATCGTCCAATTTTCCAACAAAAGCTCTTTCACATGGATTTTTCTATTCCACTTCCACCTCTGCGGTGATAATCCAAAATCTCTTTAAATTTATTTGACTACATTTTTTTGTCTTTTTCACCAACAGAATTAGAGGACTTCAAGTAATATTTTATTTTGT
Organism: Halichoeres trimaculatus; assembly: GCF_033239565.1. Classification (NCBI taxonomy): domain Eukaryota; kingdom Metazoa; phylum Chordata; class Actinopteri; order Labriformes; family Labridae; genus Halichoeres; species Halichoeres trimaculatus. The sequence continues at coordinate 24,183,664 of NW_027437191.1, read as the reverse complement.
AGAAGTTGTTACGAAAAACCGTCAACTTTATAGGTTGTTTTCAAAAAGGAAAATAGCTTTATTTTAAGAACAATATTAATTGTAATTTACACTAGAGTTGAAAAAGTATAAAAAAGAAAAAAAATATATGTAATTATATAATTTGAAGCTCGAGTTATCAGAAAATATGAAAAGTACACCCCACCAATTTCCCCCCTACCTGAATTAAATAACTTAAAAGTATATAAATAAAATATTTATTATTATTGTTATTATTATTATTATTATTATTATTATTATTATTATTATTATTATTATTATTATTATTATTATTCAAAATAAATAGATAAATAAATCTGTTGAAATCATAATTTAATGAATTTATTTCTAAATAATTTAAAAGGGAGATAACTTAAATAGATGGACATTGTCAACAGCCCAATAATCAGCTTAATCAAGTTGTCCTTGTCTAGATCACCGTATTACTATACCTCAATATGTGATAATAACCATGACTGTTATCTTCAGGGTTACATTACACTTCACTTACATAATATCACAGAACATGGTACAATAATGGGGGTTTAATTTGGTTTTGTGTCTTGTTTTGGTTTACCACTATCTGTGCAATAGTTGCAAAGTCACCTTATCATGTGAGAAAAAGGTAATTAGTTATCAATGGTTAAGCTTGGGCCAGTATCAGTTTATGAGGGTGTAAAGTGCAGGAGAAAGGTGTTTATCTATTGCGTCACTGCTCAACCCTGCTGGACAAGAAGCCCAAGTGCACTTTCAAACAGGGTGTAGTAAACTTGTAACAATCAGATAGGGGAGGTTATCTGAGCAAAACAAAGTTCAAATAGAAAAATTATAGTTTTAGAGTTTGAGTTTATTTCCTAAAATGTGAAAGGTTTTCCTCTTTTTCAAACTTCTTACATCAAACCACAAGTCTGTTTGGAATCACATAAATAACAGGTTGACAAAAAGTGACATCTACAAATGTAAACACGACACCCTCCTCAGCAGTCACACATCAAGAAAGAGTTAATACTGATCCTGCAAAGGCGCATCTTCCCATTTCTTGTAAAACAAAACAAATAAGGCGACTGAGTGGAATAATCATTGGCACTTTTTTAAAACTCATTTCTATGAATACTGTGAAGTTGTGGTTTAAAGATTAGAGCACAATGACAGGCTGTGAAATCAGTCTGGAGGAATGTGGAGGTGAAAAATCATTTGAACTTTCTTCTTCGATCATTCGTTCACTTCTTTAATGCACTGATTCATTGGCCTGATCACTCACTCCATCTTCAAATATAGCTTTACTTCAACATGCTTTCACCCAATTCATTCACAGATATTTTTCTACTCTTCCTTTCAAGTATTCCTATTTTTGTTCATTCATTCTTTCTTTCTTTCTTTCTTTCTTTCTTTCTTTCTTTCTTTCTTTCTTTCTTTCTTTCTTTCTTTCTTTCTTTCTTTCCCAACAATCAAAGAAAAATAGGTCTGGTAAACACTGAAAAGATGGCCACAACAGTTCAGGGCAGTTTGAAATGTTCCTCAGTATTTATATATCCCCCTCTATCACAGATTCCTCTCAATCTGCAGCCTCACCCTTAAAAGTGTCCCCATCTGTTGGTAGTTTGGGTCCAAACACTATCCTGGCAGTCGTATGTCCTCAGTGAGACAGTTTTTTCGTTCATACGGGACAACACGGGCCTCAAACTAAAAGACCTTTGTGTCCTCTGAATCCCTTTAATACAGTATTTTGACTCAACCATGTGTCCGTACTCGGGAGGAAGATCCGGTTCACCTCCTTGTCTCTCTATACAAGTTAATGAAAATAAAACACCACAGTTCTTTTTCCTCATGTGGTCTTTTCCTTCCCACTGTAGGTGCTGTCTGTCGCCTCTTGATGGCCTTTGACTTGGGCTGGTTCTTGAAGGAGGTTCTTCTGCTGGTCCTTGAGGCGGAGATGTCTCGGTTTGACTGGCAGTGCCACAGCCAGCAGAATGCAGCCAATGTGGAGGCTGAAGCACCAGGACCTGAACAGGGGGTAAGGAGGAGAGCCTGATGTCAGTGTAGGGCTACCAGCAGAGTACATACTGATAATTTCCTTGAGCAGTTATCCAGTTTCCAGATATAGTTTGTTGTCTAAAAAAATATGATATCAAAGCAGGATTAATATCCGAAAATATGCTTCAGCTGATACCAGGCAGCCATATTTGTGTGCAGCCTTGATGCTAATGTATCACCACAGTTCTGTAGCTTTAAGAAACTTAATGTTTTGGTCATAATTACATCCCAGTAGTTATGTGTAAACAAATTTACTGACATAATGTTAAACCAGAAATTCAACTACAGGCAGCCCAAAACAAACAGGCTTGAGTTCAACTGGGCGGAAAAACAGGTAAACGTGATCAACTGATGACTGACCTGTAAAACTTAATGGATGGACCCACAGACAGCAGGACGAAAGGCACCACAGTGTAGCAGATAGCAATCTGAGTAGCTGCCCACGTGATGATGTCATAAACCATTTTGTGTGAGGATGATTGCAGGAAGTAAGGCCGAACGTTGTGTCGGACCTGTGAGGGCATAACATTTATTCAGTTAGCTGCAGGTAGCAGAAAAACCACAGTATCACAGTATTCAGCATAACAGTTAGATTCTTACCCACAGGTTGACAGGCAGTGGATTGTTCAGCTAATAATGATTGGCTAAAAGTTAGCAAAGGCAGCTCACCGCTCTGGCAGCCAGTGTGATGACGATGCCAGTGAGAAAGGTGAGGTAGTAGCCTGGATAAGCTCCATGCCACATGGCTGACAGGATGAAGGTGGCTGCTGTTGGGTGGTAGGGACATCGCTCGTAACACACCCTGTCAACAGAGGTCAGAGACAGACACAAGTTATTCTTATTCTTAACTGAGGTTGAAATGGCAGGTTACATTTGCATTTGCTCTACCTGCCACTGAACAATTAAAGTGATCAAAGGGAGTGTCTGCTCCTTTAAAAAGGTGGCATTACATTTTACAAAGTACATTTATGTGGTCATGTTGCTATGCTCTGCAGAGCTGGCCAATAAAAAGACAGTGGGTTTATAAGGAGATGAGCCTTAAAGAGACAGTACCTGAAATCTTCTGTGTAAGTCAGAGGCTGAGCAAAGGTTTTTAAACATACTGCACTGAGTTAACAAAGACTTTTTTAGCTTTAATTGTGTAAAGCTGTTAAATTTTAAAACTTGAAATTAACATTCAACAGCCACTTTAAAGATGCACCAGCAGATGGCAGCAGTATACAGTGAGTCCAATACTGCTGTGTGAAGAAATTATTCAGTTAATTTTTATTTAATGAGTTTGAATGGTTTTTAGTGAAGACCTAAACACGTTTTTACACAAATTTTCATTTTCAGGTTTTACATCTTTGCTCTATGAGGTCTGTAGCTGTACATGAATTATAGCTCAAACATTCTTTACTGATCTCTGGCTGGTGTCTATGAAAACCCTCATTTCAGCAACTGTCTCCTTAAGAAACATCAAGGCACCACAGAAATCAGTTGCTCAGCATTCATTAACCGTCTTTAACCATCCTTGATAAATGAATGGGTGTTAATCCGTTTGAAATGACGATGAAACATGGCCAAGTTTGGAAAGGGTCAAAAAAATCTCCAGCTTCAAATAACAGAGCAGGATGTTTCATGAGCCGTATGTAAATAATTCTCTTTCAAAGAGACTCATAAATAAGTTAAGGCACAATTTGGGCAAATCTTGCTTCCCTCTTGCGTAATTCTTGTGTGACATTTTGAACAAGCTGTTCAGAGCAGCTTCGATATAAGCCTGGGATCATTTTAACACACTTTAATCTCAAAGTCTGGGAAGTCCTCTTCTTTTTACAGAAACACATTAAAAGCGGAATAATTGTGTTCACCTTTTCAGCCAGTGAGCCGTCTGGATGTTCCAGTTGTCGAGGAAAACTTTGAAACTGGTGGCTAACTGAAAGAAAACAGAAGAGATATGAGTTTTAATATCAGTTTTCACAGATATATACAACTTAGTTACAGTGATGACATGTATGACATGTACAAGACTATCATATTATAGTTAGCTCTGAAGCTAACAGATCAGTGAGATATCAACCCAATCACTAGCAGTAAGGTAACAAGCTGTCTTGCATTACATTACAATGCTTATAAGCAATTAGTTAGCGGTAAATTGTTTGCTAATGGTTGGTGGTAACCTTATTAACTCATCACCTGTAATGGAGTCATAAGTTACTGCTAGCAGTAATTAGCTTGGATTAGCTGTCTAGTGCTGATAGCTTTAGTTTCAATTTATTGTTTCAGATTTTTATGTGAACAAAAAAAAATGTAATAAAACCTCAATGTTAAGGATCCTCAGGTTGGAAATCATGTCCCAGCGTGGAGAGCCATTTTCATCGTAGCCGTTAAAGCCAAAGCCAGCGGCGTTGTTGATGGCATCCGCTGAGGTTACACAAAAGGAGAAGGAGAATTTTTAAGAACTCCAAGATAGAAAGAGAAAATATCATAAAGAAACCAGAATTATCTCAACACTTACCGAGCGTCCAAACAAAGTAGTACTTGGGTCTGGTTGTCAGCATTGACAGGTACAGGTAAACCACCTGAGCGTAGAACGGCGTGTTTGCGATGAAGTCGTCGTCAATGTTTCTTTCAACGGGGAAAACTTTACACACAGACAGAAATACGAGCAGGCAGAAGAAGGAGGTGGCCACTTTCCGGACAACCTCGGTCTGCAGGAACACAGACGAGTATTTTTAGTTGATCTGGTCTTCATTAAACTGACAGCTTCAAGGTTACGGAGCCTGAAAGCATTTTGATACATCACTAAGAGTCATGTAAGGACTTAACAGAGAGTAGTCTCTGAGTGGACTTTGTAAATTATGAATAAACCTGCTCTGGTTTCACAACATAACAGAGAGAGATAGAGCTTTAACTGAGACCAGGCCGGGATGCTCTTGGATATTCTTGGAAATTCATGATAAGTGAGGATGTTTTGAGTAGTTATGTGTCATACGTTGGGTGAGGGCTCGCTCTGTCTCAGCTTAGGATAGGACTTCTTATCCTCCTGGTCTCGATGGCGGCGCGGGTCTCCCTCAATGAAGGCAATGTAGTCATTGTAGGAGCAGGTGGGTCCCGCCAGGATCCCCATGAAGTTACAGTTATAGCTGAAATACTCTAGCAGGCTGGGCATCCTCCTGATATGATCAACATGAGAATTAACTATTGGACTTTAACTGAAACATATTTTTATTTCAAGTAACTTATATAAGTCAGTCAGCAACACTGGAACAGAAGCAGCTGGAAACAAACCTGATTGCCAAAATCTTCTGTCCCGGGGTTAGATGTTCCTCTTTTCTTGCCATGCCTGCACCAGAAAAACAGTCAAAACTGGAATTAAACCTCTGCAACAGCACAAAAACTGATCTGAATGAATTCCCATTCTTACCATCATGGATTTCAAAGGCCAGACTTGTGATCTTCTGTGTTATCACCATCATGGGTCTGCAGAAAGAGAACAAACAGGCCTCACCGACTGTGGTTCAAAGATTTTTAAAGAAATGTTGAAAAATTAGATGATCAGGTATAAACCTGAGTTGTCTCACCCTGTGAAGTCAGCAGAGTACATGCCGTAGTCGAAGACATACACTCGAGTAATCTGGCAGAGACTCAGATAGCTTAGAGCCACTAGGAGGCAGTACCTGTAAGAACAACAACCAATTAGAGATGTTAGCGCCCTCTACAGGTTGCAGTGTGCTGTGTGAATATCAAATATCTCTCTCTGGATTAGGGGTGCACGATATTGGATTTTTGCCGATATTCGATATGCTGATATATCGAAACACCTTTTGGCCGATACCGATAATCACAAGTTTGTTTGTTTTTTTCACTGTAAAGAAAGCTAAGTCTATCCTGTACTGGAATTTATATGTTACTCTTATTGTGACAGTCATATTTGTTTAAGAAACACACATAAAACAAGACAAAAAACATTTGATTTTACCATAAATAAGAAATGTATTATTTTTTCAAACTCAAGACATTCAGTATTGAAATACAGAAAAATAGTTTCTCTAGATTACATGAACTTTAAATGTACAATGCATTTTTAAACATAAACAAGTTGCATTTGATTATTTTAGAGCTACTGTAACAACCTGGTGATGGACACAGAGCTCTGCAGTGCAAATAAATGAAGTGCTACATTTTATTGAAGGAGCTTATTTTTCAGATGGAAAATAATAATAATCCTAACTGAATAGCACCTTATCGGCTGTGACTATCAGCAGAAATTTTCATATCTGCCGATACCGATAAACGTGTTTCTAAGCTTCAGCCGATACCGATATTGTGCTGACAATATCATGCATCCCTACTCTGGATAGAGCTGTATGACGCTATTTAAAGTCAAAGAAGTGAGTATCATGGATGACATCACCATGACATCATCACATAACCCCAGTGAGCATGAGTGAATCTGTAAGAACAGCACACAAGGAGCTGAATCAGCCATTTGGCAAAATACAGTCATAGCATCCACAGGGAGGGGGTCAAAGGTCACAGACCAGGAGCACATTCAAATCTGTCTCTTGAGAGTCTCTTTGATCCAAAACAGAGATATCATTTAAACAAGCAGAGAAGTGTAGCTAAGTACTTAAGCTGCAGTTCATTCAGTGTCCACTAGAGGCTGCCCCCAAAAGCAAGTCAATGCCCATAAAGCCCCATGTTAAAATGTCAAACTTTACAGCAGAAAGAAATATGTTTACATGGTCTGAATTTTCATAAAACTTAACTTTTTAAAGACATTAATACTTGAATTTAAATATATAATTTAACTGCCTTCTTTCACTTCATTTCCCCTTAACTGACGCTGTAAGTCACATTAAAGATTTGTTCACATTTGGTAAATTTTCTTTGGAGCGCAAAAAGCTGGTGGAAATGTTGGCTACCCTGCAACTACTGCTTAAGCCATACTGTTGTTATATAATTAAAATGTTATCACAGAAACGCTAAACTTTTCTCATACTCAACATAACAACACAACTTTATCAGCAACATTTGACAGGTGGGAGCTTATGCTAGGTCAATATTATTGTTATAAATGTGTTAGCACCTTTTGGCGTGATAATTTGTTAAATGTGTGCTTTACATTGATCTATTAGTGGGTACTCTAACGTTGAAATCAGGATATGATTTAATTTATAGGTTAGCATTAATTAGCAGGTACATAGCTTGTTAACTTTAGGTGTCAACAACTTAATTAGCAGGGCATAAATTAGCTGCAGGAACAGACTGTTTAGATTTGACAGCATCTTTGACTCGTCCAAGTATGGTGACTTCTGACTCCCTAAGAAAAACAAATTTTAATTTATCTGATGAAAACATACCCTGAGTTAAGAAAACTGGTTAAAAAAATATATATCTCAGCCTGTTTTAAAATGTAAGACTCTTTGTAACAAAGGTCCACCATCCTCATCTGGATAATCATCTGTCAGTGAGCTCTCTCTGTAATGGATCTGACTGCACTCAGAGGTTCCTCTTCTTCTCTGCTCTGATTAATAACCACAGATGCTCCTCCTCCTCCTCCTCCTCCTCTTCTTCCTCTGGGAGCCTCAGTCTGATCCTCCAAACACTGACCGCACCATCAGGCAGCTCTCACTCTGAACTCATCTAACGTTTATAACAGAATCACAGGATGAGAACATGAGACCAAGGTTTTTTAAGCTTACTTGTGCATGTGTTCCACTCCTGTCAGGATCATGATGCCATAGGTGAGTCCACTCTGAACCAGGAAGTGAAGCGCGTACCTGAAGACACATGAAACATCAAAAAACAACTTAAATATTCCTGTTCGAAGAAATTAAATGACTCAAAAGATGTAATTACCCCAATCTGTGGGATTTTCTCTTACCAGCCAAAGCAGAACATAGCGAAGTAGAGCCCCAGCACAGTGGCCACCACATGTCTGATGAAGGGACTGGTTTTACTGGGATGGAGAAAGAGACGAAACCAGAAGGCTGACAGCAGAGCGCAGAGCTGACACACCACAAAGTTTACCTGGAGAAGACAGAAAGGGGAAAGACACAGCTGCAGGTGTGATCACATGACCAGATTTGCTCATTCAGGTGTTTTTTAAAAGATGTTTCGTGTCTCTGACGTCTCTTCTGATAAATTTAGACCTTCAGGAGGTATTTATAGTCAAAAAACCCATGTCGTCAGAAATATCTCCCCCTGCTCCTGTTCTGCTGCAGAAACTCAAGTTGGAGTTTTTATCTTGAGTTCAATAATCTTTATTCACAATAGCTACTTATTGCAGCTTACCTGACAGCAAGACATTAAAGTGCCATCAAACTAATAAATAGCAAAATTTCCTTCAAAATAAAGTTTTAATTCCACACAACTGAATCTTTTGTTGAAATCAGGTCTAGACATAACAGCAAATTTTGTTATTCTCTCATCAGCTGCTTCTGACAATATCTGTGTCAAGTTTTTATTCATTTATATCTTTTTATTTTTCTAGTTTACAAGTTGATTATTTTCACAATTTATTTTAATAAGTATGTACTAAATTACTAACTTTATAACTTCCTCACTTAATTACTTAGCTAGTTCTGATGCTTAATGCATTTATGTACATTTCTTACATGCTAAATTTATATCATACACTTACTTTTTTTATTATTCGTTCATTCCTGTATTTGCTGTCTTTCATTATTCATTTTTGTTATCTATCTGTTAATTTATGCATTCAATTATACCCTTTCTAACTTCATTTGTACACATATTTACTTACCTTCTCAATAAATAACTTTATTAATATCTGTCTTCTAAATTGTATTTTCACTAATGTTTTCCCTTTTTTAATTTCTTATGTACCTTTTTGTTAATTCTTTAATTAATGTATTTAATATATTTGCTAACTTTTCTTCCTAACTTACCTTTTCATTTATTTATATCCACTGACTTTCCAACTTTATTTATTTTTATTTACTCACTCACTTTATTTATTCGGTACACACGTTGTTTATTCATGATCTTGCTTTATGAATACTTTAAAATGTATTTATACATTGATACTATATACCGACATACTAACTTACTGACTGGCATTGAACCTTTCCATTTTGACCATAGTTGTCTGTTCTGTCCTGAGTTTGCCCTGTCAGGTAGAGCCCAGATTGACTGTAGAGTACAGAGTCTGCTCTGTATTCAGTCAGGGCAGTTTCAGGTGGTTCATTTTTTTTCAGTCCGAGCTTGTTTGGGTCATTTCAGGCTCTGCAGACAGTGTGTTGTATTTCATACCGTGACGGTGACACCACAGACGGCGTTTTATCATCAGCATAACATCTGATCCTGCGGTAAAGTGAAACAGGCAACGCTTGTTGATGTGTTGTTCATTAATAATGAACAGTGTGTAAACTGAGCGATTTAGAGCCGGCTCCTCTGATGTTTCTCCTCCGTCTGTCTGCTCCCTGAAGAATCGACAGCTGTGAGGTCGGGGTCAAGATTTCACAGAGACATTAATTTAATTAGATTTTAATATAGAATAATCAAGTGATAAAGTTTTTATCAATAATCTTTCCAGACTAGAGTTTGGGGATCCCGCTTTCCAGAAGTGACCTGATTCATGACATCATAAGTTTCTTCTTTTTTTCTTTTACAAGCACTTCTAGTTCACAAGTTGTGACTCGTCTGATGACATTTCCAGAAATGCTGGAGCCCCTGGTATCCAGTTTCACATAATAACATGACGGCATTATGTAACTGACAAGGTCTGAAGTTAGACGAGCTAAGTTAGCTAACATTAGCAGTAGTGCCGCAGTTTGATTAGCATTAGCCAGGAGGCAGTTATGATTTGTCTTGCGCCAGATCTTTGTTTTTTTTTATCCTCTGCGTAGCATTTCAGCACAAATTACAAATATTATTGTTTCCACATAGAAAAGCAAAAACAACACCGATCTTAGTTGTGGTGTCCACGTTGCTGTTGCTAATAATGTTCCCTTCTTGTTACCACTTGAACACCAAGTTTTTACGCACACCGTCCATAAGTCAAACCAATTCTAGTCATATAATATCATAAGCTTTTTTGGCCCCAAAGCATTATTTGACATTGTGCCGTGTCAAAGTTATCCCAGGTTATTGAGCTAATATTTTAGTGTCTTTATTTACAACTTGTAGCTAATGATTGAAAGAAAGAAAGCATTTAACATGCTAACAAGAGAGCTAATGCTGAAGTTATCCGTGATGATAGAACTCAACATTTGTTAGGCTTATTGTCTTAGCTTGAACTTTATTTCCAAATAGTCTCGTTATCTCAAGTTTTGTTGCCCAAAACCTCAAAAACAAAACCCCGACATGGGTTGTTGATTCACTGGTTCTCCAACTTTGGGAATAACTTTTCTTCAGTTTGTCAAACTATGTGTTGATGTATCTAAACAACAGATTCTAAACTTTCTTAAGTCTTATCCAGCTGAGATGTCTGATCAGCTCTCTGAAGCGCTCTTCTGGATAATGGAATACATTGGCAAAAATTGCAAAAGAGATAAAGCTGGAAGAAACAGAGACGGATCAGAATTGTTGTAGGCTTTTTTTTTAAAGTTAGGGTTGGAGTTGTTTTTAAATGAGTTAAGTGAGTCAGAGCTGCAGGTGTTTGGGCTGAGAGAGTTGATGCAGAGTTTAATCCTGGTGATGTGGATCTTTAGATTGGTGTCTGTTGATCTGAGTTGGTGTGGAGGAGACTTAGACTGTCTCCAATTCAACTTAAATACAGCTGATATCAGGTATTCTACATCACCTGATCCAGGAGAATCCTCGTCCTTCACCTGAGTCTAGCTTGGTGACCTGAGGCCTGGCTCTCAGCCAATCAGAGCACAGGTTGTCTACCTGTTACACCGCTGATAAAAAACACCCGAAAACCCACCTGATACATCATCTAGTGACGTGAGAAGCAGTTTATCCTATACGTCCTTCCTGCTCACCTCTATTTCTTAATGTGTGTAATTAATTTAAGTGTCTCTGAAGTGCAAAACACTTATACAAAGACAGAAAAACACATTCACAAATCAGAATTGTTTTAATACTGTTGTTATTTAGGCTTTTTTAGATGTACCAAAGTATTATGTCAAAAATAGACCAAATTTCAATCATAAGTTGTGTTTTAATTGATTTCTGATTAATCTCTCTAGTTTCAGTCTTAGTGTTTGACATGTTACTATTTCACAGCTATAATTCTCACTATGTCGAGCTAAGTTTATGATTTATAGATGACAATGACAAAATGTGTAAAATGTGCTACATCTAACTAACTTGCCCCACTGAGTTCTCTTATTTGGATAGTCACTAATTGAAACACTGAAAACCTGCAACTGAAGGGCCCCCTTGTGGTTTGGAGCTCATTGTGGTTTAAGGGGCCCCTCGGCAAGAGTCTGCATTACCTTCTGGTTTTCAAACCTAGAAGAAATTTTGAATTTATTCACTCCAGAGTTCTCTTAAAGTATTTTAATGTTTACATTTTAATATTGTTGTCTGATAAACTACTGACATGCATGGTACTGTACATGCTCAGTTAGATTTTGCATAAAAAGAAGATTCCTACAGGTTCTAAACTTTGTTTTTTGACTATTAAATGACAATGTCAGCAAGACATTAGCAAACACAATGTACAGTCATTGCTAATATGATTTTTGATTGTGTTATATTGTAAAATTAAAGTGAATTGAAGATGTTATTCGAGTGAATGGATAAAGAATACTTCCATAGCAATAAAACATCTTTTAAAATACTGTAGCTAGAGTGAAAAAATAGTGATGTAATGTATCTTGATGTATTATAATGGACCCCATGTGGGCTTACTTGCAGCATCTGATTTCTTCAACATAACAAAAACTGTAAAGAATCTCAATTTAAAATGTTGTAGTTGTAGCAGACGTGTTATTTTTTTTGTGTTTACATCTGCTTTGAATAGTCTGAATAGTTTTTCAGTTACAGAGAGAAATGCAAAATTGTTGCATCTGTCCCCATTTTATATATTATTCAGTCATTTTTTGAGATATGATGTAATGTCTGATTATTGACTGAATTCAGTGGTGTAAAATGAAAGATGTTGGTAATGTTATGGGGCCTGTAAGAATACAGGACCAGATTTTCCCACTCCTCCCTGTTTGTGAGGAGAAATTAACAGAATAAACATGTTTAACTGACTTAAATCAAACGTAAACGACCTGTTTGGGTGCAAAGATCCGCTTTGTGTAGCATATGATAAATCAGTTGTCTCGTGATTATCCTGCACATCAATTCTGAACTGGCCTCAGAGCAGCAAACCAGACCCCCGGACCGTGTTTGTGGTCTAAAATCCGCCTTTCTGTCTCAGTGAGGCCTCCATCCATTTTGCACGAACCGTCTCAGCACCGCCTGTCTGACCGGCCCGGTGCATCCCTCATGCGGCCGTTGTTGTCGCCCCTCTCCGGGCCGCGCATGTCGCATTAAACGCGGTGTGTGTGAGCCCCAACAGCCCGCCCCAGAGCTCGGCTGTCCCCGGAGGATCTTACCTGGTCCAGCGGCAGGTTGGTGATCTCGCTGACCGGCTGCAGGAGGCTAGAGCCGGTGCAGGCCGTGGGGCGGATGTCTTCGGCGGCCATAGCTCCCGTCTGTGGCCGGGTCTGCTGCTTCTGTGTCCGGTTGCAGCGGCTCAGAGGCGGCGGCGGAGGCTCCGTGATCCGCCGACGGTCTGTGTGTCTGTGTGTCCTGATGCTCCTTCCTCCTCTTCTTCTTCCTGCTCCTCCTCCTCAGTCTGTCTGACTCCCCCCTCCTCTCTCTGTGCCCCCTCTTTCTTCTCCCCTTCTCATCCATCTCTCACCCCCCCCCCCCCCCCCATCCCCCCTCCTTTTACCTCTTTTTCACTTTCTCTTCTTTTATATCCTCCCCCACTCCCCCCTCCTCTCTCTTCTGTATTTCCTCTTTGTTTCTTTTCTTACTTTCCTTTCCTATTTAGGTGTTTTTTGTTCCTTCAGTCCTCGTCATCCTCTTCACCCCCTCCTCCTCTACTTTATCCTCTGCTTTCCTTTTCTTAATCCCTCCTGCTCTTGCTTTTTTCTTCTTTTCTTTTTCTTTTTTCTTTTTTTTTTTTGGCCCAAGTGCTCTTTAAGCACTCAGTGAAAGCAGATGGAGAAATAAACTTCCGAATAATAAGTTCTTTAAAAGTTTATCACAGCTGTGGGGAAACAGTTCATTTGTTAAAAAAATTAAGTGTCAAAAAACATCTATTGCCTATTTTATTAAAGTTCCTGTAGGACTTTTGAGTGGCCGATGAATCACTTACAAGCATAATGGGTCATTGCTTTGCACAGTAGGACTACCATATATTACTATTCGGTATCAAACATCTCTCCAAAAGTTAAAGTTCTTGTACATATTTTACTCCCATTGCCAATAACCTGACTCAAATGAAAACTTTTCTTCCAACCTTCTTTGTATTCTGTGCCACGAAATAAAAAAAAATTGAGAACTGCCCTCAAAGTTCTTTAATTTAAAGAAATGATGTTTTACTCCTGTATTACGTATCAAACGCACAGGTCACAGCCTTCCTTTGCCCAGCAGGTGGCATTGCTCTTTCTCAAAGCTGTTTATGAGCCGGCATTTGATCGTAGAAGAAGAAACACAGCCCTGTTTGTTTTGGTCTGTTGTCCTGACAGCAGCCGTTAGCTTAGTTAGCTTCAATATGTCAGCCACAGAAGACGACACGGAGCTTAGGGATCTTCTGATCCAGAACCTGGAGAACAGCGGAGTCCTGAACAAACTGAAGGTTCGGAGGAAGAACTTAAACTTAAAGAAGTTTCACTTTAAACCACTCGATGGAGAGGAGGGGCTAGGCTAGGCTAATGTTAGCCCGAGAGTCGGTGAAGTTCAGTGAAAGTCTCTCACGGTACTGATAATAAAACCTGGTTCTTTTAAGACTTAAATATTGATACCATTTTTTTAAAATTGAAGATAGAAAATCTTGAATGAGTTTTTTTGTTTAATTTTGTCCGCTAGTAGCAGTTAGCTCTGGTGATGCTAATCGTGCTACAGTGGTTAACATCCCCTCCTCCTTGATCAGAGAGGTTACTTCATTTTGGTAGATTTACCAGAGCTATCTGGCTTGGTTCAATTTTTTCGGTACTTTTTCTTAAGTTAAGTGATATGTCTTAAACATATTGGTGCTTTTATTCTTCTAAAATAGCTTAAAACACTTGAACCAACAGCTTTAGTGACTGAACTGGACAAAGTCTATAAAAACAAATAAAAAACAAATAAAAAATTGGATTAGTAGGACTTCTATGTCAAACAGAAAGCTTTTACATAGAATATAAAATAGAATATACTTTATTATCTTAAAAATTTCTGAAACAAATGAGAACATTTTCGAACAAATAGCAAGGGTTATTTTCCAACAGAAGCAGATGCTGTGAAAAATAATGTAAATAAGGACTCCAATTCAGTCAAATATTTAACCATAAAAACTTTCCAGTCAGTCTCACCTGTGCCTGACACCTGTGTCTCCTGCAGGCAGAGATGAGGGCTGCAGTGTTCCTGGCAATGGAGGAGCAGGACAGACTGGAGGTGACGCTTTATTTCTCTTTCTGTTTCTTTCTATTTTGTTTGAATTTCTGAAGTAACTTTGATTCAATATTTATGATTTTCAGAATAAAACTCCTCTGATCAATGAGAACCTGAAGAAATTCCTTAACACCAAAGACGGTGAGGCTTTTATTTATCTTTCATTTCTTTCTTTGTTTTATTTTTCATATTCTTCTATACTTGAAATTTATTTTATGGCACATTTGCACTTCAACCTGTATTTTTCATGTCTCTATCTTATTGAATTAAACTCCTCCAGAGCCCAAATTTCTGTAGCTAATCCCCTTGTCTTCCTCATGATGATCAGCTGAGTCCTCTCCTCCTTTTGTGATGCTGGTTTCAGATGTTATACGGTTCCTTAAAGTGTTTAACAGTGCTGAGTTGTTCTAGGATGGGAGGTTTTCATGGTCAGGAGTAGTTGTAGTTCCTGTTTGTATCCACAGGGTGGAGCTGTGGTGTTGTCAGACAGCCTGAACCTCAGCTGCTCTTCCTGGGAGAAGTTTTGATAATGAAACATGAAACATTTATCATTACATGAATGAATTTGACTTTAATGAGTGTCTTTCTGCAGGTCGCCTTGTGGCCGCCCTCATGGTGGACTTTCTGCAGGTTTTTAACCTGGACTTCACGCTCGCCGTGTTCCAACCGGAGATCAACCAGGTGAGCGTATCAGATAGCGTGTGTGACCACAGTCTGATGCAGCGTTTCTGTGGTCTGTGGGTGAGAAAACAAGATCTCACGATGTCGTAATCCTCTTGTTTCCTGGTTTGTGTTCACACGTGTCACACTACCTCGGACTCATTGAAAACCACGACCAGAGACTTGTTTCCTCTGTCTCTTTGTCTGCATTCAGATCAGAAATCGCAACCTTTACTTAATGACCACAGAGATAATTGTAAGTGAAGCCTTGGCTTGTTTAATGATAAAACAGGCTTCACACACTGCAGTAAGACCAGAATCCCAAGTTGTTCTTTCCAAATATTTTATGCACTGTATTTTGTGGTGTGTTCGAGGACTTGATGTTCCCTTGAAATTAAAATTTTAAATGTTTCCTTTCTGCAGATTGATATGACTGTGTTTCTGTTTGTTTTTTTTTGTTTTTTTTTTTAGCTGAACGGTCTAGACGGTCGGGACCTGGTCTGCAGAGATCTAGGTCTGTCAGAGTCCGAGGTGAACAGGAACTCTCCTTTGCTGCTGGAGCTTGTCAAGAGACGACACAAAGCCCCTGAGGTGAGAGCATACCAACCAATCAGCAACCTCACAAACATCCACCAATCATCTGGAAGAGCTGCTGGAAGGCCCACAAGGGGCACTGTGATCAAAAGTGTTTAAAGAGGGGGTATTCTGCTTCTACAACACGGTTGTCCACCATTGTTACTGTTGTCGTGGTGAGGTTGGTGCATGGCAATTTAGGTTGCTACACTGAAAGTATAATGCCCAAAGCAGAGTGTGTTGTCAGCATTTCCACTGAAAACTCTTGCTTTCTGTGTACACAGCAGTGGTGGCAGTGATGTTGTACAGAAATTCCACTTTGGGGGAGGTTTTTAAAAGTTTCCAATTTAGGTTGACTAAAACACCAATTCCATTTAAATGAGACATCAATACCTTTGTGTTTCATCCTATAACTGTTGTTATGTAAATAGCTTGTTAAATAAGTATTTTCTAAACACCAGTGACAGAAAAATTGAGATTTTTATGAGCTGTTAATCATGTAAAGATATTATGGGGGCACCAGAGGAACAGAAATAAGGATGTACAAGCCCTGTGTTGTGGTTTGACAGAAAATAGATGCTTGTTTCCAGCTTTCTTGCAAAACCTTATGTTATGCTGGTTCAGCTCAGTGGTTAAATGTTGCACTCTTTGTAGCAAGTCATCCTTTAATATCTGCTTCCTGTTTCTGATTCTGTCCTCTAAGTAAAATATGAAAAGAAAAACAAAGGTTCAGCTCCTTCAATGTTTTGCTGTTTTTGAATAATGTGAATGGGGTTGTGATAATTCAGAGGTTTTTATTGCAACACATCTATTGGACCACAGAAATATGTTCTCTGGTTTCTGATCTCTGCCTTTTTTTACAGGAAAACAGAAGTGAGACCATCGCTAAGGTGAGTGTGTATGCGTGTGTGTATGTTGAGTAACAAAGGGTCACAGGCTCCATGCCACGTGTAAACACGCTCATGTAATTGGTTGCATTATATTGTAGTTTCTGCACAATTGCGTAATTAACTAAAACTCAGCCATGCAGACACACGTGTGTGTGCATGTGTCAGTCCTGACCCAGGTGTTTGTGTTTGTGTGTGTTTGTGTGTGTGTAACATTTTGCAGAGTGCAGCTGTTTGTCAGTCTGGTTTGGCTCATTATTTTTCTGTTTTTATGTGCATTCAGCTGCATTTTTTCCCCTCATGTTGTGGCTGCAGATGTTTGTGTGATGATTTCTCCTGAGTTCATTTTGAAAATATTTAAAACGACGATTTATCCAACATCTACGTGTTCTGTTTGAATCAAACCACTCACACACACATGCAAACACATGTGAGTCTCTTATTCAATACCTGCTGTGACCTCTTAAACTCACCATATGTGAGTGTGTGTGAGTGTGTGCGTGCGTTGTGATCCACGTCCTGGTCTGACAGCAGAGACTCGATGTAGATTTGGTTTCCTGTTGATCTCTGTGTGTCGTGGTTTCTTCTGCGAAAACTAAGAGTGTTTCACAATACACAAAATAATACACACAAGACTACGCACACGCTGCTTTTGAATCAAGTGTGAGACCTGGTGTGTGATCCAAGACATGATGACATGTTTTTAAAAGTGCATGTTGTATCTGTGTAACTATACGTGGCTGTGCTGCTGATGATCTTGACCCTGACACTCTTGTAAAAGAGATTCCCAAACTTGACAAGTTTTTTGGGTTAAACAAATACAAATAAACACAATAAATAAACCTCTCCCCACCATATGGCATCATGTGGCACAAAGCTCTCTGAGATCAACCCGCCAAGCAGAAAATCTGTCCCAATTTGTTGCCTGGTGGGTGTTGATTTCATACCCTGCTTGTGCCTTTTGCTTTCTTCCTTTTGCTTTTTTTATCTTTTAACCTCCATCAAAACCAACATGTGAAATAAATAAAGCAATAATTCAACACTGGTTTTCTGCTGACATGAGTTTTCCTCTCCTCTCTGTCTCACAGGAACTAACTCAGAAACAGATTGCACACGCTCGCAAGAAGTTTGACACCTACGACAAAGTGAGTGTTATGACTTGTTCCGTTTGATGTCTTGAAGTTGGGAATTTGAAGCTGTCCCTCCAAATTGGTTTTGCAAATTGTTAGCCATTTTTTCTTGCCTGTACCAGCATTGAAATAGCTGCACTTTAACCATGCTTATTCTGAATTCAGTCTTGTTTAGTGTCAAAATTGATCACACTGATAGGTTTCATCTGTACAGAGTTGCTTATATTGTTTTTAAAAAAAATAAATCTGGTGTGTCCAGATATGGCCAGATATAAGCCAACAATGCTAACAACAAAAAGAGCTTTTTGGTAAATAGCTTTCATATTCATACTTGGGATGCAGTTTTCCATATGTGGCGTCATTACCAGCTCCAACTTCTGAGAAACATGAAACCTGCCCTTTTTCACCTTTGTATGATGTCATCATTCTGCAGCCAATCACAGCCTACAATCTAGAGGTTAACTTGTTTAATTGTTGTTTTTTTTCCCGGCAGGATGCGAGTGGCTCGGTTTTAAGAGAAGATCTGAAGAATGTTTTCACGGATTTGTTCCCCAGTTTGAGCAAGTATGTCTGAACCAGGATTTTATTCAGCCAAAAAACAGAAAGTATTTCATTGGCAGAAGATTTAGTGAGAAGAAGACCTCTCTCAACCTTTAGTACTGTAATTTCATTCATTCATTTTCCATTACAGAAATTCAGACTCATAGATTTACTCAAGAATTCTAGTATAGTATCAAAAATGAGGTAGTTTGACTTAAATTTCAGGACATTCCTCCAGCAGTATAAAGTTCAAACACAAACTAATTTTTTTCTGGTTAACGTCTCTTCAGTTTGATGAAACAAACATCGTTCTTAATCTCAAAATTGTAGAATTCCACACTCTTTGTCATGCATGTACCTGAATGGTTGATATTACTCAGTTTACAAACAGAAACCGGAACACTTCTCATATTTCACAGTTTCTGTTTTTTACTGTTGTGTCAGCAAATATTACTCCATATTCTTTCAGCAGTGTGAAGCTGAAACAGAAACTGAATTTCTTGCAGGAACATGTTGGAGAGGTTTATCACTGATGAGCTGAAGGCAGCTGACAAAAGCTTCTCCAGAGGTGAGAGTTTACTGCGAACACTTGAGAAATGTGTTTTTAATGGGGTACAGCTGACTAATCAGATCTGGCTCTGACGCATCTTGGAGCTTAGTTCTGGAGTTTTCAAACCTGGGAACAATTTTTTACATCTTTGGACCTCAAAGTTAGAAGTTTTAAGAAATGTCTCCACCACTAAAACCTAAAGAAACAAACCAAAAACATACTGACATTTCTATACAGCTTCATTTTTACATCACACTCTAAACTAAATGTGTTTCCTCACAGTGATAGACTTCCAGTTCTTCCTGGACTGTTACAGACGTCTCTTCGCTCAGTGCAGAAGTGTGGTGAGATCCACTGGCTCTTGTTTTTTTAACCTCTTTGGTCTCACCATCTATAAATCTAAGTGTTAGCATTCTCAGTGTTTATCCTTGATGTCTAACTTTGTCGACTATGTCCAGGTTGTTCAGGCCTCTGATGTCAGTCAGCCACAGAACCTCGTACCTGAGGATAAAATCAGCTCTCCATCTGTTAGTAAGGTACGTCTTCTTTCACCTGGTGGTGTCTCATGTTGGCTGCTGCTGCTTTCTGTAATAAAAGGGTGTCATCTTTGACCTCTTTAAATTTTTTTTCAACCATCAAATAAATATTTGAGAACACAGGCTCATAAATATATATATACAGAATAATTTGATCAGGATAAACATCCTTAATTGACATTTTTGGGACAGTAATCTTGTTTGTTTGTTTATTCACATTCACACCAATCATGTGTTGTCAAAACCAGGTTGTAAACATGTTAATTCTGTTGTGAAGTTTTTAACATGGGGCTCTATGGGTACTGACTTACTTTTGGGGACAGCCTCTGGTGGTCACGTAAGGAACTGCAGTTTTCCCAGCTTTAACCAGAATCTTGATTTTGTTACGAGATTAAAACTAAATTAAATTCATCAGGTGTTGGTGAGTTTGAGGTTGTTGGGTGGTTACATTCAGGTGAAGGTGATGTCAGACTCGGGTGAGCAGCAGCTGATCCGTGTCCCTGTCGTGCACAGATCCCCAGATTTAAAGGCCAGACTCACAGAGGCCAGAGTCAGACAGCGGCCAAGGTAACAACATGAGGAGCAGCTCAACTTTAGCTTCATGCTAACACACACTGATGTCATAATAAACAACACCCCTGCTTACTAACTCTGACATCCACATGTTTCATTTTCACGCTCTATCATGATGATATTTATCATTCCTGAAGAAAGATGAAATAAAGAGCGGAACACATCACCTGCTGAGTGATGAGACTTTACCCATCCTCTAAATCATCAAACTAACATCCATCAAACTGTGTTTTCATGTTCGAGTTTCTGTACTTTTAGCATCAACATTAGACTGTAAGTAGTTTTTATTGTCATCATCCTGATATCACTTGTTTGTTGTTGGACCACAGTTTTAAAACCTCAACATCAGCTCCACAGCAGCTTAAAACTGATTAAAATGTCTTCTTTTGGATTTTAAAGCACATTTAGAAAAGAGTTCAACAACAGAAAGCGCCCTCTGCTGGTTGAAAATGGCATCTATTATTTTTCACCTCGCTGCTTAAAATATTTCTGTATGTTTGTAGATTTTCAGCGTGGAGGTTACATTCCAAGATTTATGATAACAAAGTTAGCTTGAAAGGTAGGGTATGCAGGATTTTTTTTTAGTTGTTAGTAAGCACAACATTCAAAATGGGCTCCTCCTCCTTGGCTCAGTGCCAGCGCCAGCACACACCCACTGTCTCTAATCATGACTATGTAAACGCACTCACTAGCCCAGCAACCTCCTGTAGCATCATGTTTGTATATGGGAGAGACTTGAGAGCTGTGCACCAGATTTGGCATGTTATCATAAGCTAGTCACAAGTATTTGACACATACCCAGTTGGCAGAAAGCTAACTTGCGCCACTCTTCATCCCAGGCTGCTTTCCAAGTTCCTGGAAGCGAGTGAAAGTTGAGCCGGGTTTTTGTTTCACTTAAGTTGTTTTTTTTTTTTGCTGCGTACTACATTCACGATCTGAGCCGCTTCTTCTTCCACTTGCTAATCAACATGCTAAGTCACTCACACACTAGTGGCGCTGTAATTGGCTGTGGTAGCCATGCCTACTTTCTGTCCAGAAACATCCACAATCAAAATGTCAACATCCAGTCACTGGAGGTGGTTGAGGCAGACACAGACACTGACACACATATAGAGGCTCAGAAGTGATTAAGTAGGATCATTACTGAAAAAGTTGACATTTTATTTTTGGTAAATCCCGCAGACCCTACCTTTAAATGTGTTTAAAATGAAGAAGCCATTTCAATCAGTTGTTAAATGTAAATAAAAAGCTGCTTTTTAACTTTGAACCTCTTTTAAGTTGCTGCTTCAGTTGCTGCTCTGCTTTTACTCAAGTTATCTGAACATAATGGAAGTAAATACATCATTGTGTCTTTTCAAATCCAAACTCTTGCCTTTTAAAAAAAACAGCTTGGATCAGACATTCTGCCTCCTGATCTTTGGCCCAACACGTCACTGCAGTCACCCAGTGCTTGACCCATTTCTGAAGCATTTTTTGTCCTGTTTTGTGCCGTTGCTCAGGACTCAGAGGCCAAAGGAGACTTTAAACCTCGAGAGACGTCAGACAACAAAGCCTCTTCCTTTGGCCGGCAGAGGGACCACCTGGACCTGGACTTAGAGGTGGAGGACGATCCTGATGAGGGGGATTCCTTCTTCGACGACCCGCTGCCTAAACCACAGAAGACCTACGGCTGGTGAGGACACCTTTCACATATTTTTGATCCATCTCTGCTCATGTCACAGTCATTTCAGCCTGTTTACCTGAAAAACGATGGCTGACTTCAAAGTGTCTCATAAAGATAAGAGACTCAGCAAACAGGAAACCAAAGATCAGCTCTCATGAGTACAGAACTTTTTTTCCCCTGCAGCCTTTTGTGTTTTTGAATATGCAAACAAACTGCAGCTTTAGATGTCGTGTCTTTCTTCTATTTCCCTCTGCCGCTTCATCTATCCTAGCTCTCCGTTTGGAGAGAAGGATTCATCAGAGAGGACAAACAGTCAGAGAGAGTGAGTATCAAACTGTGTGGCTCACACAATTCAGAGATAAAAGTCAACACTGAGAAGATTTGAATGAAGTCTTTAGGATTATATTTGATAGAGTTGGACTCATCTTAGACCGAGGTGTCTGTGATAAACATCCAGAACATGAGGTACACATGTACCCTGAGCTCTGGATCAAGTTATAGTTCCTGGAAAGACTCAGCCAGTTTGCAGATTCACACACCAAATCAAAACTGGAGTTGTAAATGTTGTCCTTGCATTTAAGACTTGCATTGACTAAAATACAATATAGTTGGTGGTAAATACTGACAAATAAATGTAGCTTCAGTGGTATTCCATATTTAAAGTTACGCGTGTGGAAAGATTGAAAGACAAACTTAACCAAGAGCAGCTATAGCGCTGACTCTGTTAGTTAAATTACGGACCAACGAACATCAGATTTTTTTCTTCTAACATTACAATTATTTCTCCAAACTATTGTAACATTATTAACGCAACATTTCAATTTAAATTTTGTGACTGTGTGGTTGAAATACTAAAACTTTTGCTTTCTGCATTACGACTTTATGATTCTAACATTGCAACTTTTCTTCTGACCTCATGTTTTTATCGTACTTTTTTGACTTTTCACTGTAACAACATAACTTCTTTCTCATAGCCATACAACTTAAATTTTCTTTGATTTTTTCGACATTACTGCAATTTCTTTTGGGTTGTTTTTTATAGCTTTAAAACTTTAGACTCATAGCATCACAACTTTTTTGTGTGAGTTATTACAACTTTTCCTCATAGCATTACAACTTTATTCCTGTAACTCTTTTCTAAAAACTTGCAACATTATTCCTGTAACAATAAAAACTCTTTCTCGTTTTATGACAACTTTTTTTTTTCTTGACCATACAAATTAAATTAATGAAACACAACAAACATTGTAACATTACTGTAAATTTGGCAACTTTTTCTACTTAAAGCTTATTTTACAACTTTTTTTCTTACATCTTATGACTTTATTAAAAGCACTTTCTCGTAACATTACGACTTACTTTTGTGGCAATGCAACTTTAAATAACTTAGCGCTGAAAACATTGTAACATTGTGGTAACAACAATTTCATTTTTCACAACTCAGGACTTTATTCTCGTAACTTTAAAAGCTCTTCCTTGTAAAATAATTTTTTTTCCCATGACAACAGTGAAAACATTGTTACATTACAGTAACTGTAATGTATAACTTTGTAATTGTAACATTAGGACTTTTTCCTCGTGACCTTGCAATGTTATTCTCAAAACATTTCAACTTTATTAAAAAACTACATTATCCTAATGACCTCACAGCGCTATTCTTGTCACCTGATGACTTAATTCTCATAATGTTGCAACTTTTCCCCACAACATTACATTTTCAAGCTCAAATTCTCTGTTTAAGTCTTACTGTGCAGCACTACCTTCCCTGGTTTTACAGTTAGAGATGCCAAACAAGCATCTTCCCTCAAAAATGATTCAAATTTTTATGCTTAGAGCTCTGCTGAAATGAATCCTTGTTCCTTTATTCTTCCTCTTCTCCCCCTCCTCTTTGTTTCTTTCTGCTCCTGTTATCATTGAGTTGCAGCAACACTCAGGATGCACTGAACACACTCAGAGTATAAATCTGACAAATAATCTGTCCCAAACCGAATGTAATGCTCTCACCAAATATGGCCACTTCCTGCTGAAACAGGAAGTATGAGGTTATTAAATAAAAGTTTGGTGCATCCTGTGAGTCCCTCTGAGCACGCTTTACCTGTCCTCTGATTTCACTGCCTTTCTGATGTCCTTGTATCTGTATTGTGTCCTTTCCTGCCTCCCTGCAACCTGCCCTCCCGTCTTCACCTGTCCTCCTCACCTGTGACTCCCCCCTTCCTCACCCTGCAGTGTGGCCCCTCTGAGGGAGGAGTGTCTCTCTGGGCCCGTCGTGTCCCCCATGAGGCGAGGCAGAAGCCTCAGCGAGTGAGTGTGCACGCTCTCCATGTGTCCGCCTCCCATCTGAGCACAACGCAGTTATTTAACGAAGGATCTTTAAATTAAAGTGTTGTGTTAAACCATATCAGTGCAGGTTTGACAATAAAGGAAGAATCTGCTGTTTTTTGCCACCGTAAGCTTCTGTATCCCTGTGTGGTGGTGTGAGTAGTTTCTATTTTTAGCTCCAGAGTAGTTTCCTTTAATTAGTCGGTTTCTTAAAGGGGGAAAAGTAGACCAGACGCAGCCTGAGGGAAAGAGTGCAGTGTTTCCCCTCAGGTCAGACCTAGATTAAACTTCACAGATGAATCACAGCTGTCCTAATCAAACTTATATTTTTAGCTCTTCAGTTTCCTCTGTCCTCTGTTTAATGTCACGTTCATGCACGTTTCCCTGCAGCACGTTTTGAGTCATCAGGATGTTTTTTTGGTTTTCATGATAACGGTGACTTCTGCTTCAGTTCAGAGCAGAGATAAGCATGTTTGAACATGTGTGTTGTGGCTGCTTTTTGATTTCCCAGCATGCTTGAGTAGAGTAGTGTATATGTCCTTTAAGGTTCATTCACACTGACACGGCTCAGGAGGAAGCAGAGTTAGAGTCGTATTTGATGTTTTATGGTTGTTATCCCTCACCTGACGTGACCCGGTGTGATGGAGACTGTGTTTGATGTAGTGAGATGTGTGTAATCGTGGGAGAAAACCAGTGTCCGTGTCAGTGTGTGTTAGAGTGTGTGTGTGTGTATGTGTGAGTCAGATTTCACTTCATCAAACTTTAACGATCTCTGAGGATGAACCGAGCAGTCAGCGAGAGGCCCAGGACTTTCTCGGCTGCGGCTTTCAGGGAGGGAAACTAAACGTCTGAGCTGTCCTGAATGTCACATGAACCCTGAGCTTAGTTTTCTGCTCGGCCGCTCGCTCTGTGCGATCTGGATCCAGACCTCCAGGCTGGAAAGAGAAAAAGTGAGGGCTTCTTAACGAGGTCAGGGTGTTTGTTGGAGTGTGAGGATGCCAAAGTTCTGAGGAGACCGCCTTTCACCTTCTTGTGTCTCTCTCTTGTCCTCTCTTTCTTCCCCTCTGTGGTGTCAGTCTGTCTGTCCTGGCTGCTGACTCAGAGGGCAAGCGAGACGATCCTCCCTCTGAACACAGTCAGACCTCTGAGCTCAGGTGAGCCTTAGGTGCACGTTTCCCTTCTCCACCTCTCATCTGTTGAATCAGTCTCTATGTCAACAACATTTTTAGAAACAGGAAGGTGATATTTATGGTGCATTGGGTGCTAATGCAGCAGAATTTCAGTCCATATTTAGTCTCCTGTCTTTAGTTATCACTCTGTAAGACATAGACACAGAGACATAACACCCAGCTTAAGTTTAGCTTTGATTTTCTGAACAAATTTACACATTTTCACCCTGCTTTTACAAAGTGAACATCCACAGATGGACTCCAAACAGGAGCTTCCTGCAGATTTCTTTTCATACACTGCAAAAACTCAAATTTAAGCAGGTTTTTCTGTCTTATTTCTATTAAAAATATCTTATTAGACTTAATAAGTGCCACGTTTTCCTGAAAAGTGCAGAACAATGTTTCATTTGAGATATTACATCTCCAAAATGAGTGATCCAAGCGTTAGAAAAAGGGTTGAATTAAAACGTCTTTTTTTACAATTTTCCAGCAACTCAATCGCCATTTCTTTCTTTTGATCTTGAAATAAAACATTTTTCTTGAATTTCAGGTGACATGGCTTATGTTCCTACTGAGCAAAGGGCATCCTTTCACAGTCATTTTTGGAGGTGCAGACTGTTCCTTCAGACTATGTCTTTTTTTCCCAGTGTTTACTGAATGTCTGTTTACAGTGCCTCTGTATACCCCCCCCAAAAAAAAAAAAAAAATTCCACCAGGTCTTGAACCAGCATCCCTCCAGAATCAAAGCCAAGTCCCTATGAACTGAGCTACTATCGCTACCATCACTGTAGCCATTTTAGTCATTCTCATTGTTTTTATCCTACTTCAAGTTTCTATGTACAACTGTCGTCAAGTTTCTAAAAGTTTCATACTGTTCCGATTAGTTTTTGACCAGCCTAGTTGGATTTTCTCAACAGCAGATGGATACTTTAAATACATACAAAGGCCTCATACATTTACACTTCAAACCTGAAGCTGAGCCAAATGAAGCTACAGGTCCTAAATGACAACTACAACTCAAAACAAGACAAAACACTTTCTTGAATTCGAGTTTTTTGCAGTGTACTGATGAAAAACTGTACCTCCAGATCTTAGTTAGCAGCCCCGTGCAGCAAACCTGCAGATATTTGATAATACATGTCCATGACAGAGAATATGTGCATGGCTGTTTAGTCGTCTTCCTCAGCTTACTCTGTGAGGTTTCTATTCCAGGAAGCCAGATACGTCCGGGGCCAGAGAGAGTCCAGTAGGGTCCCTGTCAGAGGCCTCAAGGCCAGGGGGAGGAGGGAGCAGTGTGTCAGAGCAGAGCCATAGCAAGAATGGTGAGTTTGACCAGAGAAGGGGCCATACACGTCTAAAACATTCTTCATCTCACAGCGAGAGTTACAGTTTCATCATTTTTTCCACTCAAAGGATTTGTGTCTCGTTTTCCTGCAGGAGCATCAAACTCCAGAGACCGAGGATTCCGAGACTCGAAGGCCCTGAACGATAAAACTGGATCTCTGCATTTAGGTAACTTTTAATCATTGTTCACTTTTTGAGATTTTTTTTCTTAAAGGATGAGGGGTTACAGTAATTAATAATAATAATAATAATAATACATTTTATTTAAAAGCGCCTTTTTAACACCCAATGACACTTTACAGAGAATAAAAAACACACTGCATTAAAATCACAATTAAAATAAATAAAAAATTCAGCTGTGTCCCTGCTACTTTCTCAAGGGGGGCACCATTGCTTACAGTCGCCACAGCTAACTCACTAGTTTCTGCACCATTGTCCTAAAAATATGTTGTTTTCTCAGGTTTGTGGTTTAGTTTCAAAGAACTTAAAGCAGCAGAAGGAGCTGGTAACATCCATGTTAAATGTTTTAAATTCAAAGTTTTTGCTTCTGAGACATACAAGAGTGTCATCTGCAATGTGTAGATAATCTGATCTCTGTTTAGGAGTAATGTGTTCATCTGTTAGCTTGTCTAGTGATCATAAGGATTTCTCAAACTCTGACTCTTTTGTTTCGCAGATGATGACGTCGAATATGATGATGACTTTAACAGGTGGGACTGAAGATATGCTCTACCTTTTTTTTGAAATGTTCTTAGTATGAAATATGTCTTCATGCAGAGTTTCTCTGACTTAGTCTGCTTTAAGTTTCGGTGAAGTACTCTGGAGAAGATACGTGTGTCTTATATTGAGGGTGGTGTGTAACATCTTTACCATCAACCCAAAAACTGGAAATTTACCCACAAAAATCAAACTAAAACAAACTAAATGATGTTTTTCAACCCTCACTAAATTGTGTGATTTTTAAAGTATTATCCTCAAAGATATTGAGTAAAAATTCGCTCCAAAGTGGGATTTTTAGAGTTGTAAATCTTGAGCAGCAGTTTGGTTTAACTCCCTCTCTGTTTTTCTGTTTTCTTCAGTCATCGCTCTGATCTCTCCAAGAGCGAGCTCAGTATCGGCGAGGAAATTGAGGAAGTTTCCATTGAGGGACCGGACAACAGCGACAAGGTGATCCCCCACCTGGTCCACCTGCGTGTACCGCCCCTTTAAATCCAAACATTAACCCTTTCACTTTCTCTTTCTTCTGCAGTTTGATGAAACCACACAGGATCTGAGCGTCTCTCAGCTCAGTCAGAGTCATGGCGCTGACTACATGGAGGAGGTGGCCTGACCCTCCCGACATCCAATACGCTGTTCTTTCCCATCATGCACCTCTTTGTATCGCTGATATTTAAGTCTGTACAGTTTCAATGAGCAATAAATAAAACTGTTTGTTTTAAGAGACGTTTGATGCTGAGTTTTTTCACCATTTGTATTGTCTTCTGTAAGATTTCTCTCTCCGTGGAGTTTTAATCTGTCCCACCGAAACACCTGAACAAAGCCTCATGGTAATATTTGAAGAAATACTTTGGTCAAATCTACATACAAAGCATCAAATGTTTTGGTCCTAAAAAAGGCAGATCAGGTGACAAATGTGGGAGATACCCAGATAAACAGTGGGGAAAATAAGTATTGAACGCATCAACTTCTTGCTCATTACATTTATTTCCAAAGCTGCAATTCAAACAAAATTTATACCAGACATTGGTATTAACTCAAATAATCCACACATGAAAAGAAACCACAACATTCAAGTCCATAAATAATGATTATGTGGAATTAAGTATTATAACACAGGAAAAAAGTATTAAACACACCATTGAAAGGCTGTATACTTTGGCAAGGAAATGCACCAAACCACCTAAAATCTGTCAGTAATTATTACTTTAACTTCCAATTGGTGCAAACCAACATCAGCTGGGCTAGAGCAAATTGATGGTCCTATAAAAAAAAAGTGTTTTTTTCACCAAGCAGTTAAATACGACACACTTCATGATGGGTAAAGGCAAAGAGCTCTCTGAAGACATTCACAACCTGATTGTTGCTCAGCATCAGAATGGAACTGGTTACAGACTTATATCGAAGCACCTGAATATTCCAGTCAGCACCGTTGGGGCCATTATTTGCAAGTGGAAGAAGCATCACCTTACCATCAACAGGCCACGCACAGAAACTCCTTGCAAGATTTCTGACCAGGGAGGCAGAAAGATAGCCAGAAGAGTACTCAATGAGTCAAGGACCACCCTGAAAGTGCTCCAGAAAGACTTGGAGGCAGCAGGTACAATTGTTACAGAGAAAACAATAGGCAATGCACTCCACTGCCATGGCCTCTATGGACGCTCAGCCCGCAAGACTCCATTCCTCAAGAAAAGGCATGTTGAAGCTTGTTTAAAGTTTTCTAAACAGCATCATGACAAGCGTGTAGAATACTGGGAGAATGTTGTCTGGTCAGATGAGACCAAAATTGAACTTTTCACCTGTCATGCTACATATCATGTTTGGAGAAGAAATGGCACTGCGCATCACCCAAAAACACTAAACCAACAGGGAAGTTTGGAGACGGAAGCATCATGGCATGGGGTTGTTTCTCATCTCATGGTATTGGCAAACTTCATATAACTGATGGAGCAATGAATGGAACCATGTATCAGGAAATTCTTGATATGAATCTGCTGCCATCCACCAGGATGATGAAGATGAGATGTGGCTGGTCCTTCCAGCAGGACAACGATCTAAAGCACACAGCAAAGTTGACTCTCAAATGGTTTCAAAAAAAGAAAATCATTCTGTAAGAATGGCCTTGTCAATCACCTGACTTAAATCCAATTGAACATTTGTGGAACGAACTAAAGAAAAGGGTTCACCAGAGGGCACCAAAGAATATTCAAGATTTAAAGACAATTTGTGCAGAGGAATGGGCCCAAATCACACCTGAGCAGTGTGGGCGATTAGTTAAAACATACAAGAAGCATCTGGAAGCTGTCATTACAAACAAAGGCTTCTCCACTATTATTAGATGAGTCTCAGCGTGTTCGATACTTTTTTTCCTGTGTTATTGTACTTAATTCCACATAATCATTATTTATAGACCTGAACGTTGTGATTTCTTTTCATGTGTTGATTATTTGAGTGAGAAAAAAGTTGACGTGTTCAATACCTATTTTCCCACTGTAATTCATGTTTTCTTTGAAAAGTTCCTGAAAACATGAACAATTAGTGTCAAACCCCTCTCTGCTGGATTTATCCTCCAAAAACGTCTATCCTCTGAATATCTGTCCACTTGCTGATGTCTTCTATTCTCTCACTGATTCCTCTTGACCTGGGAGTCTTTTACCGTCCATCAAAGTGATGTTGTTAAGGTAAGAAATATATTTTTTGGTGGTTAAACTCCTTTTGTAGCTTGACAAACCATTGTGTGGCTGTAGAGGTTTGTCAACATGAAGACATTACTGACTTTGGCGGCCCCTGTGGTGAAAAGCTGCAATTGCAGGTGTGCTTTTAGACCATGTGACGAAAGTAGTTGTAAAGTGTGACGTCTGATTGAATGTGAAACAAAACAGAAACTCCATAAAGGAAGTCAACCTTTAGTCAATTTCATCCCACAAATGAAATTTCTGTAATATCGAGCAGAGTGGGGCCTGTTCATCTGTTTGTAGTAAATCTGTTTTATTGCAGATAGTAAGTTACACTGGGGCCTCAGTCTGGCTTACTTTACATTTAGTTCAACAAAAAGGAGAGTAAAAGTTCAACTATTGGCCAACACCCCCCTCTTTAGTGGTCTACCAGACATGTAAACCTAGTTACTCAAGCTTTTCCATGTGACCGGCGGTTAGCCTCCAACAGCTTCCAGGCAGGGCTTCCTTTTCTTGCATGATTCTCTGTTTACTGTCCAGTTTACAACCAGAACAAAAAGAGAAGTTGAATTCACTTCTTGAGATGCTGCTCAGTCTGGAGAGGAGAGAGATGGCTCTTTCTCCTTCATTTGTTTTCGTGTTCATCTGTTTGTGGCGAGTCTCAGTTTCACTGTAAACAGTAAGTCACACAAAAGCTTCACTAAATTCAGCTTTTGTTATTGTGTCTCAGCGTTAATATTTAATCTGAAACTGACTGTTAACAAAGGGGAATAAATCATAGGGTGACGTATGTAAACACTTGTTTCTCTGAAGTCCAGACTAGAGAGCACACGGTCTTCTTTTTATGATTCTGTTTTAAGACTCATCGAGTTCAGGTTGTTCCATTGCAGAAACACCAAACCCCCCTTTTTCTTTAAGGCGTTAAAACTAAATAAATGTGTAGACTGGGTTTACACGTAATGATCCTTTAGACATCATTAAATGGGATTGCAAGGAGATGAGTCACCGAGAAAGTGAAAGAAGGTCTTGAAGGGGGCCTCCTCTCTCTCTTCCTCTTGCTCACACACACACGCATACACACACTTACACACACACACACACACACACACACACACACACACACACACACACACACACATACGTTCCTCTTTCAGTGTTTTCAGTGTTGTTGAATGTCGGGCGGCAGCTGTATCACCACCATCACCTGAACAAGCGACCGGCAGCACGACACACAAAAACAGACCTGTGAGTTTTGATCTTTTCATTCAACTTTCTCTTTTTCAACAAAAACATTTTTTTCTTGTTAAGCTATTTGTTACTTTTTATGTCTCCTTGTTCCTCCATCGTCGCTCTGAGGTTGTATTTGTAACAAGTTGAATTTGGATAGAAAGTTTGATTTATGCACCAGACTGTTTAGTTTTTGTTTACCCGTCAACAACTTGGTTCTACTGTGTAATAATTGGTGCAATACCCTCATTATAATCGCACCTTTGTGTGTATATATGTTATTCACCTTTATGACAGTACCGTGTAATCTGATTGTTTATGGGACAAAAAGTTGTCCCTACTCTGCAACAATTGGTGCAATTATTGATGCAACATCCTCGCACCTTTTGCTCTTTCATATGTAACTTTCAATTTTTAGGTGCTTTTGTAAAGCTTGTTCTTAACTATTCTGCACTTTTTATTTCCATTTTCTATAAAAAGTCAAATATATTTGTGTACACAGTTAACTTTTTTAAGTCGTGTTAGATGAATCTGTTTCTGTACCTTTTCTCAGACTGTAACACGCTGACAGATGAGGTAATGTTTTGAGTCGTGTTATCTTAAAAATCAACAGGAAGTAAAGATAAAACAGATGACTTAGAAAGATAAGCACGCTGAAGCATGAAATTGTGTTGTAGAAGTGCCAAAAAAAGACCCAACAAATGTTTAAAAAAATGGGGTAAAAAGTCAAAAGAGTTATAAGAGAATTTTAAAAATGTTTTCCTGACACATCTTCAGTGAAACCCTCCAAAATAAAAGACTGATCAATAATCATTTAAATGAAGATAAAGTATTAATGCTTAAGTTTTTTTAAATGACTCAGAGGGGATTTCTTCATTTCACACATCATCCTACTCTTTTTCAGATGTTTAAATCAAAGTGCCACACTTTTTTGTTTCGCTATAATTGAACTGATCTGTCAGTACCGGGGGGGGGGATTTTTTTTTTTTTTTATGTTGTAAAAAATAAATTCTGGATCAAATGGATCTGTTTCTTGTGAAATAGCATCAAAAAGAAACAAACAGAAAAAATAAAAGAAAAAACAAACATAAGTTGTCCCTTACAGGCTCCTGTAGAGGCTCTTTCAGTTGTAAAACATGACTCGACGTGTTGGTATTAAAGGGCTCTAACAAGGAAGTCCTGTTAAATGAGTTAACATCTTTGAGGTGACACAGCAGGTTTAACAAGTCCACCTCATCCGGAGACTCGTGTTCAGAGTCTTTTACGTTCCCCCATCACTGTGGTGGTGAAATTCTCTCAACAGCGTTTTAAACTCAATCAACATCCATTCCAACCAAAACACGACAAAATTATCTCTCAATCCTTCTCGTCCATTTGTGTCTAATATTTTCGCCATCACAAACATTGATGAAGCTGAGCACTTCCGCCATCTTTAACTTCAGGTGACATTCAAAATATGGGAAGTCAGAGAGGACAAATTGAGCTGCTTTTGCATCACGACTGACAAGCAGAAGTTCAGAGCAGGAACTCGTCGTGTTTGAGGAACTTTCAGCTTTTATAAAAATCTTTTGTTTCTTCTTTAAGATCAGATTTTTTTTACTGCAGGTGAGCAAAAAACACTGATCTGTTTCCTCTCTGAGGTTTAAATGTCAACAACAGAGCGGTGAATGTGTGACTTCATGTTTTCATGCCCCTCACCCTGACAGAGCTAGTAGAAGATTAGTGCATCTCTTAATGCAGATATCTCTTTACAGATTTATTTCCACTGTTGCATTATTTTTGACTTCTTCTCTTTTTGCGTACACATCTTGTTTCAAAACATAAATCCATCAGGTTTTGTTTTTCTCTAAAGTGTCCTCAGATAACTTCTGTGATGATTTTACCCTATAAAGATCAGCTCGATTGATTGTCGTGATCTCTTCCAGCAGAACCACTTAACAGGGCACGACTGTCTGGTGGATCTGCAGAGGATGATGTGAATGCAAACCTCTGAAACCGCACATTACATCTCATCTGGGTCACTCAGTATTTTCAGGCTGAACTGACCTCTTTTTTTCTGCAGGCTTCCTCTCAGTGTTTGCACACCTGGGAACAAACACATTCTCATTTTCACCACCTTCATCAACCACAAGTGGAACAGTTTCAACCCCGTCTCACTAGCAGAACAAACTCTGTACCTTCTTTTGTCTCATGGTTAATCAAAGTCTTTGACATTTCTTCTTCTCTTGTTTCATGTCATCAGAATATCACCTCATGTAAATTAATTTCATGGTTTTAGCATCACACTGAGGAACAAACAGTCACTCCTGTCTTCCTCTGGAGGCTTTCAACAAGGTTTCTGAATGCAGACTCTCGGTTTTAAAGTGTAATTGCCAGTAAAATCTCCACAAAGAAGGTGTGATGTGGTTTCATGGCATGTTTTGTTTTAATCCAGGGTGTGACGTAGAGAAAATTTGTGGCATAAAATGAGTAAAATTGAGTAGTATTTTCAGTCCTGTTTTCAAATTGATGACGATGAGACTCCCACAAACGCCAATATGACACAAAAAAAGGAAATGAGAATAAAGACTTCACTTTAGATCTTCCAATATAGCTGCAAAAACCATAAAACCTGCTCCTTTATATATTTTTAATAATCTAATGTTTGTGTTAATCTGCAGATTAAATCTCATGACTTCCCTAAGAGCGTCCTCACGAGGTTAGCCCTTGAGCAGGTGGTTTAAATCCATTCTGTGGCCACTTTCCAGCCACACTCTCACCCTGTTTCCTGCTCTATCCACTATTCTGTCCTCTGATTAAAGGGACAAAATATGGACAACAAAATAAAACTAAATTACATTCATGTGTTTGATTTAGCTTGATTTAAAAATTAATTTAAGTGATTGGACGTTTTGGAATAAATTAATCAGATTTAATCACAATTAATTGCATTTTAATCACATATCAGTATTTTTATGAGAAGCCTTTTTTTTAATTCAATGACTGAATCAATCAATCGGCATTTAAGCTGAACAACAAAATCATGCTTCTTTTCAACATTCTGCAATTTTTCATGTGAGGTTCAGTTAAAGGAACATTTCAAGCACATTTCTACAACATTTCAAACAGGCAGTGTTGGCATGGCTCAACGAAGAAAATCAAGTCTTAAAGGACTTTTTTGTGAACTTTGAACTTGAAAAACCGTAAAAATAGTGGATAAAATATTTTGTAAATATTAAGTGCCATTTCTGCCATCTAGAATAGCTTAAACAAAAAATGGAGTTTGCTGAAAGATGAACTAAAATACAGTTACTATGAGCCGTATCAATATTTTTTATTTTTACTCCTCTAACTCTAACTTCTTGATTGTCACATACCTCAAATCAGGCTTTTTGCCCAAAATAACCAAACTGTGATTGTTTATAACTGAAAAACAAAAGAAGTCCTGCCAATTCCAATAGCTTACATGCTGTTTGTTCTTTGGGTTTTGCATTTGTATAAATAACATCGTCTGCAATGAAATTATATAATTTGTGGAAAGGATAAACAGAAATGGCTCCATAAATGAGCCCTGAGGGACGTCTTTAACCTAGGCTGATGAAAGCTCAACTTGAACTTTAACTCTCTGTCACTAATACTGGATTGTGTTAGACTGGTGGAGTTAAAGGGAAAAACAACAATCATGACGTCATTATTATTATTTTTGGTTCTTTGGTTGATGTCTGAAAAATTCAACCCTGGCATTGAACTGACGTTTCATTTTGTCCCTTTTCTGTCATTGTTTAGATGATGGAGCTCCCAGAGGAAACGTTTGACGCCAATGAGGGGACACTGGATAGCTTTTCATATTATGACTATAACAACACTGACGATGGACTCTGTCCTATGAAGAACCACAGCGTTGAGCAGGTGGTTGGCCCGTACATCCACTCCATTATCTGCGTCCTGGGTTTCTTGGGGAACAGCCTCGTGATCCTCACCTATGCCTGTTACAAGAGGACCAAGTCCATGACGGACGTCTACCTGTTGAATGTCGCCATCGCAGACCTTCTCTTTGTTCTGTCGCTGCCTCTCATTGTGTACAACGAGATGTCGTCATGGTCCATGGGGCCGGTGGCCTGCAAGCTGCTGCGCGGCTCCTACAGCGTCAACCTGTACAGCGGCATGCTGCTGCTCGCCTGCATCAGCACAGACCGCTACATTGCCATCGTCCAGGCTCGCCGCAGCTTCAGACTGCGCTCGCTGCAGTACAGCTACATTATCTGTACCGCTGTCTGGGTTGCAGCCTTCCTACTGTCCATCCCTACCTTCATGTTCTACAACTGGTACGAGCCGGGGCAGAACAATTTTACTATCTTCATCACAGAGGACGACTACATCCCAGAAGAGGAGCCTCCTGAGTACGTCTGCGAGTTGAAGTTTACGGACAGCACAACAGTCCATGAGACTCGGATTGTCATTCCCAGCTCCCAGCTGGCTGTGGGCTTCTTCCTGCCGCTGCTCATCATGGTCTTCTGCTACTCCGCTGTCATTGTCACCCTCCTCAAAGCCAAAAACTTCCAGCGGCACAAAGCAGTGCGGGTGGTGCTTGTTGTTGTGGCGGTATTCATCACCTGCCACCTGCCGTACAACATCACCCTGCTGTACGACACCATCACCATGTATGATGAAAGGTCTTGTGAGAGCGTCAACGCCTTGCAGACAGCCATGACGGTGACGCAGACCATCGCCTACCTGCACTGCTGCCTGAACCCGGTCCTCTACGCCTTTGTGGGGGTGAAGTTCAGGAACCATTTCAGGAAGATCTTCCAAGACCTGTGGTGTCTCGGGAAGAGGTACATCGCACCGCGCCGCTTCTCCAGGACCACTTCAGAAATGTTTGTATCCACTCGGCGCTCGGTGGATGGATCCAGTGAAAACGGCTCATCTTTCACCATGTGAGGTCCACAATCAGCAGGTCATGTGCTCAGGACTTCAGATCAATGCTGAGCTTGAAACTTGCAGGACATCCAAACATAAATCTCAGGAACCTTAAGGCAATCTGAAAACTCAAAGAAGAGATTATAAAAATTTGCTACATCTGTTCTTTCTGTTTCTGTTTTGAAATACTGCAGAGCTTCCTGTTCATGGTTTAAAAAATGGTTGAAATGAAACAACCTGAGAGGAGAATAGCAGTCTGTGGCTGACAGGGTCACAGCTCTCTCTCTCTCTCTCTCTCTCTCTCTCTGTCTCTCTCTCTCTCTCTCTCTCTCTCTCTCTCTCTATATATATATATATATATATATATATATATATATATATATATATATATATATATATATGTTTTAGAAAAACCTTCTCCGAACTTTGCTTCACTGCATAGCTCTGAGCCCCAGGCTGGAGATCAAACACCCGCTGTTCAACAAACTGACTTTAGAGCCCCCTGCTGGTTTAACTGTGTAACTGTGCAAATTTTTGCTTCTCATGATTTATTGGTTCAATGGAGAGCGGTTTGTACGGTAGCCCATCTCTGCCATGTTCTCAAAAGAAAAAGATAAAAAACAACTGAAAAAGGAATTGTGAAATTTGGAGGAAAAAAATATGATCAAACAGTCAAATTATTTGACTGTAAAATATCTAAATTATAAGACAGCAGTTACAAATTTGGAGAGAAAAAGTGAAAATTGAGATTTCACTGCTGAGATTTTGAGATAAAGGTCAAAAGTATTAGGTAAAAAGTTAGTGTATGATATAAAATCATGAGAGAATTTTTATTTGTTGTTTTTCTTTGGAAAATAATAATAATTATAATAAAACTATAATGTAAAAAAAAAAAAAGTAATGAGATAAAAGGTGAAATTATTAACACAACCCTAAAATTGTGAGATCAGTTAATAGAATACAAAATATTAATTAAAGTTGAATAAATGATAAAAGTTATAAGATTAAAGAACATGAATATGTGTAAAGAATTTCGAGTACAAGATAAAAAGTTCCATTTGTAAGACAAATTGTCAAAATTAAAAATCAAGAAGCCCATTTATGAGAAATTAAGTAATAATTTTGAGAAAAATACTCAAAATTTTGAGAGAAAATGTTGAATCAACCTAACTATTACAGTATGAAACAAGAGAAAATCTTCAATATTTGAAGATAAGTCAAAACTGTAAGTTAAAAAGTTAATGTAGGAGAAAATCAGTCATAATTTCGAGATGAAGTAGTCAAACTTTTGTGAAAAAATCATATTATTATGATTATCATTATGAGTTTTCATGTCATTATTTTGAGAACTAAGTTACCATCAAAATTATGAAAATCTCTCTAAAGAAGCTGTGAGGTGGTTTCATGACACGTTTTGATGTTTTGTTGCATTTCAGGGTGTAACATAAGATGAATAAAAGTCTGGGTAACAAATATATGAAGATCAGACTCTCACAAATACCAATATGACATGAAAAGGGGAAACCAGAATGAGGACTTCACTTCTTTAAATGTAGCTGTAAACACCATAAACCATGCATTTAAATTTTTTAAAAATGTTTGCATTAATCTGCAGATTAAAACTTAATGACTTTCCTCAACGAACATTTTTCATTTTTCACCATCAACATGTGAAGATACATTTACATTTTTGCTTTGTAATTTTCAGCACATATGCAAACTAGACTTCATTTCCTGCAGATTTTCAAATTAAAGGAGCCTTGGTATTGATCAATTCTTATGCTGTTCATCAAATGTTTAAATCAAATAACAACTGGTGTTGAAAACAAAGACTAAGAATAATAATAATTTAAAAAAGTGCAGTTCCTCAAACATCCACTAGAGGCTATCCCCTTGAGTGAGTCAGTTTCCCTTTAGTTTAATGTTAAACTGTGCAACTTCACAGCAGAATTAAATGGCCTGATGCAGAAACATGGGGTCTGTGCTTCTGAAGGAAGGATTGCATTATCATATAGTGTGTCCCAAATCGCATACTTCCATACTGTGTACTCAAAATTTTCAAATTGAGTGTACTAAGCATACTACATACTCACTGGCTTAGTGCGCAAATTTTGAGGGTGTAGTGCTGTCCCAAATCACATACTGCCCAGCGCCGTACTTACCGGGAATGACGACATGATGTCAAACTGTTCTTCTACATTTAATTGTGACCAGCTCGTCATCAAGCTCTGCTCGAGCCTGATAACGAGCCATTCATTTGAATCAGGTGTGCTGGAGTGGGGTAACATCTAAAACATGCAGGGCAGGGGGTCCCCAGGACCAGATTTGAGAAACACTGGCATAGCCCATCATTCGCGGAACAAAACAAACAAAAACAATTTACACCACATACACAACGTCAACAGCATGGTGCTTGGTGGAAACAACACGTGTAAAAAACAATATCAATAACTTACATTTATACATTGCTGCCAGAGGAGGAAATAAGTGCGTTAAGTGTCCACAGCTGCATACTCAAAATCCGGGACGATTTGAGTACATCATCCTGGTACTTTTGCATACTCATTTCTCGCATACTATGCATACTGTTTTTCATTTCGACGCAGTATACTCAAAATTTTGAGTATTTGAGTATGGAAGTATGCGATTTGGGACGCACTAATAGTGTCACTAGTGTCATCAATCTGGGCCAGTATGAAAGTAATTCTGCTGTACAGAGAAACTGGCGTAAAGTAGTTGTGTTAAAGTCCAAGGAAGTTCAAACCCTTGCAGGCTTTAAAACTGCTCCACTTTCATCTCCTGGCTGCCACGGATAAATTCTGTTAACAGGGATGTTGAAAACAAGGGGTAAGTCCACTGGCTCTGACTGACTGCTTGGCAGGTAGGCTCAGCGACTGTATGAGTATGTTTGAGTAAGTATGAGCTTCTTCTCTTTTTTTGTCCTCTGTCTCTTCATTTTCTTGAACATCAAACTAAATATTCAAAGAAATTTGAACTGATTTGTGTTTTGGGTCGGAAATGAGAAGGTTAGACAAAACTTTTATAAGATATTTGCATAAAAACCTAAAAACATTTTTTTGTTTTGTTTTGTTTTGTTTCTTCTTTCCGGAGAATTCTTTTTGTTTGTTTTTTAATGATTTTTTAACTTACTTAGGGGATAATTTTAAGTGTGTGTGTTTCTCGTTCAATAAAAATTATTATTTTTTCAAGACAAAAAAATTATGGTGTTTGCTACATGTCAAGCATTGAAGCACTATACCCCAGCAAGAAATATTGTGATGGGGTATTTTTCATTCCTTCCTATTTTTCTAAGCTCGTGAAGTTTAATACTTTGACAGCCTAATTTATGCCAGGATAAATCCATGTTAAATTAAGTAGTGGGACTCAATTTGAAAAAACAAAAATCTAATTACTTGGAGCAGTTAATCACAATTCACCACATTTACCACATTCCAGATCTATTTTTGACACAAGAAGTCTTTTTTTTAGTTGAAATGTATTTTGATAGATAACTGAATAAATAAGTAGGTATATATGTAAGCCTAAACAACAAAACTATGTTGTTGTTTTTCAATATTTGGTACTTTTTAGATGCAAGGTTCAGTTAAAGGAACAAAACTGCATCTCAAGCAGGCAACATTTGCACTATTCAGCCAATAAATTAAAAATTTTACAGACTTGTTGTAAACTTTAAACTTGTGAAACACTTTCACATACATTCCTGAAAAGGGAATAATGGAAATGGTGCATGAAATACAGTTGGCCAAATGTCAACAGACCAACCAAGTATGATCAACAACATCTCTGTGTGACTGAACACAAACAACAAACCCACTGCCACCATGATATCTCTTAGCCAACCGGTTGCCCTCTCTATTTTTCTAAAAACTGGCACCTGTTTTGGCGCTAAGCCATGAAGAGACTTGTTTACAACCAGAGCTGTTTGAGAGTCAGTGTCAAGAAAAATTAACTTCTATACCAACCTCTAACTTCCTTATTATCACATCGTCGTAACATGATCTTTGCCTACAATAACAAAACTGTGATTGTTTTTATCTATATAACAAAATTAGTCCTAGTAGGTCCTAGTAGTGCTGCTAGCTTCCATGCTATCTGTTGTTTGGGTTTCACATTTGTATAAATAACAGTATTGTTTGCAAACTTTGATCTTCAATGTAAGCAGAAGTGTCCCCAGAAATGAGCCCTGAGGGATGCCACTAACCCTACAACAGACTGATGAAAGCTCAACTTGAACTATGACTCTCTACACTCTATGGCTGTTCACACGACAATGGTTTTAGGATAAAGCACAAACGCATTGTTGCGTTTCAGTCTCTCGTTTAAACAAAAACAGCATTCTAGCCAACTTAAAATGGAAACTTTTGAAAACAGCCTCTAGAGCTTTTTATCTACTCAATTCTGCTGACTGTCTTTCAACCAAATGTGCATCTCTTGCTCCTCTTCTGCATTTCCCCAATATGCTAGATGATCGGCCCAACTGTACTTTGGTGGAGATTTACCAAAAGCCTCTTCTGGACAAGACATTCATAGTGCCAAGTACAGGTCTGGCATGCTTACTACAGTGTTTTTAGTTCCTCTGCGTTTCGTGTAACTTTCACTTTCATTTGCATTTAGGGTGAAACATTATCATGTAAACAGGGCCTCTGTCTCTAATACTGGGTTGTGTTAGGTAGGTAGAGTGGGGGGGGGATTCTTATCGTGTCTCAGTGTTAATGTTTCATCTAGAAAAGCATATTAGCCCTTTATATAGGGGGATATAAATACATTGGATGACATATTTAAACACTTAATGATCCAAAGTCTAGCCAAGAGTGCATACATTCTTCTTTTTATGATCCTGTTTAAAGACACAACAATTTCAAGTTGTTTAAGTGTCAAAACTCTAAACTCTTTCTTTCATTAAGGCTTTAAAAACTAAAAACATGGAGTTGACATGGGTAGACATGGACAAAACATTGAATTTACACATAATAATCCTTTAGATATCATCAAATGGAATTTTGAGGGATGAGTTGGTGAGAAAGTGAAAGAACTTGTTCCTCTTTCTTCCCACAGTGTTTTTATCATGTGTTGGATGTCGGTAGCCAACACACTCTCACCTGAACAAGAGACCAGCAGCACCACACACAAACAAACCTGTGAGTTTTGATCTTTTTATTCAGCTTTTACCCTCAAGTTCTTTTTCCTTTTCAAAAAAAAATCTTCTTATCCTGGCTGAACTACTTCTTACTTTTTGTTTTAGTTCTTCTTCCTCATTCTTCAGTTTAAGAGTTTTATTCATGAAGAGTTGAATTTGGATAAAAAGTCGGATTTATGCACCAAACTTTTTGGGGTTTTGTTTACCCATCAACAACTTGTTCTTGTTGTGTAATAATTGTTGCATTAATTGGTGTAATATTGTTATTACCGTGGCCGTTTTGGTCTTGTGTGTGTTACTTTCACCTTTACTACAGTTTTATGCAATCAGATTGCTAACGGTTTAAAAATTTGTTTTATGCAACAGTCAGTGCAATAATCAATGCAATTTTCTTTTTTCTCTTTCTTATGTAACTTTCAATTTTTTGTCTTTACATAGAATTTTTTCTAAACTATTCTGCACTTTTATTATTTCTTATTTTAAAGTGACCAATGACTGAAATTGACTTAAAAAATGCACAGATTCAACTTTTTAAAGTTGTATCAGATGAATCTGTGTCCGTCTCTTGTCTCTTGCTCTCTTGCAAGACAGCAGATGAGGTAATCTCTGTGTCATTTATCTTGAAAATCAACAGAACTTGAAAACTAAACACATGACCTAAAAAGACAAACGCACCGAAGCACAGGTTTGTCGTGTGAAAGTGCCAAAACTGGTTGTGTGACTGACGTCGCACAATAGGAAGACACAAGGAAGTAACTTATAAGATTTAACAGAAACGTTCACCTGACGCAGTTAAAGAATGAGATGCTGAGATCACTTTAAATTAAACTACAACAGCCTAATCCCTATTTCCAAATGACTGCTGGTCCCGATGGATTTGTTATTGGGTTTTACAGCCTTCCTCTGGACCCATGTGTTAGATTACATATCAAAAGCATTTAATGAAACTATTTGATGAGTAGTTGAGCCCAGCTATCTCCCTATGCTCATTGTTAGCTCAACACCTTATCTCAAAAATTTGAAAGTCAGAAGTGAGTCCATAATTTCAACAATGGCTCGAAGAACTGGAAAATATTTTACACTTGGAAAGATTAGGACTCAAAGTAGCTAACAGAGAAAACACCTTCCTGAGAATCTGGAAGCCCCTTTGGAGAAATAGCTGACAGCATCCAACAAATCCCCTTTAAGTCCCCTCAGACTGTGCAATAGTCTTCTAAAACCACATCTTAGACCACATTAACTCTTATATTTGTAAAAGTGTCACCAATTTACTTAGAAGCCTGCTGATGCTTCTGTTTTGACTGTTTTTTTTCTTTTCATTTCTGTATTTTGTTTCCTAGTTTTGTCTCTTTTGCACAGCTCCTTTCTACATGGGTCTTTTACATTTCATTATCCTAATATTTTAATCTTACTTTTCTCACTCAATTTTTATTTGTTTACATGACCCTTTGTATGCTTTGCACCTTTACCTAAAAAACAATTCTAAGAAAATTTTAAACAGCAAAAAGGAAGACATAAATGTTTGCCAGAATAATTTCTCCAATGAATCCTTCAAAACAAAAGCCTGAGCAATTATTGACTAAAGATAACAAATAATTAATTTTAAGGTTTCTTTAAGGCTGGGGTTTTTGGCTGCTTGGTTGATTTCTCTAAAAACAGAAAAGTCCTGGCATTAAAATGATGTTACTTTTGGTTAATTTTTGTCCATATTCTGTTTTTCTTTTAGATGATGGACTACCTAGAGGAAATGTTTGATAACTCATCAGACCTTTACTATGATGACAACTATGAAAATGAAATCTGTCCTATGAAGAACCACAGCGTTGAGCAGGTGGTTGGCCCGTACATCCACATCATTATCTGCATCCTGGGTTTTGTGGGGAACAGCCTCGTGATCCTCACCTATGCCTGTTACAAGAGGACCAAGTCCATGACGGACGTCTACCTGTTGAACGTCGCCATCGCAGACCTTCTCTTTGTTCTGTCGCTGCCTCTCATTGTGTACAACGAGATGTCGTCATGGTCCATGGGGCCGGTGGCCTGCAAGCTGCTGCGTGGCTCCTACAGCATCAACCTGTACAGCGGCATGCTGCTGC
Organism: Halichoeres trimaculatus; assembly: GCF_033239565.1. Lineage (NCBI taxonomy): Eukaryota > Metazoa > Chordata > Actinopteri > Labriformes > Labridae > Halichoeres > Halichoeres trimaculatus. Next base: position 24,140,344 of record NW_027437191.1, on the reverse strand, counting down.
TCGCCTGTATCAGCACAGACCGCTACATTGCCATCGTCCAGGCTCGCCGCAGCCTCAGACTGCGCTCGCTGCAGTACAGCTCCATTATCTGCACCGCTGTCTGGGTTGCAGCCGTCCTACTGTCCATCCCTACCTTCATGTTCTACAACTGGTACGAGCCGGGGCAGAACAATTTTACTATCTTCATCACAGAGGACGACTACATCCCAGACGAGGAGCCTCCTGAGTACGTCTGCGAGTTGAAGTTTACAGACAGCACAATGGCTCGTAGCACTCGGATTGTGATTCCCAGCTCCCAGCTGGCTGTGGGCTTCTTCCTGCCGCTGCTCATTATGGTCTTCTGCTACTCCGCTGTCATCGTCACCCTCCGCAAAGCCAAAAACTTCCAGCGGCACAAAGCAGTGCGGGTGGTGCTTGTTGTTGTGGCGGTATTCATCACCTGCCACCTGCCGTACAACATCACCCTGCTGTACGACACCATCACCATGTATGATGAAATGTCTTGTGAGAGCGTCAAGGCCCTGCAGACAGCCATGACAGTGACGCAGACCATCGCCTACCTGCACTGCTGCCTGAACCCGGTCCTCTATGCCTTTGTGGGGGTGAAGTTCAGGAACCATTTCAGGAAGATCTTCCAAGACCTGTGGTGTCTCAGAGGAGGAACGTTGCTGCGCGTCGCTTCTCCAGGACTAACACAGAAATGTTTGTATCCACTCGGCGCTCAGTGGAGGGGTCCTGCCAAAACAGGTCGTCTTTCACCATGTGAGATGGCTGCTGGTTCAACAGTGTAACTGTGCAACTATATTCTGTTTTTTGGTACAATGGAGAGTGATTCTTACTAAAGAGAAAAGAATTTCAAAATCTGGAGAGAAAAGGTAAAAATTGAGAATTCACTGCTGAGACTATGAGAGTAAAGTTCAAAATTGTGAGGAAAAAGATATTGTATGATAAAGTAAGTCAACATTATGAGAGAATAGATGGCAGATTTAAATAAAATCAAAGTATTAATTGTTCAACTAAAAGTTCAACTAATGAGATAAAACGTCAAATTATTATCACAATCTTAAAATTGTGAGAAGACGTTGAAAGTTTTAAAACTGAATAATTAAAATAGATACGGTTTATTTTATTTTTTTTTAGTTTGAGATAAAAATCAAAATATTGAGACAGAAGGTCAATATTGAATAAATTACATTTAAAAAGTCCAATTTTAAGAGAAAGTCAGTCATGGTTTTAAAAAAAAAGTGAAACTTTCAAAAAAAAAAAATCAAATATACAAAATAAGATATCAAACTGTTATTCAAGTTCTAAAAAAAAAAAAAAAAAAAATCAATATTCAGAGATAAGACTTTAAAACTGTGAGTTAAAAAAATTATTCAGAGAAAGTCCGTCATAATTATTTTGAAAAAAAAAATTATGAGATGAATTTGAACATTTGCAATAAAATTCCAAATTTTTAAGCGCTACAGTAAAAATTACAAGATTCAAATTGAAAATACAAGAAAAGATGGGATACTCATGAGATAAAAAGTGAAAAGTATGAGATGGTGAGTCTTAATTTACATTTTTTTTAATTATGTAAGTATGAATCAAGATTTAAGATTTCTTCTTCTTTGTTCCCCGCTCTATGAAGCCAGTTCTCTCTCCTGAGTTGTTTTGATAAATCTGGCACAAATGGGCTTCTGTAGGTTTTTCTGAATCTGAGGGTTTTTAAGGATTATAACTGACATTTTAAGCCTGCTGAGAGTGTGTTTCTTCTATGTGCTCAGAGCTGAAGGTCTGTGCGGATCAGTTTTGGATTAAAGTCATATTTTAAACCTCAGATTAAACTCTCTGTAACCTCCTCTCATTACTTAAACTCTGTCTCTTTGAAACGTTCAGGCTGTGAGGACCAGATTTCCTGCTCCTGCTCCTTCATATATGAAATCCTGTAATTTAACCTTGGCTTTAACTTCATTTTCACTGCATTTCTTTCTCTGGACACCAGATGGGGCTTCAGATCTTCACTGATTTTAATCCCCACTCTCATCCATCCATATTTTCATATAAAGGTGAGCAAAATACTTCAATTAACGGCTATGCAAATAATTCCCTACAATCTGAAGCTCAGAGCTGTCATCAGCTTTTCAGCTCCTTGCTATCATCAGGTCCAACACCCTTGACCTTGGAGTGGTCTCTATGCCGTTGATTTCTTCAGCTGTTTCCAAACTCTGTGAGAAAAAACACTCTGAGTGTGAGTGTGATGTTGAAGTTTTGATTTCCTGTCAGTCCCTGTCAGGTTTTCCTGAGGTGTGACTTTATTTCCCCAGATCTGCTTGAAAGAACATCCGGGTCGGATCAAGAGGTGGTCTTGATTCATCTGATTGGCCAGCCCTCTGAAAACCCTCGTAAATCCAAACACTGATTGAGAATTTCTTGTAAGAAATGGTACTTCAGTTCAATAAAATCCTTGGGCTGGCTCAATAACCAGGATTGACGGTAACCATCTTTGGCCACGAAGATGGTCAGGAAAAGTCTTCCAAAATTGAAAACTATTTACAATGGCATATTTTATCTATAATCAAAAAATTCTAAACAAAATGGGTTGAATTTGATATAAAACCATGAAAACAGAAAAGATTTGATCTGTTTTCCACATTCCTTTGTTGAAGACACCCGAGGTGACTAGGATATTAGTGGAAGCAGACTGATATAGGAAACAAAGCAATAAGTGAACAAAGGAGGTCAAATTTTATACAAATCAGCTGAAGAACAAAGAAACTTGAGTGTTTTCCCACAGTAGGACTTTGTCCGTCTGGGGCATCACTATTTTACGAGTTATGGGCTGAAAGCTTTGTGAACCCTTAGTTTATAGTTGGAGGAGTTCAGCAACAAAAGAAGAAACAGCAAAACAAACAAACAAAAAAAAAAACTTAAATTTCATGATTGTATCTTTAATGTTGCTTAATTTGTCTACTATAAACATCAGATGAAAGTCCAAAGTAGTGACAGTTTAAGTTACAACCAAGAAACCTAAAACTAGACGTCATTGCAGAAGTGTTAGAAGCTGCAATTCCTCAAGTAACCACTAGAGGCTAGCTGCAGAAGCACCAGAAAACACACACGCACTCATTCAAAAAAGCTGATCTCTTCAGCAAACAGCCAGTTGGACAGTCTGAAAGGCGTTGTTGTCATTATGTTATAATAACAATAAACTGGCTGGGTAAAGTGCTACCAAAAGGACTTTTTTTTTGGATGAAATAAACTTTAAAAATTACCCCAAAAAAAGAAAAAAAAAATGCAATTCCTAAAGTGTCCACTAGAGGCTGGCCATGGAAGCACTACAAACCTCACACCAGTTTACAGGAAAAAAATTAACATATTTACAGTCTGGTTAAAAAAATGTAAAGTTGTTAAACAAGTTTTGCCCATATAAGTGAATGGCTGATTTGACTGGTGGGCTCACTGTGCCTGTCCACAAAGAAGTTAAAGCCCAGCCAATTTACCTCATCCTTACTAAAGCTGGGTAGAATAACTGCATTGATAGGCATCAAAACCATGGCCTGTTTCAGCTTTCTTAACATTTTAGAGCTCCAGTCAGAAGTTTTTATCCATTTTATAAAACAGACTGACTTTATCATACACACTTCCACATGACCTATGCAGACCAGACCGTCGGGGATGAGGTGTATCATAAGGGTAGGTGTCAAAGGGACTAACAGCAAACTTTAAAGGAGAGAGTTTCACAGTTTGAGGTTCAAAGATTCTGTAGATGAGTTTAGTACAACATACTACGGCGGTTTGTTACTGCAACTCAAAGAGGAAGGAAACAGTTTGTCAACGTGTCAGCAGCAGCAGCAGCTACTAAAGAGACTGTGTTGATTTATAAAACCTGCAGAGGGATTCTGTTGTTTTCTTTATTTGATTAATTTTTCCACTTTGATTCACAGAGTACGGGCTAACTCATAGTAGAGCTCCTCTACTTCAGAGATTGAGCAAACATAATAAATCAGACGCATATGGAGTCCAGCCTGAAGGGAGACAGCTCCCTCAAACTGTGGGTTATTATGTCAGTGTGTGTGTGTGTTTGCAGGGGGTTGTTGGCTCCCACTTCCACTCTGTCAGATTGTAGATAAAATATGAATAAGCTCATTCAGCGTAAAGCTTTCAGATCATGATTCATCTCTCAGATCTCATTAGAGCTGAAACACTGCAGCAGCTCTCTGATACTGGGCGTCCCTGAAACTGTTGCTCCGTCAGACTTTAAGGGACATTTCTGTGTGTTTGAAGTCAGCTGCAATGAGAAACTGTTGTAAGAAACAGCACGCAAGCTAAGATACAGTGTAGGAGCTATGTTGGTGTTGATTTTTGTTTTTGTCTCCTGTACACTCACCACAAGGGGAACTTTAGGTGAACAGGCAAGTGAAGCAGGGGTCTGTGGACTGGGAATACCAACCCTTGACATCAGTTTGATGTACCTGAAAACAAAATTAACTCAAAAGGAACCTCGGATTGGACATCGGACTGTTTTTTTATAAGTACCTTATTGTGTGCCCACACCCAGACAGCGACTAAAACTATGTCTGAAGACTCCATCTGACAGTTTCCATTTGCCTCTTCACTCAGCTCTTGTTAAGAAACTCTTACCTCAGTACTCATTTGATTTAAAACTTTAGCTTTACATTGGCATCATTCTCCAAGATTCACTCTTAAAAACCAAGACGTCATTGGCTCCTGGCACCACCTGGTAACTTGGGATCTCTCCAGGTTTCTTCACCTTTTTCAGCTTCCCATTGAGTCTCTTTCTCCTCTGTGAACATTAAAGTGTTCAAATATCCAGGAGATCATCTGTATGGTTAGAATCACTTATTATTTGTGGATATGGTAGCAAAAGAGTGGGTCATTTTTTTTTGTAATTTTGCAGGAAGTTTGTGGCATTCATGTTTTTCTTTTGTCGTTGTTATGTGAAAGAAACCGTTTTGGGAGCCATTGTAGACGATGAAGTCCAGGTTCTTGATGAGTAGAAAGTACTGCCTAAAGTGAAGCCAATCTAAAAATTTGGCAATTTTGATGGGACTTTTTGGAGGAGGTGCTGAAGGAAAAGGAAGTCAGTGGTTCCCAACCTTTTCTAACTCAGGGCCCACTTTTAAATCCTAAAAATTTTCACGGCCCAATTGATTCAGGGGCCATGTTGGGCGTTCTCAGCCCACTTTTGTATTTGAAGATTGAACAAAGGACTGAACTGAATACTTCAGTATGTTCCTGCTGCAAAGTGATCCAGCCAGTGACAAAAGTTCCTTGTCTCAGTGAATGAAAAAACCTAGACTGTATGAAAAAACATGTATGAAGCATTTGTTTCTGAAACCGTGACATGAAACAAATCCATGGACGCAGCCAAATTCGCCATGACGCCGGCTGTGAGTTTTTGTTTTAGCAGCTACAGGTTGCCCAGCGGTCACATGACTTGAGCTGTGCCTCTGATTGGAAAATCAAACGATCCTAAAAACTTCTAAACCACAGAGATAGAAAAAAATTCACTCACCGTGTGTGCTGATAGTGAAATCAGCGTTTTAGACCCAAGAAGTTTTTTGAACCAGGCTGTAGATATGCTTTTTAATGCCATAAAAGCCTGTTTTTATGGCTGGGTGTGTATGTAACTTCAGGTTTTTCTGCAGCAAGCCTCAAGCGGTTTCTCAACGAATAGCGACTTTTAGCACTTCTGCATAGGCTTCATTTTTACTAACCAGATGTTGCCCCTTGGGAAAAATCAATTAGAAATCAATTTATGATGTGATTTCAAAATATTGCAGTAGACATGTTAGCATGCAGGTCAGCTTTTAACAAGCTAAATTGTTTACTATCTATTTTGATATGTGTACATGTAGCTTATTGGGTAAATGCAGCTCATAGAAATTCCCATTCATTTCTGAAAATCTCTAAACTTTGAAATTTCCTGAAATTTTGCAACCTAATTTGCTAGGAAGAATCAGCCCCAATCACAGTAAACATAAGCCCAGTTTGAGTATCCATTCTTAAGTATACACTTGTGAAAAAAATGAAATATAATTTTAATATTTGTTAAAATGCATCATTGATAAACTGAGGTTGGTGAATTATACTAAATTGAGTTTAAGAACTGATTTAAGCCATTTCTGGCCCTAAATCTTATCTTATACTCTACCTAAAGTTTCCCAGCCTGCTTTTGGTTTCTTAGTCACATTCTTTTGGTTTCAAAACTTCAGCATTTATTTCTGTAGCAAAACATTTCTTGCATAACACCTCGTTTCTTATTCTGGATCTGTCTCTAAGACTCCTTACACTCAGAGCTTATTATTGTTTCCAGATTCCCCACCTCATATTGAGTCCCCAAACTCCTCCTTTTTATCCAACAGCAAACGCAGATCCTGAACACACCTGAGCTTATTTTAGCTTTTGGACCTCATACCAGGAATCTGATCCAGATATTGTCTGAACTTTTATCTCAGTAAGTCCCTCTTTTTTTCTCTACTTAGCTGTGTTTACTGACTCAGATCAGGGTCTCATTCCTCTCTGAGGTACGTCACCCTCTCCACGAGCTGTCCTGGGACATTTTTAATAAATCAAAGCTTTAGTTCAATAAACCATCTCTGTTCCTGCGAGTGTTTCAGCACAAATCTCTCCCTCTGCCTCAGCGGTCTGTCCTCCCTCACATCCTGTTCCTGCAGAATCGAATTAAACCACAGAAACACATTATGGTCGTCTGGAAATGGATGGAGCAGCTTGAGCGTTGAGCAGCAGGGTGAGGTTACACTTCAGGACAGAGCTTTTTAGACCAGAACTCTTAAAGTCAGCTGAATCATGGTCAGATATTTCCTCTTGATGAGCTCCCCCGGGGAATAAAACCCATCAGCTGTTTCAGCAAACACAACATCTGGGTTTGATCAGAGGTTATGACTCAGCGCTAAACAGCAGGTCAGGTGATGTAACAGAGAGAGGGAGGTCAGTGCAACGCCAGAGTTCTCGGCTCACGTCCTGTTTCCTGCCAACAACCATTACTTTCTTTTGTCATGATTATCCCTTAGTGGTTTTTACCAGAACTATTGTCCCTTAACCTCATAAAAATACATCTGGATCCAAAAGAGAGTTGTTTGACAGAGATTTCTGAAAATGTGAAATATTTCTGACATTGCTGGGCTGATGTTTGGGTTTTTCGTTTTATTATGCACCCCATGTACAGAAACAACAACACTGAACTTTTGTCATTGTGGATGACATGCAGATCCTCTAGCTTTGCTCACAGCAGTTACCTTTTCACCAATGGACTCCCAATTCACATTTCTTCACCAAGTCCTCCAACCCCATGGCTTCAAACTTCAATTTTTGGTTTTCCCAAACCCTCAATGGTGACAGCCGTTATCACACATTAAATCCTCATTTAAATCTTTTTTACACCTGTTATTAACAACCCATGCAGTCATAGTGGGTCACCAGCAGCAGGCCCACTAATAACACAAGTTTTTTGTTCAGTTTGCACAGCTCATTATTTGGGATCTTAAGCCTTGTTTTTCCAAGGTTAATTTCCACCTCAATTCTTCTTGGTACGGTACACATTTTGTGGTGTTTTGTTTGACTTAAACTGAGACAGGTCCCCAAACCACTGACCTGTACCGTCCCACTTTTTGGTACCCTTCTGTTGGGGTGCCAGACATACCGCTCCAACTTCAGAAGGTGGCGCTAGAAACACTGCAGTCTGTTTATTTGAAACAAAGCTTGATTGCGCTTTGTAACAAAGAGCCACATGCCAAACACAAAGAAGGCAAATTGCTAAATGTCTTCCATTGTTGCTCTTTGTTTACTGTGTTGGGTTTTTCTTCTCATTGGGTTTGTTTGCGGGGTACACATTGTGCAGTACTGCTATGGCGTCACAGTATTACGCATCTAGATTACACCGCAGCCAACCAAAAAGGGACATGGTTGGCTGTGGAAATGCAAACAGTATAAGGAAGTACCGATTCGATCTGTACCAAAATGTACTGGTCCATACCAGACCACTTGTTTGAGTCAAGGGCTTTAGTTGATCAGGCCCTGCAAGTGCTTCTGGAATGGGGAGGGGCCCACTCAAGTATCATTGGTCATTGTGAAGCCGCGAAAGACTCTTCAAAAGTCTGCAATAACACCAGAGAAGCCACCAGAAATGTTTTTTTTTGTTGTTTTTTTTTTTTAAAAAGGTCCAAAAAGTCACTAAATTCAGGGGCGTAGCTACAATTAGGCAAACACAGGCAGCATCTCCCAAAAGCATCTCTTAAAAACTGATTTATGAAGTTCTTTTCAGTTTAAAGCATTTCTCCTTTCTAAATCTTACTTCACATGCTTCAAAATACATCAAAAGGCTTAATCTTTAATGATGGCTATTCCATGTTACAACGCATCTGAAAATTTGATTCAGGAAGAAAGTGGTAAAAAACACTTTTTTTCCTATTTTTTTCTTATTTTCAACCGAGTCGTAAATAAAAACAATGTTGCTTCGAGATCTGAGATAAACATATACAACTTTTATGATTTAAAGGACTTTATCTAGCCCAGGAAAAAGGATAATTTTCTCAAAATCAAACTTTTTGAGTTGGTGATCAACATTATTGTACAAAATCTCTTTTTTGGATACATAAGTCACTGGACAGGGGGTCAAATAAAAATACATCAACTTTAAAATAATAGTACCAAAAAGTATGGTAACCGTAAACATCACCTCTTTCAGTAGATTTTTTCCAGCTTTATGTTGTGCTTGATATTTACATATTTTTTCTTTACTAAATTATTTTTTTTCAATATTTACCTATTGCTTTCACTACATACTTTCTTGTTTGTTACTGTTACTCTGAAAATTCCCCACTGTGGGACAAATAAGCTGTCAATTGACCATGAAAGATTTCAAATCCAGGACAAAGTGGACTAAATTATGTATTCACTTTTTTTCTTAATCAAACTAAAGTACAGAACATGCATTTAGTTGCGTTAAGTTACCGTGTACAAGATTAGCACTGTCGCATGTCTTGATTCTCAGAAAGAGACAGTGGACCCAGGGAAGGCCAGGAAGGACATGGAGGACACCAATGACTGGGTTTGCCTTGGGCCCCCAAATGACTAAATACGCCCCTGACTAAATTCATTGGTTAGCTTGGCAACACAGGATGCAAAGCAATGGTAATGTACTACTTTGTAGTTGCAGAGAGCTGTAGTTTGAAAGGTGATAATCAAACTTTGTAAACTCAGTTTGTAAGTTCATCTCCAGAAGGTGAGCAGACTGCTCAGTGTCTCTCACAGCCTGGTGCTCTGATACATGTCTGTAACATGTAACCTCTGGCTTTCAAGAAGTGATTGGCTACTAACATCAATCGGATTAGCTGCACCTGTATGCTTAGCTTAGGCCTGAACCACATGTATATGGACATATTCCTAAACGCACATTTTTCTCTCCGATTGGGCCTCTCAACCACACGAACACGGCGATTTCACCCAAATAAACGGGGATTTTTAAAAACGCATAAAAAATTGAAGAAATGAAAAAATATCCGGTTGAGTGGATCCGTGTAGCGGTGTTAAACCGAGCTGGTGTTGACGCGATGATGTCAAGCGCCTAGCAACAAGTCACTGTTTGACAGGGCATGCTTTTAACGTTCTTCTTCTATGGTTTTCACATTTTGCTAACCTGCCACTTATCGGCCAGGCATGGCATTGCAGGCTTCAGAGGCGATCTTTTTCAGTTTGGCCTCTTCGTATGGACAGAGATATTTCTGTGGTGTGGAGGGAGATTTTTTTTAAAACGAGGACAAAGATATCCGATCAAAAAAATATCCATATACTTGTTGTTTAGGCCTTAGCTAAGGGGTTGTATCTCAAATTCAAAATACTTCAGTGATATTTCAATTCTGTTTGACATAAAGTCTGTGTTAATTCTGATTTGTGAACTGAGCTGCTTCATTTTTTAAAGTGACGTGCAATTTTGGAGACCATTGGTGTTATTTTACGTCATGAAGCAGCGGGAAGCAGGAAGACACTGTAGCAGCTTAAGTATGGAGTGCAAAAAAGGTCAAAATATGTAAAACAAACAAAACATAAAGACAAAAAAAAAACTCAAAGTGCTTCAGTTTAGCTGTAAAATAATAAAAATACTGTTTGTGGAGACAATGACATGAGATGAAGATGACACAGTTCGACCTTCAGACTGAACAGATGGACTCAGCAGGACTCAGTGAGTGTGTGTGATGTGTTTTGGGACCCTCTCTGCTCTGTAATGAGGGAGTGTGTGTCCGTGTGAAGCTGCAGACTCAGCAAGCTGATACAAAGTGTTGCAGTTTTCTCCTCGGCTCTGCAGAGACACACACACACGCACACACACAATGTGGAGGGTTTGTTTGTGTGAACTTTGAAACACTTAGCCAGAGAGGAGAAATGTGATCCTGTGAGTGGAAAATTCCCTTTTTTTCTACATTTAAGTTTGGTAAGAAAGAAACAAGCACCATTCACTCACTCTGACTTTAATGAGGCAGATTGGTAGAAAAACATTCACAGTCACGTGACAACCACGAACCAGGCTGTTAAATATCAGAAACATTACATGGATTAACCCTTTAAGAGCAAGACGCCAACATCTGAGTCTGACTTTGGTTTAAAACATCACATTTTAGAGATTATATCATTGTACTGAGTTATAGTTTGGGTTTATTATGATTATTAGTATAAATACAATAAATAATATGTAGGATATTGATAACTGCATGACCTTTGACCCTCTGCAGGGTGAGCTCATGCTCTGAGTGTGTTTGTTTCGCCTGTTAATGAAGGTTTGGTGGGTGGGGTTGAAGACAAGAGCCTGTAAATGTGAGCCCAACAATGACTCAGTGTGTGTTAACCCCACCCGGCTGCAAACAAACGCACCCCATCATAAAGTCCAGGACTGTGCAGAACAGACACATGAATCAGACTTTCAGCTGCAAACTGCATCAAACACAAACATTCATCATCCTGATGTCCAGAATCCAACCGGCAACCTTCACCCTGCAGATGGAGAGGTTTAAAACAGCAACAGGTGAGAGATAGAGAGCCAGAGAGAGGAAGGCACAGGTGAGGAATAGGAAGGTGAGTTCAGGTGAATCCCAGCTGGATCATTTGTTCAGAGAGAGGATAAATGGCACAAGAGCCCCCCTGGCCTCTGCAGGTGAGGGCAGCACTTCCGGAAGGTATCCCTCCTCCTCCTCGCGCACCTCAAACTGCAGAGTCTGGCTCCGGTTCACGCAGTAGACCCGGTCCCCGAGCACCGCGCACCGGAACGGCTGCGGGTTGTGCAGAGGGAAGAACGCGCCGCCGTGCCACACCTTCACCACCGTGTTGTACTTGTACACGCTCACCCCCGCGCGCTCTCGATCCACGTCAAAGCGGAACACGCGGCTGCGGTGCGCCACCATGTCCGTGGAGCGCCGCCGGCTCTCGTTGAAGGGGCACTCCTCCCACTCGTCCCGGCGGGAGTCGTAGCGCAGCAGGCGGTAGAAGAGAGAGCCCCCGGATACGAAGAGCTCCCCGCCGCAGGATGTGGCCTCGTGCGCCACCGCGAAGGATCCTTTGGGCAGAGGGGCCACTTGAGTCCACCTGTCCGCGCGCGGGTCGTAGCGCTCCACCGTGAACAGGCACTCCCCTCCGATGGCGTACAGGAAGCCGTCCATGGAGACCAGCTTGAGCTGGCAGCGGGGCTGTCTAAGGGGCCGGACCGGGCTCCAGAGACCGGTCAGCGGGTTGAAGCAGAACACCTTATCTGACGCTTTGGAGCGACCGTCCGCGTGCGTCCTCATCCCCCCAGCCACGAACACGTAGTTGTACAAGGTGCACATCCCGGAGCCTTTAGCCGGGACCTCCTCTGGGAGCATGGTCAGCACCTCCCACTTCTGGCTCTCCGGGTGTAGGCAGAACACCCTCCGGACGCTGGAGTCCTCCGGGCCGAGCAGGGGGCTCTGAGGCCGACTGTTCTCCCGGCTCCCCCCGCGGTCTAGAACCTCATAGGTCTCCGCCACCGCCAGCACCTTCTCCCCCTCCATCCTGCGGGCCAGGATGCGCTCCCTCTCCCCCGCGGTGAGCCGGCCAAACAGCCCGGGGGTCCGCAGCACCGTCAGGTAGTGGTCGCTCATGAAGCGGTAGATCCGCTCCTGTTCGCCCTCCGTGCCGCTCCTCTTCGCTTTTGTCAGCAGCTCGAAGCAGTTTTCCGCGCTGATCTCTGGCGGCATGTCTGCAGCTCCTGAGCCGGGGTGTGAGCCCCCATTCCCGGAGGATTTCTCTGACTCCTTTCCCTCACTTGCTTCCATGTGTTCCGGGTTCATGTGGATCAGATCGATCCGGGTCCTGTCAGAGAGGAATGCGTCAGGAGGTCCAGACTTCTCTTTGCTCCTCACAATAAACGCCCCTCTCACTCCTCCTCTTCTTTATTCTCTCTGTTGCTTCAAGTTTTCTTCCTCCTTCTCACACGTGAACCAGATCCGGTTCTCCTTGGACAAACGAGTCCTCCTGATCCTCCATCCTCCGCTCCTCCAGCGGGGCGCGGCGGCTGATGAAGCCTGTGCCCCTCGTCTGCTGTCAGGGGAGGTTTCGTGCGTCTCCCCGCAGCAGAGCGCGGAGCTGTCTGCGGACACAAAGGCGGACTCTGGCTGCACACTGGGCTCTGTGTTCTCGGGTTGACGCCCCTCAGACTCTGAGGAACAATGAGTCTGTGCAGAACCACAGGGATGGTTCTCTGCAGAACCCCTTTGTGCTGCTGCAGGATGCAATAAAGTGCACGTGCATTACACACAGAGAGCCCTGTGTTCACAGCAACACTGCACATCACAAATACTTCTTTTAGTTCAGGAAAATCAGTTATATCACAGTGTTAGTGCCCTGAGCTGAGTGGAAAAACTCCATCAGAGAGATTTTATTTCACATAATTCATAATAACTTGATAGATCGTTTAAACATCATCACTCAAACATTAAGGCTTTAAGTTGTTTAATTTTTATTCAGAATATTTTAATCAGCCGTGGGGCAGACTTTGTAAGCATTTTATAAGACATTCTCTCAAGCTTTCAGGCTTATTTAAGTCTGTATAAATTTAGCCTGTCATGTTTTCCAGTACATTCCTGATCCAAGTGACACCATGACACAGACAGAGCCTACAGTGTTATCACGTTTTTGTGGTTTTTCATGGATTCCTTGAACAGGAGTGTTCTCAAGCTGTTGAATTAAAGTTGAGATTATCTGACTCTGACTGCAACTTGGAGACTAATCAAAGTTTTATGTCCCCGTACTTCTTTGTTGTCTTGAATTAGATGCACAACAAACCCAGATCATGTTTCAGGTGGGGTGATAAAAAATGTAGCCTAGGTAGGTAAAACTGTCAGGAGAAAACCTGAAGGTCACATAAATGGAATACTTTAACAAGCCCCTTGTACACAAAGAGATCCTCCTGAAAATTTTTGAAAATCCAAAGCTTGACTCTTTGAATTCTGAGGAAAAAATATTTGACTTTCTTTTTGGTGGAAACATAAATATGAAAAAGGAATTGTTGTTTATCATAATCATAATCATGTAGAACTGAGCCATTAAATGTATTGATTTATCACAAATATAACAAACACCTAGGTGTTCTGTGTATCTTTCTCCTTACATGGCCAAACTTTTTTATTGGTTTAGGATGTGGTACAAATAGAGCTCCTTGGCAAGCTTTATGTGGTGGGCAAACATCTCATAGGGCATTATAATGTGATTTCTTCTTCAATGACATCCACTTGTCCCCTGATTACACTCCTACTTTTGAACATGAGTCAGCTGACAGTCGTGAAAAAGTTGTGTTATTTTGATGTTATGAGAGGATCCACAGGTTGTTGTCATGACTGAGCTTTAACACACTGTTCACGGTGCAAAGTTAGCTTGCTTGCTAAATACCATCCTAGATCACCTCTTTAGAGACTGTTAATTGAATGGAACAATGTGAAATCCAGGGAACACATGACTCAGCCTGAAGAACACTTTGAGATACTCAAAATATTCATGTTTCATTTCCATTTATTCATAACCACAACAACATAAACTCAGAAAATTTTGCACAGAAGTTGTTGAAAATAAAAAAGGGGGGAGTCATGGGATATCATTAGAAGTTTTACTTGTGGGTACTGTCAGCGTCAAACATGATGTTTATAAATCTGATTAAAAAAAAAAGTTACCAAAATCAAAGCAGAAAACAAGCACAATGTATTAAATGAATGAAAAGTGTGAAAATACAATGGGAAAAAAATCAAGTTGGTCCAGAAGAAACTCGAGGTGTTGAATATATGCGAGTAAAAACGTGACATTTTATACTTTGATGTTTAGGGACAAAATACTAAAATAATGACATCAAAAAAAAAAAAAAAGAAAAAAGAAAAGAGCAGAAAGGAAAACCTGATTTCCTGACAAAAGGCTCCATCTAGTGGTTGAATCAATAAAGTGCAACTTTCCTTTTCCAGAAAAATCCCAATTCGACTTAAATCTTTCATCAAATTCAGAAGAGGGAACAATGAACCAATGTTCACATCATCAAATTTCCTTCAAACTGCAGATTTTTTTTAAATGAATGAATGAATTTAGCTGCCTTAAACTGTCAGAAAGTAACAGCACAGAAGGGTACATTATTGTGAAATGCAAAAAAAAAAAAAAAATGGAAGTGATACAAAAGTCATCTGAGAAACGTTTATTGCTATAAACAGTAAAAGGTAAACAGTCTGTTCATCCTCTGATCAAAAGTGATAGAGCACAGCGTTCAAAAGATAAAATCTGAACAATAATGCTAATTCAATGTGATTTTCTGTCAGGTATTCATTCTGTCGTTACCTCCTCATGGCAAAGGCTAAAAAGCTTTCTTCTTTGAACGCTGTCAGTTTTTTGAGCTGCATAAGCAAGGACTCTCACAATGTGTCATCGCTACAGAGGTTGGACACAGTAAGACAGAGTCATTTTTAATTGCTTAAAAAATCCGGAGGGTTATGTAACAAAAACTTAATGGTAGACCAACATTTTTTTTTACCAGGACTGAGCCGGAGGATGTGACTGCAGCCCAATCAGATGACAGATCACAACGGCCGCCTGACAAAGGACTTCCTTCAGGGGAATAATGTTTATCTGCAACAATAAATTGCTTGCTCATTTTTTTTATTTTATTTTTTTTTTGTCACACTCCCATTTCTTCTTTCAGCATTTTGAAACTCTACGTAGAAACATTTTAAGATCCAACAGTGCAAAATGTAAAACTGTGAAATTTTCAACTGATCTCAAAATTTTGATGAGGTGTGAGTACTTTAAATACTCTCTTCATTAAAGGCCCTTTCCTGAAGCTGTGATAACTTTCAGTATCCAGCAGAGGGCGATGCAGAGCTGCTGCAGTGGAAACCATCAAACCCTGTGAGACCTGCAGTGTGATAGTAAAGCACTTTATTCACTTTAATCTGGAAAAACATTTCATTTTATTCATCAAGAGCTGCTGACACACTGCTGATAGTGTGAGAAGTTTTTAATGAAACAGAAATAAATCCTGACGTCTCTACAAAAGTGAGACCATCATCTTTTAGACAGATGGTGATTTTAACGCCTTCATCTGCAGCTGTCAGGTTAGTGTCAGATAAAATGAGCAGAAACAGACAGTGTTTACAGAGACACGTCTGTTTGAGACAGCAGGAGGAGAAAACACCATGACGGTACAACACGTAACGTGATACATATTGATTTCTGGATAATGACAACATTACACTGGGTTTACTGCAACAGCTTTTCTTTATTGATTTCAGAAACAGATAATGAAAAGATTCAAGGATCTGACAGGGCCTCAGAGACTCTACATACTAAAGAGCTGGTATTAACAACTACAGTTAAATATCTTTGTATTCAACCACAGAGAGGGAATTTATCACATCAGGCCTTCACGTCAGATCTGACAAACAAGGAAAACAAACAGCTGCTGTGGTTCAGAGTCAGGAGGTGAAAGATGAACCCTCAGCAGACAGCTCTGTTATCCTGACAGCTTTATTTATTGTAATGTGAGAATAATGTGAAAACTGATCCAGCAGCAGCAGAGATTAACATGTGTTCACATCAGAAAGACGTTCAGTGGGAATGTAAAACAGACTGTCCTCTGATTTAACGATGATGAAAGAGTCATTCCAGGGCTGACTCTGACTGTGAACTCTCTTTAATACCGTCCTCCTTCATTAACGTGATCCACTCTAACTGATCGTGACAGGCAGGTGATGACCCTGTAGGTTGAAATCAGCTGATTGTTCAATGAATTAAACTCTGCCATGAATATTAACGAGGGTCTGATGTCAGTGACTCATCTGGGCGAAGGAACAGGAAGCAGAGCAGACAGATCATCAGCTGATCAGCAGGAAGCAAAGAGCAGAGGGATGAATGGTTTTTATCAACTATGAGCAGCAATACAGAGTAAGTACTGGTGTTTTATCTAATGTTGTTACATGGTGTTTTTAAGGGGACTGTCAAGAAGTTCAAAATGATCTTGAAAATGTCTCTCTTCTAGATATATATGCCAGATCGAAATCCATACTTTAAAATAAGATCATCTGCAACAATAAAGGTTATTCCTACATGGTACGTCTTAGCTTCATGATCAGATCGAGTTGGACCAGATTGATTTTCAGCACAGTGAAGTCTCCATGACAACACCACGCCAGCTGATGAAGTTTGGCAGTGAGAAGAGAGATCTGTTTTTCTCAGCTGAAAACGATTTCTGTGATTAATTTTGTTGTAATGGTGGAGACTGGAGCCTTACTGTCAAAAAGAAAAACGCTTAAACACAACCTTAAGGCTTAAACATTGGCAGAATGCTAAAATATAAGCTAAAGGCTAGAACACAACCTTAAGGCTTAAACATGGGCAAAATGCTTAAATATAAGCTAAATGCTAAAACACAACCTCAAGGCTTAAACATGGGCAAAATGCTTAAATATAAGCTAAATGCTAAAACACAACCTCAAGGCTTAAACATGGGCAAAATGCTTAAATATAAGCTAATAGCTTAAACATAACCTTAAGGCTTAAACATGAGAGAAATGCTCAAATATAAGCTAAAGGCTATAACATAGCCTTAAGGCTTAAACATTGGCAGAATGCTAAAATATTAGCTAAAGGCTAAAACATAACCTTAAGGCTTAAACATTGGCAGAATGCTAAAATATAAGCTAAAGGCTATAACAACCTTAAGGCTTAAACACTGGCAAAATGCTAAAATATAAGCTAAAGGCTTAAATACAACCTTAAGACTTAAACATGAGCGGAATGCTAAAATACAAGCTTAAGGCTAAAACACAACCTTAAGGCTAAAACATGAGCGAATTGCTAAAATATAAGCTAAAGGCTAAAACACAAGCTAAAGCCTCAAACACAGGTTAAACTCTTTGTGATGATCATCCTTACCCACATGCAGCAGCTTTTCTGCAGTGGTCTGTTCAAACTTAAGAGTCTATCAATAAAATGAAGAGCCAGATTATGCTAGCTCTGCTCAGTGAGGTTGGAGTTGGTAGAAGAGCACTGGTAGGACATAACCATGATTCACTAATGTTATATGTTACAGTCACGTCTCAGAGCACCAGGCTGTGAGTACAGCTAAATATAGCCGGCTCCTAAACTACGCTACAAAGTGACAAAGTTTGCTTGTTGTCATGTTTCAAACCGTAGCTCTACGTAACTGTTGATATATACCTTACCTCGTGGCGTTGTATCTGGTAAAACTTGAACAAAGAAAAGTTCAAAGTTCAATTCCAAAACAAACACACGCCTTGGTAAGAGTCACATCTTCATGACAGTGTGCGTGAGACTCCCGGCCAAAGGGTGGCGCTGCAGTCTAACTTGAACAGATCCTCCTCACAGTTTAAGTAATACTAATAACAAACGTAAGGACACAAACCAAACACTCCTCTCAGCTGCTATAAAGTGAAACAGATAGGACTGAGCTTTTGCAATTAAGTGTATTCTTTTTTGCAGTCCTCAGTAGCTGTGATCTATAACCCAGATTATAATTCTATAATTCTTTCACTGTAGGCCAAAGTGGTTGTCATTATCTGCTTTATACTTGTGCAGTGTTTGGTTACAGGAAACTAGGTCCTTGCACTTTCTTTCCTGCTGTCAATAAATGTTGATTGGCAGGTGATCCTGAAGATATTGCAAATTGCAGAAAATACAACTTTTAAAGGGCTGCATCTCAGGCTATGTGTAAAGTACTTGAAGCCACATACGCCCATTCAGAAAAGCATGATTCAAAAAATGGTTTTAGTCTAAATAGGTCATTTCTCTATCAGCGCTCAGTACACATGGGGGATTTTTTCTTCACAACTCATTATTTTTAAAGTTGGGTTAGGGTAAAATTACAAGTTTTGCCCATATAAGGGCAAGTCATGCAAGCTGTCTGCAAAGAGACCACAGGCTCACCTCATCTCCCCATTGTTCTAGATCGAGCGAAAGTAGAAATGAGTCAGCTTTTCCAATATGACACCAAGCTCGACTTTAAAACTCTGCATCAGAAACAAATGGGTGATGTCACAAAACTATGTTAATGTATTATACAGGCTATAGTAGAAACAGGCTTTGTGGACCCATGGTGAATGCTATGACAGATTTGTTGTCCTAATAAACATCTCTGAAATGTGACTTTCATTTTATCATATTTTCAGATTTCAGGAATAGAAACCCCACTGTGATCTTTTCTTATCTTTGTGATCTTCTTTTTCTGTATTTTTTCTTGTTGGAGGTCTGATGGTTATGAGAAAGCAGCTCTCAGAGGTCAAAGGTCATCAGTATGTCACACTGAGGCTCGTCCGACATGTAAAATGACGTTAATGATACAGAGCAGCTTGTTAGGGCTGTGGACATGAAGGAGGTGTGTGCTGTGTTAAATGTGTGTGTGTGTGTGTGTGTGTGTGTGTGTGTGTGTGTGTGTGTGTGTGTGTGTGTGTGTGTGTGAGCTCTAAATGGATGATGACGAGTCCATTAAAGTCCATTAGTGAGACGAAGGCTGTTTTAAATTGGATTTCATAATGAGAGATCAGCAATGGCTTCATTTAATTTATTCGAACACAGAGATGCAGCCTGGGAGGTGAGCGCCGCCTCTGCAATGACAAAGAGAAACATCAGTTTAAAAATCACTTTAAAACACAAGAAAGATGTAAGAATTTATAAAAAAAGCTTTGAAGAAGATTTAATGACAAAAGCACACATTTTGAATCTCAGCTGCAAACAACACAGAGGCTGCATCTGTGACACATCTGGCTGCACATCACCAGACGGAGAGTGTAATATGCATCCAGGTACCTGTTTCACCTGAGAGGCTCATTTTAATGAACACACACACACACACACACACACACACACACACACACACACACACACACACACACACACACACACACACACAGAGGAAGGTGACTTTGTCGTATGTTTGAGGCCTCCAGGGTGCATGTGATCAACGATTCCTGTTCTGCACACGTCTGCAAAGCCTCTCTCCTTCTCCAGTGAAGAGCTTTACATCAGAGGTCCTGATTAAAAAACGAAAAACAAAAAAACCCCAACTGTGATTAAAAAACTTTGAGGACTTTTAGAGTTTTGATTTCTAGTTTATTTTCATTCCCTTCAGCTTTAAACAAATTCTTTTTCTGCTGTAATAAAGCATCTGTCTTGTTTTCTGATAAACAAACGACTGTTGCATGAAATGATCACAAACAGTCCCAGTGTAGCAGCACTCCTACTGAGCATGCTCAGTTCGCCTCTTAATGCAGCAAGAAGAGGAGGTTCAGTTTTTTTTTCCCTAACAGCATAAAAGAGTCATTTTTCTTTGAGTTTCTTTGTTTTTTTATCTGCAAACCTGGGAAATCATTTTTATACACACACAAACCAAACACACACACACACACACACACACACACACACACACACACACACACACACACACACACACACACCTCCCTCTCATACACACACAAACAGCCTCTCTCAGCTCCTCAGGCGGAAGGAGGTGTCTGATATTACAAAGGGGAGTGAGGGAGAGGCCACAGTCAATTATCCTTTGAAGGAGGTGTGTGTGTGTGTGTGTGTGTTTGTGTGTGTGTGTGTGTGTGTGTGTGTGTGTGTGTGTGTGTGTGTGTGTTTGTGTGTGTGTGTGTGTGTGTGTGTGTGTGTGTGTGTGTGTGTGTGTGTGTGTGTGTGTGTGTAGAACTCACCTATCAGAGAGCAGAAAAAGGTTGAAAACTAAATGATTTACTACATTTCAGTACAACATTTCCTGCAGCCTCTCTAATGTCCAGCAGGGGGCTGTCTAATAAACTCCTTCATTGTTTGTAAACAAGCTACACGAGGAGGTAAACCACACACACACACACACAAAAAAAAAACTTTTTACCTTAATAACATCTCTTTGAAGGATGATAAACAACACCCAGCTTAATGAGAAATCAGTGCTGGCAGTGTTGCTATCTACTCAATAAAGAAAGTCGCTATTGTCCGAGCAGTCGCAAAAGGGGCTAAATGACGTGACAATTTGCATTATAGACCATATACATGCACTTGTCAAGGACGCTGTGGGAGAGAGGAATAATATCGTGGCCACAGACTGTACAGTCATGGGAGATACAGAAAGTGTGTAAAACAACGTAAATATGTTAATAACTATCAATGAACTTTCTTCTGTGGATTCTTGTTTTTATGTCACAATATCAGCCTTACTCCCTTAGGAGGAACCTGGGTTTCAACCTTGGTTTGGGACTGGCAAAAGTTGACTTAAAGAGACAAGCATTTGCAATTTGTATGCATGCAGCCACCTGCTCTGGCTGCATCTGGAAGTGAGGAGTGCTTCTCCGTCTGTGAGTGTTCAAGTTAGGGGAGTGGCCCCCAGCAGCACCTGCTGCTCTTTGAGAAGCAGCGGTTGCTGAAGATCAATACAAGTTTTCACATCAGTCTCCAAACTCCAGAAAAGTTGCTAGATTTGTCGCTGGTCTTTTTTTTTTTTTAGTTTTTAGAGGGATCTGAGAAGTCACTAAATATAGCCACTAAGTTGCTAAGTTGGCAACACTGAACTGACCAGGGAACAACCAGACATTTTTATGTTGCTTAAAGTTTGCATTAAGAGGTTAAAGAATGCTAATTGGAGCCAAACGCCACTTCTGTGTGCAAATGCAGGCACATTTTTGCGATGATAAAGGTTGTAAAAGGGTATGCGTGGTCTTCTTTAATGTATGAATCTGAAATAAAAACTCATTTTCTTGTGATTAAGATCTCCTATGTTTGTCTTTACATTGTTTGTTCATCTGAGAATTGACATCAAGAACAGAGTTCTGTCCTTGATTTCAGAGTTTTACAACTCTTCCTGTTGCTCTCCAAATAGACTGTTTTGCATGCATGCACCTGATTGGTGGATACCATAGATTGTATATAGAATGGCAGCATGATGCAGCCATTCATAACTGTATGTTTGAGGCCGAAATACCCCAGCCACAGGCACCGCCATTGTGCGGCTAGATTCTGCGTAGAAGAGAATCAAAATGGAGCCGGGTGATGTAAGTAATATCTTATTTCTTTGGAGAGGCAAATCTCTTTTATGTCTGATGATTGTATTTTTTTCCCCTATTTGACCTTTTGACCTAATCCGTTTCTGTTAATCATAATTTATAGGTTCACTCATTATTAACTGTCCATATAGAGTCCATGTTTGGTCAGAACCTCAGCCCCAAACCAACTTTTTCATTAAATAAGCAAAGTCAAATCTGTATTTTGAGTATCAGCAGTTATTATTGCTTGTTTGCAGTCAAACTTGGTTAACTGAGATTGAATAAAGAATACACATTTAATTACACACACACGCAGACGTTGCTGGTGTATCAGTGTAAAGTGTGACCCTGTTAACTGGTGAATCTCGGCCGTTAATCACGGCTGCCGTTGGCTGAAAGTCACCAGTTAGCATGGTCGCTATTAACGCCGAAACACCAGTTGCGCTGTAACGGTCGAAACTTGACAGAAGTTGCCTCTATTGTGTAGTATTGTTCTTGACAGCTGCCCACAGAAAAACCGTACATTACTATGCTTCTAACAGTCTGAATATAGAGTTTTAAGAATGCTAACTCGCCTGAAAGAATGGAGCTAAATGCGTGCGCGTCTTTATGATGACGTAGACTGATAATCCCTCTATACTGCAGCCAGTCACCAGGGGGAGCAGTTTTTTCAGACCAATCCACATCCCAAAGTTCAGGTAGGCTAACAGCTCTAAATCTTCACGTTTGTGTAAAACTACTTTTCTTCTTGCTCTTCAACATCTCTGGAGTTTGTCTCTCTGCAGGTGGCTGATTGGCAGCCTCCTCATCCTCCTCTTCCTCTTCTTCTCTGATCTCTCTCGACTGTCCCCCGTAGACTTCCTCTGCTTTCTCTTCACTCTTCACCGCCTCACATCAGAAGGATGAAGATGCCGCGGTTTTTTCTCGCTTTCTTCCCGCCGTCAGCCGAGCTGCGGTGATAACTTCATAAAGAAGCCTCCTACATGCAGAGCAGGTGTGTTTTAAAGCAGCTGCAGCTAAACATCCTCAGGTTATTAACCCTGAGTCACTCAGGTTCACGTTCATTCATTCACTCTGTATCAGACGTTAACAGTCTCTGCCCATTAGGAGAGGCGTTGAATCAGTCTTCAGATGTCTTGGTGATTTACGGTCGTGTTTCCATCAGTCAGATCAGAGGAAAATCTGCTGCTGAGACTCTCCACTCGTTTAAACTCATAAATAAATTCATGTTTCCTCCAAACAAACATTTATTTGTTTACACTCCCGCTGAATCTCCTCCTGTGTTCCTCTGAGCTTTAACAAATATGTTTAGTACACTTCAAACCTCTTTTCTGACGCTTATTTCCTTTATTTAATTGGGCTGGTGCTCATACATTCCCAAAACAGATAAAAATTGTATTATTTGTTTTATTATTCGCTCCATTGATATTTATTAATCTGCCTTTTTTAAATTGTTTATTATTTCCCGAAACACATAGCAAACTTTTTTGCATGATTATCAAGTTATAAATAAGGATATCATAATTATAAATATAACATTTTTTCTAATTGCAAGCTATTTTGTACAACTTCTGCCTTCTGCAGTTGAGCTGCCACAGTGTTTTCCTGCGTCCGCCATGGTGCAAAATAGCACCACTGCACCTTTGAGCCAAGCATTTCACTGGAAAAAAAAAAAGGAGCAAAATCAATAGTTAAATTTAAATTTGTGATGAAAATAATTGTTATTTTTAAAGAGTTTTGCTCTGGGATACCAGCTTTGAGCTAAGCATGCAGGTGCAGCAACCGCATCACAAAAGCAACAAGAGCAACACATTGGCAATTCACATGTCCACCTGTGAATGAAATTAAATCAAGACTTTCATAAGAATTGCTTTACTTCTCTATTTAGAACACAAAAACCTGAGTCTTAAACATAAAAGTGCAATTATAATGGGATTGCACTTTTAACTGTGATAATTGCGTTTGACCATGCAAATGACTAAAATTAAGAAATAATCCTATGACAGCCTTTTTGCCAGTGAAAAAAAGTTCTTTCTTTTATAATAAGTAATTAATTCATATGTTAGGAGGTTCATATGTACTCTGTGTCAGCAGGTCTTCAGATTTCACCCCTCTGCTGTGTGATAACAGAGAATAATTGTTCCCACAGCGTGAGAACAGGAAAAGTCCCGTCCAGACTGGATCAGCTGCGCCTCTCTGAATTATTCAGCTTTATCGATGTTTGTTTGTGTGATCGCTCCCTGCAGGTCGTCTGTGTTTAAAGCCTGCAGAGACTTTCACACACTTCATTCATTATTTATAATGATTAATAAGACAGAGAGCGAACATCCACAGACACTCCACAGACACTGTGCAGAGAGTGAGGGGGCTGTGGGGATAAACTACGACACACTTTTCAGGGGGTTTTATTACATTTTTAAGAGAAATGTTTGGAGATGTTTAAATCAGAAAAAAATGTTATAATAAAGTGTTTTTAAAGAGTCATGAACTCAGATTGTGTTTAATCCTCATTGGATGTAATTTCTTTCAGCTCAGGCTCAAACTCCGACCCCAAAGCGGGATCAGAGTCACTTCCTGTGGAGGAGTTTCTGTGTTTGAGTCTGACAGCAGCTCACTTTGTGTTTGATCAGAAGTTTATTTAAAGAGGTGACGGCTCGGTTCAGTTAGAGTTCACTGATCTGTAACCTCACACTGAACCGTTTCACCCACAGCCCCATGGCTGAACACACTCCTTCATCTTCTTCTTCTTCCAGCTAAACCCTCTTTTCATTTGTCCCCGATGTTTTCTGAGTTTGTGGACGTTTAATCGATTCTTTTTCACTGAGACAAAAAAAACTGTCTGAAATCAAACAAAAACAAATGTTTTAATAAACCAGATTTGTAGCATGACATTAAGGAAATAAAGAGGGAAAGGGAGCTGAAAAGTCAGAGATGGAGGGAAGGAAAGAGGTATAAGATAAAAGGAATAGAAAGAGAGCAATCATTTTGTATAGCCCTTTTCAGCCCTTTTCAAAGTACTCAAAGACACTTCACAGAATGCGAAACAAACATAAAAAAAAACATTAAAAACAAAACATACTATCACAATTATCTGTGCATCAACAGTTAAAAGAAATTCTAAAATATAGGTTTTGAGCTGAGATATAAATGTAGTAAGGTCAGAGCAGTCATTGATGTGTTTGGGTAAGGAGTTCCAGAGACAAGGGGTAGAAATGGTGACAGCTCTGTCACCCCAGGTTGGAGCTCGGTCCTATGCAGGAGGGAATGTAGGTTACAATCAGAAGAGCGAAAACTGCAGGGTGGGTTATCGGGGTGAAGCAGGTTCGTAAGATAGTATGGGGCAAGGTTATGGAGGGCTTTGAATGTCAGTAGGAGGACAATGCGGTAGGGAACAGGGAGCCAGTGGAGGTTGTGAAAAACAGGAGTGATGTGATCACGGGAGCCGGAATGGGTAAGAAGACGGGCAGCTGAGTTATGAACATAAAGAGGGAGAGAGAGCAAGACAGAAAAAAATAGAATTGAGGAAGAGAAAGAGAAAGATGGAGAAAAAAGATAAAGAAAAAAAGAGAAATAAGAAAGAGAGAAAAACAAGAAAAAAGGATGAAAATGAGAGAAAGAGGGGAGGAGAAGAGAAAAAGACAGAAAGCGGGGGGAAAAGAGGGAGTCAAGGAGTCAAGAGTCTCTCCCAAGGGAGAGACAGAGAAATAGCTGAAAGAAAGAGAAAAAAAGAAAAAGAAATAATAGAAAGCAAAAGAAAAAGAGAAGAAAAGAAAACAAAAGAAAAAGAGAAGAAAAGAGTGATAGAGAAAAGGAAAAAAGAAAAGAGGGAGAAAAATCTGAGGAGAAAAACTAAATAGAGGGAAAAAAAGACACAAAATAAATGGAGAAAGAAAGATTAAGTAAAGTAAGAGAGAGAACA
Source organism: Halichoeres trimaculatus (assembly GCF_033239565.1). NCBI lineage: Eukaryota > Metazoa > Chordata > Actinopteri > Labriformes > Labridae > Halichoeres > Halichoeres trimaculatus. The sequence continues at coordinate 24,114,871 of NW_027437191.1, read as the reverse complement.
AATGAAAAAAAGAAATATAAAGAGAGAAACTGAGAGAGAATTAAAGCTGAGATGGAAGGTTAAAGATTTACTCTAACATTGTCCACCGGGGTCTGAAACTTTCGAAGAAATACAGATTTGAGAATAACTCTCTGCTCTCTCATGCCGCTCTTCAAATAAAGAGAGGAAAACAACTTCAGGGTGAAAAATTAAGACGTCTGATTGTTTCTCCCAGTGCTGACGGACTGAAACAGACCAAAACAGACTTAAACAGACGGAAACAGACAGATACAGTTCAGAGCAGACGGCTGACAAACACTAATTATTATCTGTCAGAAACAGAGAGAAGAAGAGGAGGACAGATAGTTCCTCCTCCTCCTTCTGACAGACAGATAATTGACTCTCTAATGAGGCGAGGTGAAGCCAGTTCATCTGAAACTCCTGAAATCAGAACGATTCATTTAGCGTTTGTGTGAAGACAAGACAGACCTTAGAGTCAAGATCGATTAATCATCAAAACGCTGATTAGAGATTTAAAGAAACATGAAGGTTGTTTGTTTTCTGAGTCAACATCTCCTTGAACTTTAGACATTTATTCACCAAGACGTGATTCAAATGTCTTTTACCCGAGTCTGAAAACACTCTCTGAGAAAGGTTAAAATGCTTTGACTGTTTTTTAAATCCTCCATATAACAATAAAATTTGCACTAATTCAATTTCTTTGAAATTTTGCCAAGAAAACATCTTTATACATGTCAACATATTTGGCTTTTAACAACACACACACACACACACACACACACACACACACACACACACACACACACACACACACACACACACACACACACACACAGACCTTGAGTTGACAGGTGTGTTGATCCATAGCATCCTCCTCTGTCTTTATTCATCCTTCATAGCAACAGTTACTATAGTGACCCCCTGCTGCTTCCTCCTCAGTGATGCGAGTCGGTTCCACACGGTTGTCCCTCTGTGGGTCAAAGACAGGAGGTCAAAGGTCATAAGGAGAACTCAAACTCTGACAGCAGAACTGAGCTACTGAGGTGCTGAACTTTCCACATATACATGTGCAAGTACACACACATGTAAACACACACACACACACATGTAAACACACACACACACATAAACACACACATAAACACACACACACACACATATACACACACACACACACACATATACACACAGGGGTTGCTAGGCTAGTGAAAGTGTTCATGTAGTCACAGTCAGAGGCAATTGGTGTGCACTGCTGCTGGCACTAATCCAAGGAGGAGGAGCTTAGTTTGAATGTTGTGTTTACTTAGGCTCCATTTACACGATGTTTCACGCTAAAACACAGTGAAAAAATCTGCATTTACACGGAAACGCTAATGGACTGAAAACACTGCAATAAGCAGGCCAGGCCTGTAGTTGGTGCTATAACTGTCTTGTCCAGAAGCCGCTTTTGGTAGATCTCCACTGACGTAGAGTTGAACCGATAATCTGGTGTACTGGCGAATGCTGAGTGCAGAAGTGGAGCATGAGATGCACATTTTGTTAAAAGATAGTCTGCAGATTCAGCAGATTCAGTTTCCACTGAAAATGCCGGCTTACTGTCTACACGGCAACGGTGTCGGCAGAGTTTCAGAAAAATCCCACTTTGGAGGTGTTTTTCCAAAGTTTGCTTTTGAGGTTGGCTAAAACACTTTTTCCATGTAAACACAAGGATGAAACGCAACAATGCTTTTGCATTTTCATCCTAAAACCGTTGCCATGCAAAGGGCCCCTAGTGCCGCAGCCACACCAAACGCGAACACGCGGATTTACTCGCGCGAATGGCCTGTCACGCGCCGCGTGAACGCCCGAGTCTCGCCGCTGGACTTTTTTGACAAGCTGAGGCGCAAACACGCCAACGCGCGGTACTGCGCATGCTGAGTAGAGAGCTCGTTCATTTAAAGACCGAAAGTCCGAAAGAGCAGCTGAAAAACAATGAACTGTGGTTTCCAAAGCATGACAGGAGAGTGTGTGAAAGCTTTGGAGATCACAATCAATGCCTGCTGCCTCTCCCTGGTAATCCACCAGCCTTGGCTGTTCCCTGCGATCTCATCCCTGATCCCCCGAACCTCCGACCCCCCGTACCCCCGACCACCCGAACCCCCGACCCATGTTCCTGGAGTTCTCCCTGGGGATAATGAAGGGGTGGAGGAACGAGAGGAGCACAGAGAACTTCCATCTTTTCCCTGGCTCTGCCCCTGCCCCACTCTTTCCTCCTCTCTATCAGGCTCAAAACTCCGCTGAGGAAAACACAGTCGGACTCAGTGATAGCCCTTGCAGGCAGATCCAGCTGGGAACGAATGTTTTCAGAACTTACATTCAAAACCTGTCTCCTCAGAGACTTTCAACCAAGCCTGCTCCTGTTTTTCCGGTCTCTGTAGAGTACACACGTCGAATCGTATAACCCTGGATGATGACACACCACACAGATTGTTTTCTCCTCCATCCTCCAGCGGAGTTGGAGCCGGAGCAGGCGGCAGTTGCCCCCCAACGTCATCAAAACAATGACGTCGTGGGGGAATATTTTGAACTCGAGCGAATTTGCGTCTACCGCCCAAACGCGTGAACACTCCAAACGTGCCGCGCCAAACGCGCGAATCGCGCCGCCCGAGGCGAATCGGCGGCTAAACACGTCTTTGCATTGACTTTGTATGTATTCGCGCCGCAAATTCACGTTGGGTGTGGCCGCACCATAACAAGGAATGAAAATTCCTGCATACCCTACCTTTAAGCAAACACATTTTTGTCCAGGTTACACTAGGTTATCATTTTATCTGATAAATCCTTATTATATTTTTGGCTATACTCTGAACCCGTAAATCTCCCCTTTGAGGGACAAAAACAAATGTCTTATCTTATCTAGTCTTATGATACGCTGTATTATGTTATGTCATATCCCATGGTTACATAGCATGACACATCATATTATATCCTATCCTACTGAGCGGTAACACACCATCTCATTTCAGACATACTTTGTATCATGATGTAGCAGTGCTGTTCACCCATTTTAAAAAAAGAATCAGCTCGAAAAAGAACAAACAAAACTCAAAACTTGATGTGGAAATAAAAAAACGGACAAAAAATGCCAAAACTTCAGAAAACTTGTTCCTTCTGGTGTTACTTAAAGGTAATATTTAAACATGAGTATTTGAAGCTCACACACAGTGCTAGACTCTGGTTTCAGTGAAGTCCACTGTTGGTGTGAACTCTGATGATCCTTAGATAGTTTGAAATGTTAAGACTCTGTCCATCACCGCTGTCTCCTTCTGGTCCTGATACCCAGCGTTATTTCCCCCCTGACGGATTCTCTGTACGTTTTTTGTTGAGACATTTTATCTTCAGTGCGTGTATGTGTGTGTGTGTGCCTGTTCTGAGTGGATTAATGCCGCTGACACACTCGTTTCTCTGCATCCACTGGCCTGGCATTTACCGACAGAGATACCACTTTATCTCCAGACGGACTCGACGGTGGCGGATTTAAACCCGGACGTTTCAGAGTTACCGCTGCTGCTGCTGGAAGCGAGCTCTGAAATCTGATGACAGAAGAGAAATGTCAGGTAGAGATGTGATTAAAAAAGACTACAGCTGAGAGGGACATCACTTTTTTCTGCTGGACTTAAAAGTTTAAAAACATGTTGACCATTAAAATGAAGAGACTCAGTATGTCACTTAGCCAAAAGACTCTTATCTTTATTAACATGTATGACACGTCGTGGTCCACTCATCCTGTACATCTCTTCTCTGTCCTCTCCAATCTTTTCTTTACAAATAATTATAAAACTGTACAGTACAAAACAAATAAAAAAGACTGAATATATTAATACAGCTCTCACGCACGCAAACAGTGGTTTAAAAAAACGTTTGGCAAAACTCCCTCCTCTCTCCTCAGACAACAAACACAACGTCAGAAACAAAGATAAATGCAGGATGTCAAAGTTTAACGGAAGAGGAAGAAACTTTTCATGCAGCAAGTTTAAAAAGAGCCTGAGAAGATTCAAAAGTAGCAATGAGGTGAGGAGAGAAGATGAAACGTCTAAAAGAGGTCAAAAGAAGTAAGAAAGGAAACAGAAAATCAAAGTTTGACGCCTGATTTTTTCTAGTTTTTCTTCACGTTGAAGACTTTTGCACCAGAGCTTTGATTAAAAACCTTCAGCTCAGTTTTGAGACTGGTAAATGTTTGAAAGAAAACACAACCACGCTCAGTTTTAACACAAACAACCTCACACCACTCCAGATACCTCAGAGGCTTCACACTCCAGTTTCTACTCTTTTAATCTTGTGCACAACATGTCTTACTGGAGGATACCACTAGAGGGCACATTCTTCTCATTGCTTAGATGTAACAGTCCCTGACTTTAAGAAGTTTCAGCTCCCACTTATAAAGTCCCCAGTTTGAGGTGAATTTAAGGAAAAGCAGCACTGAGCGTCTCTGATGATTCTCCGGCAGGTTGTGCGGTAACATGTTGCGTTTTTTCAGTCATGATTTTAAAACAGGTTTTTGTTAAATTCTCAGTCATGGACATGAGAGATAACGATGTCCTTAGGCAATGTGAGTAACACACAGTCTAAAAATATGTGCATCATTTCCACATGTTAAGATTTAACTGAGCAACATGGGAGAGGATTAGGGCCACTGGAATGAAATTTTTAGAGGTTATTGAAAAGCCAGTGGGTGATGTACTTTTTAGGGTACCACCACAGTATCTATTCCTGATCTACAGCTCAAAATAATCTCTTCTTTTCTCCCTTTGCTGTTTTAGAAAACCATTATTTCAGCCTCTGTCTGAAACACTTTGTTTTAGCTGCCGTCTCTTTAAGGCTCCCTGCTCTACAAACCCCCTTCACTCTGATTGGCCAGCCCTCTTAAGGCTTGTCCGTTTGGATATTCTTATGTGAAGACATCATCATATCAGCAAGTCTCATGCAGATCTTGCAGACAGACATACTTATTCGTAAATCTGGACTCATTTTGTCTGAACATCCAGCATTGTTACTTTTATATCCATGTTTACATTTTTGGGAAGCAAAATACCCCCTCTTTACGGTCATAATTACATTTTTTTTCACCAAGAGTTCCAGAAAAATAAGAATTCTGACTTTAATTTCAGAGCTCTAGAATTTTGCAAATTTCTGGAATTCTGATATTTAGGTCAGAATTCCAAGTTTAACATCTTAACCTGTGTTTTTACCCTTAGACTTTTAACATCAAAGTCAGAAATCCCAAAATTCCTTCATTAAATTCCAAGAAATTAAAGGTCCCATATTATGAAAAAATTACTTTAAGTCTTTTAGTGAAATTTGTGGGTCTTTGGCTTTCCTCCCAGCCCACAAAATGTGATTTTTAATGACAAAACCTGTACTTAGTAGTGCTTGTGAATGTAAAACCTGACCTAAAATGAGCTGTTTGGATTTTGGGGATTTGCTGACGTCAGGGATTCCCTTTTTTGACCAATCAGGGGCAAGTCTGCCTTGATTGGTCCACCGAAGCAGATACTCCCCGCCCGCTCCCCTCCCCACTGCTGTAGAGAAAGTCTCTCCAACAGTGGGGAGGAGAATGCCAAAGTTGAAGAGCCATCACTGCTCTGTTTTTGGCTGTAAACAGCCACACAGTTCCATGCTCAAGCTTCCCATCTCGGAAGAAGAAAAGACTAAGTGGCTAGAGTTCATTTATCAAGGAAATGTGGCAGCTACACTCAGTAAAACAGTGCATGTGTGTGCTAGTCACTTCACGGCCGACTGCTTTTCCAACTTTGGACAGTACAACAGAGGGCTAGCGAATAGACTGGTCCTGAATCCAGGCGCATTACCAACCATCCCCCAACAAACCTCGGACCCTATAAATGTGAGTATTTCAAATGCTGTGTGCTGTGGAGCAGAAGTAAGAGCTTTTTCTCAGTGTCCCCCCTGTCTCTGTGTTAGCTTTAGGATGCTAACTTTAGCTGCAGTTAGCCTGTTGTTTTAGCCTGTAATGTTACAGTAAACGAGCTTCGCTGTTTTCTAAACATTGTGTACTTGGAGCTCGTGGCGCCGCTCTCAGTGACGAGGAAGAGTAGGGCAGTATCAGTGGTGGCTCATTTACAGATGAAGGTCACGCCCACTAAATCAGACCATTCTGAACAGAGGGGCTATGAGAGCCTGGAAACAATGCTGCTGTGCTTGATTTATTGGCTTTTTGGACCAAAACATGTTATTACCATTTCATTAAGACATCAATGATCCATATTAAACTGCAGAAAAGGAGCATAATATGGGACCTTTTAGAATTTTATTCCCTCAGAATTCTGAGAATATTCTGGATTGATGGGATTTCATTCAAAATTACAGACTGAATCTCAGAATGTATACATCGTGTCAGAAATCAGAGGGTTTGAGGTGAGACACATATGTTTTTTTTTCCGTTTACTGGCTTCACCACCTACACAATCTTTCTGTTCCCCCCATCGTCACCTGTAGTTATGATTGAACGCTTGCTATTTGTGACTTTCTGGTTGATGAAATTCTAACGTAACAAACGGCAGAAACATCAGGATGCCAACAGGCGTCTGTAAGGCAACAAAACAATCCAGCTCGATGAAGGTAAAGGCTGAGGTTAGAGTTAATAACTGAATTTTCCCTCTCACTGTTTTTCATCATAAACATATCGTTCATTTCTCTGAACCACTTCATGTTTGCATAACAAATATATTAAGTCTCCTTTTTAGATCAGCACCATAAAAATAACAGACATGATAAATATAAAAACAATAAATAAAGACAGAAAATATTAAATTAGAGAATAAATATAAAGGCACTTCCAGAGCTTTCATTCCTCGATAAGATATTTTTCTTCACTGATCTGATCTTGGACCAGAAGTTTGTTCCTCTGCTGGGACGGAACAAAACATGACGGGAATAAATCCAGAAATGTGTCCAACGTGTTCACTGCTCCCACGGAGAAAAGAAATGTCTTCCAGTTGATTCTTTATTCACAGTATTTTTCTCTAGCTTGGAGTAACTCTGTTCTCTTTTACTTTTTTGAAGGGCTGATATTGCATGGATGAAGCTGTTGGATGTTTTTCTGATCCACCTTTAAGACGTTAGAAAATGTCTTTTTGTCAAGTTTTCAGTCATATTTGTCCTTTTTTTTATCGTCCTCCCGTTAGTTGTCTGTAAAGAACTGTGTGCCCAGTGCATGAGCCAGAGTATTTCTCCACTAGGTTTTCCTGTTGAGATGAGTTCTGAGGTTTTGTATCGGCTTAGTTTGAACCTGATGTTTATGTGAAAACAGAAGAAGTCTGAAATGTTGATGCTTATCTGAGAAACTCTAACATGCTAACACCTTTAAAAATGGCCTGTTCTAGACTGACTAAACATTGTGCTGTTGTGACAACTGCTCCATGCAGCAGTCGTCGACATATTTCAATCACTATCTGAGGATCTTTCTTCTATACTGATGTTGCTCAAGGGACCACCGAGTCACACGAACAACCAGGAGGTCAAACCTCCAACTCCTGCTGTCCTCCCACTGTGGCTGTGCTTTCAGTTGTCCCAGTGATGTCGAAGCAAGTCTCCATCATGACTCGGGACTTGCAGAGGTTGACACAGTACTCTAGCTCTGCTGTGACTTGAGCCAGAGCCTCCAGGTACTCCTGGGACTCCCGGTCCAGGTCCTGGTCCACATCAACTGGAGGACAGACACAAAAGAAGAGTTAGGGCTCAAAGTGTTTGAAACTGGAACAAGGAACAGGTCAACAAATAAAGTCTGACTCAGAGATCTGTCAGCAGAGGGCAATCTAGGAAAGTGTGACTTTGCACTTTTAAACAACAACCACAAACACTTGGGACTTTCAGCACCTGCTACCTGCGATGACTGCCAACTTGTAGCAGGTAGCACAAGATGTGTTGTCAGATCAGAAGCAAAAAACTACAATGGGGAGAGTTGGCAGAACAAGCATAACAATCAGGATGAAAAACTGGTTAGAGGTAAGGTAGCGTAGTGTAGGTTAAGATAGTAGAGGAGTAGGATAAGGTAGGGTAAGGGAGGGTAGACTAACTCAGACTAGTAGGGAGAGTCAGAAAGAGTCAAGCAGACTAATAATGATAATTAATAGGCTTGTATGGCTTTGCTTTTTGAAATACTCAAACACACTGGAGGGATTGGTAAAGCAGACTCAGGTAGGGTAGAATAAGGTAGGACAGACTAAAGCCGCATTTCCACCAAGCACACCGGTTCAGTTCATCACGGTACGGCACACATTTTGTGGCATTTCCACTTACCTATCCCAGGACAGATCCCCAAATAAGCGAGACGAGCCGTCCCACTTTTTGGGACTCTTTTGTATGGGTGCCAGACTGAACCGATCTACTCTCAGAAGGTGGAGCTACAACACTGCAGACCAATGATTGGTCAAAAGAATCGTCACTTAACCAGCGACAGCGGCTGTATTTCTCCTGGCAGCACACAGACTTCTCTGAAAAAAAGCTTGATTGCACTTTGTATCAAAAAGCTACATGCCAATCACAGAGAGGACAAAATGTTGTATGTCTACCATCTATGCTCTTTGTTTACTGTGTCGCGTTTTTCTTCTTCGTTGGATTTATTAGCGGGGTACACTGTGTCGCGCTGCTATGGTGTTACGCTATTATTTAACAGATGCGGCTTTCAGCATCCGGCTTACATGCGACCTTCCACAAGAGGGCAGGCTTAACTGTACCAAACCGTGCCAAACCGTACTGAACTGAACCGGACTGCTTGGTGGAAACGCGGCTTAAGGTAGGGTAAGAAATAGGTAGGTTGGACTAGGGTAGGGTGAGAAATTGATGGGAAATGCTATTGTGTGTGAGCCACAGGAAGGGCATAAACAGGCAGAGTGAAAAAAAAGTTAAGGTAGACCAAGGTTAGGTAAGAAATGGGAAGGGTGGACTACAGCCCTAGTTCCACCAAGTGGTCCAGTATGGATCAGTACAGTTAGGTACGGGTTGGATTGGAAAAGCCTAATCCTGTTTGCTATTCCATAGCCAATTGTGCCCATCTTGGTAGGCAGCGTGTAAACTGGAGGACAATAGCCTTGTCAGCTACGTAGGAGCGTGATAGTATAGCAGCGCAACACAGTGGTAAATCCAATGAAGAAGAAAAATGCGACAAAGTAAACAAAGGGTAACGATGAAAGACATCCAAAAACTTGTCTTCTTTGTGATTAGCATGTGTCTTTGTTACAATGCACCATGGAGTTTTGTTTCAGAGAAAGCTGTGTGCTGCCAGGAGAAATACAGCACCCGCTGACTCACGGGGGTGACAATTTTTTCAACCAATCAACAAACTGCAGCGTTGTAGCTCCACCTTCTGGGGTAAGATCGCTATGTCTGGCACGCCAACAGAAGGGTTCCAAAAAGTGGTACGGTATGGTTCAGTTATTTGTGGACCTGTCCCAGGATCAGTCAATGGAAACAACACAAAATGCGTGCCGTACCGAGATGAAGCAAACTGACCTGGTGGAAATTAGGCTTGAGGTAGGGCAAGAAACGACAAGGGTAGAGAAAGCTAGGATGAGAAAAAGTATGGTAAAAGGTCAGGATAGGGTAGAGCAGGCTGAGATGGGTTATTTCAACTAGGGCAGGGTTCATTTCGACAAGGTAGAATAGGTAAAGGTAGGGTTAGGTGGGGCAAGGAATGGTGAAGTAGAAGGGTGCGTAGTCTGAAGTGCAGGTAAAAGTTAAGAAAAGGTGTAAGAGTGGAAAAGAAGTGAAGTGGAGGTTAGGGTCTCTGATGTTGCAGTACATGCTGGGATATCAGGCAAAGGTAGGCCATTTTAACCCATAAAACGAACACGGTGAAATAGCGTTGACATTTCTTTCTTCAGGAAAGGAAACACTGCCCTCTATTAAAAAAACGTCTATACGGAGCGAATGGAAGAATCTTTGGTGATGAAGGTCTGAGGTGATTTATGGGCTCGACCTCGCCCAGCTCCTCCAGCAGGAAATAATGTCCTATTGATCTCATTCAGAGCTTCAGCCCCGTCCTCGGCTTTGTGCAGGGTCGAGTGTTTTATTGTGGTAACACTCGGTTCTGGCTTTTCTTGGAGGTGACCTGAGAGTTTGTCCCGCTGACAGAGAAATAATAAAAAGATGTAAATATAATCCTCTCCCTGAGGGCTGTTTGTGTTTCCAGCAGTCTCATTCTCCAAACACTCCCTGCACCGCGAGCCGGTTCAGAAATAGAAACATAATGGAGAGAGGTTTAACCGGAGGCTGCCGGCAACACTCAGCTGGAGACTCACACTCTGTTTGTCCACTGTGTGTGTTTGTGTGTGTGTGTGTGTTTTTGGGTCAGAAGCTGCTTGATGAAGAGGAGTAGGAGGCTGAAGAGGCTGACACACAGAGAGATGATCCTCTTTGAGCTCAGACAGCTCTGATAACACCGGCAGCCTTTGTAGAAATGATCCAGACTCTCACCTCAAAACAACTTAATACGACTTCAGATCAGATATCTGCCTTGAAAACAGACTGAAATCACATCACCTCATCAAACCTGGGAGATTAAATTAATCCAGACACTCTTCTCTTCAGTAAACACCTCAGAGTCCTGCAAATTAATAAGATGATAACAGCTGAAACCAATTAACGAGTAAATGGATAAATGGATTCATCTTTGGGAGTCGATGCGGGCACTTTAAGACCTCCTTGTCTGAGCCAATTTGAGCACATTTTGGGTGGACATCTTATTTTCTCACCCAGAGAAAGTCTCTAATGTTCCTCCAACTCCCTGGGGACGCCACCAGCTTTGAGGATGATTTGTCATAGTGGCCACAGCATGTAATCACAACCACAGGCGGTCCCGTGGAGCGCACTGACCTTAGAAGACTTCTTCAGAAGTTTCAGTCAGTAAAGTTTTACACAAATCACTTGCAACATCTTACTCATTCCAAATTTGAAGTAATGATGCAGCAGACGGGCATGTACTTACACTCTCCGCTCCACCTGCCGGGGTGAAGCATCAGCCGGCTCTTGGCCTCCTCCAGCTCAGTCCGCAGCCTCTCATGTTTGCTCCTCAGCTCTCTGATCTGCTGCTGCCTCCTCTCCAGCATCCTGAGCCGGGCGTTAAAGTAGAGCAGACCCTGAGGACAAACACACAACCTGCTCAGGTTTTCCTCTGCGATGTGAGGACAGGCTCTGGGTCTTTTACTCAGGAGGAAGAGGAGGAAGAAGAGGAGGGTGGGGACGCTAACCCACTCTGAGACTTTACTGTTTGTTGGATTTAATTAGGAGGCAGCCAGAGATAAAATTAGCATGAGCACTAATCTGTGGGTTTGAGACTTAATCTGTGGGACAAACGCTGAGCGGGGGATTAAGGACGGCTGAGGGGGGACAGGTGACGGAGGAGGATCAGTGTCGCCGTTCAACTTCGCTTAATTACAGGTGCAGAGAACGCACTAATTACTCTGAAGCGATGCTTTTTCAGCTGCAGGGTGACAGGACGCCTCTTTGAGCAATGCATAGTTAAGTGTGAAATAATGAGTTCTCCAGATGTCACGTTTTTATATTCATCACATCCTAGAATCTAAATGATTCATGCTATATGATTGGACAGTAAACTCCAATGAATGGGAAAAGTAAAAAAAAAAAAAAAGTGATTAACTTTTATCTGATTTTGCTAAAGAAAAAACATTTTGGAAACATTAAGGAGTTTTTTTTTTCATTTTCCCTCTGTTATCTTCTCCATCTAAATCTCAAATAATATCACTCTAATGATGTCTGAGAACCAGCTCTTGTTTTAGAGATGAGCTGTTAGCATCTCCTCACTATCCAAACCTTTGTCCAAAGACGGCTACATTTAATTTAGTGAAAATGACCAAGAACTAGCATCTCTTACTGACTTAGTCATATTTTTTTGTGATTTCTGTTAAAAATCAGTCTCTTAGAGTGCTCAAACATCCTTGTACCATCATGACAGACTGATGAAATCAAAGCTCACCTGTCCCTCAGGTGTCTCTTGATACCAGATGATCAGTGGTCAGTTTTCTGCAGTGTTACATGCTGTGTTAACATCAGCAAATTCTGCTTCTGACCAAAGAAAATGTTCTCCATTAGGGAGCGATGTGAGCAAAATATGTCTGGATTTTTTTGTGGCAGGATCAGGATCTGAATTTACTTTTAAGACTATTTTATCCTGCAGACAATATTTTTAGTTCCAAATATGTCTGATTTCTTCTTTCTTATGCACCAATGTTCGTCTTTTCTGTGCTATTTCACAACTTTAATCTGGGCTTGTGTCTTCTGATGTGCTTTTTGAACTCTCACATTTTTACATCATGGTAAATACATTAATTTAAAGAAGAAAGCTGTAAGAGTTGAGTTTCAGCAGACTACAAAGAGCCTCAGCTTTATACAGCTGACCTATGCACAGTCCAAAGGTAGTTTTGTGCACTTGACTAAAATTACATGGAAATGGAACCAGAGCCATGGTTGGTTCCTGACTTCCTGCTCTAAAACTTAAAGATGATATATATTTTCAGTTGTTCTCTGGCTGTTATAGTTGTTTTTCTAGATCTTTTAAATTCTTATAATGCAGAACTAAGATTTGTGCAGCCATCGCAAAGTTTGCACATCTTGTATAACCATACATAACCTTCTGACACCATGAGTGAATATAAATCATGATGACACAAAAGAGGAAAGCCGTAGATGTCTGCTGGACGAAGAATAAAGTCTCCATCCACTGGTATTCATTTCAGACTGATGTAAGCAACACTTAATTTATGACTCACCTTCTCGACATCCTGGAACGGCTGCAGAGAAACAGAAACATAAAATAAGAGTTTATCACACGCAGTAACTCTGCGTGTCTCTGAAAGACAAACTGCACATCATCTCCTTCTAATTGAAAATAAATCAGAGCTCCTGTCGCTGAGTGACGACCCGCCTCCCTCCCCACTCTGAAGGTTAACGAGCCGCTAACACTGAGAGACAAGGCAGCCGTAAAGAGCAACCAGCCGAGGCCGAGCCGTCGTTCATCACTGCATCCCTCTTGTCCTCCACCTCCTCTCTCCTCCTCTTCCTCCTCCTTCAGCCATCAGATACATCTAAACCAATTAAGGCTCAGCTATAATTGACTCAGTGATAAGCTCAGTTACTGATAATACTGAGCACAGGAGTGAAAATGAAGTTAAGTAAGAATGCGAACAAAGAGAGACGCTCATGAGACCAAAACCCATAATTAATTCAAACTTTAGTAAAAAGTGCTGTTTCAAATCTCTAAAACTGTTTATCTAATAAAAAAAACACAATTATTTTATTACAGAAAGTTTATTTTTCCTTACAGTCACCTATGTATAATATTATCAGGTACTTTTTTGGTCTAAATTTGGCTTTAAAGCCTTTATTCAGAGGAGAGAACAGTGGATGAAGTAGGCAGCAGAGAGCTGTACAAGTTAAAATGCAACTTGAAATCTGTTCATGGGGCGCAAGACCAATTTTGTCCCAAACTTCACCCTTTATATGTCAAATGTTGGTGTGTTCCTCCTTCACTTCACGGATGAGCCAGATTCCCCCAACGAGTCCAGAAAATATGTCATATTTGAAGATACTGAAGACAAAAAAATGATGTCGCCTTTATTTTTTTGCTGTAAGTCCAATCACTAAGATCAGTATCTGTAAGATCTCTGGTAATACCTTTGTTACATTTCTCATTAAACTCATGCACCCTCCTGTGAGTCTCTTGGAAAAATTTGCTTTGAGAACCACAACAAGTTTTTTTGTAACAGTTCACATTTTTCAGATGCTCTTTTTGGACACTCTGTATTTTTTGGCGGCCTGTCAGCTGTGAAACATCTCTGCTACATTAACCATTATTATCTTAAAATAACCATTGTAACTTCACCTCAGTTTTCAATACACTTGCCCAACCTTTGGCCCACTTTGCTCAGAAAAATAAGCGCACCTCTCCATTTCTCATCTCCTGTCACTGTGTCTCTGCTGTGATTGACAGGTCCCTAGCCACTGGCTTGATGTCACTGGCTTTACAAAAAGCTGGAGCTCTCTGCTGTTGCTGTCAAGCAGCGACACTATCAGCATGTGCCAATGTTTAGACCCTGATTATAAGATGATGCCCCCTTTTTCAGCATTATTTTCAATGAAAAAAAAAAACTAGTTTTATATTTGGGTCAATACAATTTTGATACCACATCTGCATTTTTTTTTGTTTAAGTTTCAATGTCATTTTGTCTTCAAATATCCTGAAATAAGACTTTTTCTGGACCTGCCTGGTAAATGTGGTTCATATCAAGTCAGCTTTTAAAACTAAGACCTAAATATTTGCTAAAATATCGGTTTTTGAAGTGTCGTGTATCTGATGCAAGTCATTGTACTCAGTTGCTATTTCCAGACCTAGGGATGGGTACCTTTCACATTTGAAACGATATAGTACTGATGCCCGGTACCTGGCAATCAGTATCGGTACTCGACGGTACCGATTTTGGATACTTTTTTGTGTTTAAGTGGTAATACATATTATTTTGTTTAAAATCTCATTGTTTTCAATTGAATGCATTTGTTCTTCAAAATATAACCTTGCAATGCTGTGCTCATGTCCAGCATGGAATATCGCCTACTCTTCCACTCCCTCACAGCCACAAGGATGTGTTTAGGTACCTAAACATGGTACTTTTTTGATTGTATGTAAATCGGTACGCAGTACTTTTGACAGAATTTGGTTGGTACCTATAAAAGTACTGGGGCTGAACAATGAATCGATTTTAAACCGATATTGCAATGTGATACAATGCAATTTTCAAATCGCAAAGGCTGCAATTAGAAAAAAAAAAAGTTTCATGTACACGGACCTGGAGGGGATATAGTAAATTGTACTTGTTCTCCCTTAAAACCAGCAAAAGTCAAAATTGCAGATTTTTCTGGCAAAAAAACCCTGTAGGCTACAAAGGTCCATCCAGTAGGTCACTTTTTTCTGTATGGTTTCTGTATTTTTCTCTTTCAATTAAGAAAGGCAAAAAAGACTTGTTTTGATGGGAACAGTATCTTTTGTTGGTTAGTCATATTATAAAATGACTTAAAACTTGTGTTAAGTGAACAATGCAAAAGATAAACGTACCCCCCAAAAAATCGTATGCTTGATTGCAATCGCAATATTGGTCTAAAAGAATCGCAACTAGATTATTTTCCAAAATCGTTCAGCCCTTAAAAGTACCTAATTTGGTACCCATCCCTATGTCTGTCATGTGGGACAAATTTCGGAAGTACTTAAAACAAGTACTTCAGAGACTGACTACCTTTAAGCTTTAGGATACAAATTAAAGAGGCTTTCCTTGTAGGTCTGGGAATAATACAAATACTTTCCAAATTTCACACATGCAGGTGAAACATGCTGTTTGGGGAATGTCCAAGAAATCCCACAACAGGAGTCAATTTTCAACAACCCAATTGTGGATACAAGAGTATCACAGTGTAGTGCAGTTAAACGCTTTTGGAGGATTTTTACACCTTCATCACTGCAAAAATCCAGTTTGGAGTTATGATATAACCCTTGAACTGACTCTGTCTTAATTTTGAGCTCCATGTGTTTCACACTTGAGATACTGCATCAAACAGCAGAGTCTGAGTCGATATAACACAGAGTCAAACAAAATAATCAAACAGATGGTGCCGGCCTCACCTCTGACCCTGCCGTCCCCTCTCTCCTCCTCTGCAGACACTCTACGTCGTCAATCTCGTACACCTTTATCTCAAAGGGCTCCTTCAGGGTGCCTCCGAGCACCGGCAGGTCCACCCACTGACCCCCCACCTTCCTGCCCAGAGAGGAAGGGTCAGGAAGGGGAGCGGGGATCAGACGGCGCCGCTGGAAACCTGATGGAAGTCAAATAATTAAAATTAATATTTGAAGGAAGGGATTTGTGTCATCCTGTGGTGAACGGATCAGTGAAATAATATTGGGCTTAGCTCTTTATGTTAGTAAACGCCTGGCAGGTGTACAGGAAGCCCACTCAGCTCATTATTTTAATTAGCTTAATCTGAGTCAGTTTAGCTTCTCAGTACCTCTGATATGTGTCAACAAACATTTGCACTGCCGCTAAGCTATAAAACCTCAGCCGTCAAACTACAGAATTTAATTTTATCAGCGCACACGGCTGTCAGGGAACTGCTGCACGAATTAACGTAATGATTATCACAACTGCAAAGAGTAAAACCAGAAGCAGCAGCAGCAACAAGGATTATTAAAACACTCCAGGTCTGTGAGTACGCAGGACTGTACGCTAGTGACAGATTGAGGGGGAGTGTGTGTGGGTGTGTGTGCTGTGGAGTGGATGGGGTGTGTGTGGGTGATAATTGGAGTTGGATGTGTACACGGGGGAACGCTGAGGCTTCATGAAACATTCATGAGGCAGAAACGAGCTGAGATCCACAGACTGATGGCAGGCAGATCACACGAGGGCTGCTTCCATATGCAGCAAGCTGCCTGACCCGGGTGATGCTACCACGTCCGCCGCCGCCGCTACTGAGCTGCGGGAATCACAATCAGCTGCTCCGAGAAGCAGAACACACCACAACATTGTACAAGATAACACGCATGGATGTCGATTCAACGATACCGACATGTGCAGGAATGAATTCATCTTTGATAGACGCTCACGCAGGAATAATAACACCTGTCCTCTTCAGTGTGCTCAGCATTCATGACGATATCGAAGAGAAGAGCCGCTCTCAGCCCATCAACGCTCGCTGATGATGGATGATGGATTTTAGAAAAAGTCATAAATATGTAAATTTCTCCACAAGGACTTTACGGCTCTTTTACTCTCTAAATCAGAAGTTGTTGAATGTCAAATTCAAACATCAAACTTCTGCCATGAACTCTGATGATATAAAACCTCATTTCAATTATAATTGGAACGATGAAAAAGAAATGCAGTCTTTGCTTTTTGAGTATTCTTTACAGTCCTCTACTGGAGCCGCTCTTTGAGACAATTTGAATGCATGGATTGAAACGTCCAACTAAAATTGTTTGAAAGCCAACGCAAAGAATAAAGATTTTGACATCTGAAAGTCTAACATCGTCCTTCTGACCCTGCTTTTCATGAAAGTTCCCATTACACTCTTTACTCTAGCTCTGAAGTCAGCAGATGAATTATTGTCTAAAATCAATCCCTCTAGGTGAAGAACAGTGTGTTTTGTTCTGCCTGTGCTTGGTCCAAGAGGTGTTGCCGTACTTCTGTCACGTCTCCAGGATTTAACAGATTGCAAATACCAAGCTAATGCCACCTAGATCAGGCAGTTTATTTATTGATAGTAAAGATGGCTACGGTGGAGGAGGATGACATGCTTGGATCCTCAGCTCATGTTTGAGGCCCACGTACAGGAAGCTTCAGCTGTCTACTGCTGGATAAAACTAAGAACAAGTACTATAGAGTATCAGGTCCACATATATGTGAAGCTAAAGACGACTATAAAGCTGCAGCCCCCAAGTGTCCAAAATGCTGCAGATTTGTGGGAATTGAGCGTTCCCGGAGAATAATTCCTAAGTGACATTGAATCAACCTTTGCACCATAAAGCACCCAGCTTAAATGTCCATTTAAACCAAATAAAACATTAAATTTGTCATGACCTTTCTTTAGAGCCATTATCTGTCTGATTCCTGAGCATGAGATCTCCCTGCTAATGGAACTCTGGGAAAATTAATCATCAGGACAAGTCAAGGAGCGATAGACCCTCAGCCTGCTACAGTAAGAGGGATTTCAACTGTTGATAAGTGTGTCAAAATATTGACGGTTACTGTATCTCTATGAAAGAGCCAATAAGTCATAATGTGGGATATTTTTGTGTCTTCGTGAACAGACTCACCATTTCCTCTCTTCTTGGGCGATTTGGAAACCCTGCTCCGATTCGATGAGGACACTCCACTCTCGCTCATGGAGTCATGGGCTGAAGAGGTGCTCCCAGTGGTCTCACTGTCTCGGATCATGCTCTCGTAGCCGCTACTCCCTCCACTGTGGTAAAACAAAGCGGTGCGGCCCATGGCAGGGGGCAGTTCCCCGCTGAGAATGCTGCTGTTATCGCTGCCATGCCCACTGCTGTAGCGCTGCGGCCTCCGAGGTGCAGTGATCTTGCTGTAAGGTGAAGGTAGGGGCGTGTTGTTGGGGGAACCACTGACACTACTTGTTCCGCTGTCAGTGCCATCGTTCTCTGCGAGTCCAGGCCCTCTACTGAGCGGCTTCCTTTGGCTTCCAGTGGCTAACTCACTGACCCGGTTGTTGGCCGCTCTGCTGATCGCCTGCTTTGTTCCCATGATGGTACCTCGACCCATCTTAGCCCCAACCCCAGATCGGGCTGGGGATTTTCCAGTTGGCGGAAGGCTTGCATGGCGTCCAGTTTCGTTATCGGGAGGTTTAAAGGAAGAGCAAAGGCTTTTGGTACTGCTGGCAGACAAAGTTCGAACCTTTGCCCCTCCAGACGCTGCACCCCGTGAGCTTCCATTGCCTTTGACCTGGCCCAGTTTGCTCATAGATGCAGTGACACCAGGAGAACTTTGAGAAGAAGACGCAGACGCAGACGCGGACGCGGAAGTGGAGGCTGGAACTCCCAATCTTGGCACTGACCTATTGGCTCTGGAGTTGCCTCCTGGAGTAGCACCATCATTCTCCTTGAACATTTCAGGTTTTGACCCAGCTAAAGTTTCACATCTCTCCAGAGACATCAGGCTCCCATAATGTCTGGAGGACTCTGCTTTTGCACCTCTTGTCTTCAGGCTCGATGACGTTCTTGCAAAGCCATGCTCAGTTTTTAAACTTGAAGTCCTGTGGCTGAATGATTCTGCCCGGAGTCTCATTGTGAATTCTTCAACTGAGGTTGAATTCTTAGGGAATGAGGATTTCCCCAGGTCACTGCTTGTTTTTAAGGCACTTGGAGACAGCACAGTCCGCGTCTTTTGTTCTTGGCTTGACTGTCTGACAAGCTGAGCAGGAGGAGAGATGTTTCCAGATCCAGACTTGGAGATCATGCTGCCTTTTTGCCCATTCAACTTCTTCCCTAAGGAGGAGAACCTGAGGGTGCCTGCCACTGAAGCACCCTCAGGTGTTGACACAGTACCCAGGGTTGTTGCACCTCTGGTGAGACGTGGCTGCTTGATGAGCGTATCTGCTCTTCTGCTGCTGTTGCTGCTGGTCTTTTCACAACCATCCACGATCCTTTGAGCTGATGATGTTTGTCCCTTTGGTGGCCGAGGGACACTGTTACTGTTCCCCCCTGGCCTCTTTGAGGAAACACTACCTATGCTACCTCTTGGCGACTTCCCTGCAGAGGAAAACTCAACCTCTCTGTGGTCAAAGTTCTTGTTTTCCTGATACAAAGAGTCCTCATGCCTACCTTCCTGTCTGCTGGAACTCACAGATGAGGTAGGTTTGCTTTTCCTGGGGAGACTGGAATGACTGGTGCGATGGGAAATAAGGGCTGAAGTGTTCAGAGTGTTACCTCTTGCTTTGAGAAAGCCTTTGGGAGAGGACTTGGAACTGTCAGGGGATTTGGTAGAGGAGAGTTTAACTGGAGTTGCAGGGTCACTGTCCAGCTCTGAGAAACAGATGCCGCTATCGTTCAGGGAGCTCTTGATGCTATGGTGTAAAAAAGGTTGCTTATCGAATGTGCTTGGTGAGGTATTTTTATCTCCCAAGTAAAGTCGTCCTTTTGAATGTCTGTCCTCACTTTCTGGAGGAGCACTCACTTCACTTGACCACAAGTTGCCAGGTTGTAAAATGTCTTGCTGGAAGACTTCCTGGCGGTTAGATCCAAAGTCTTCCCCAACAGCTCCTTGTTGAGTTGTGTAAGCATCATACTCATCATTGATGCTGCTGATGATGCTCACAGGACGAGAGCCAGAAGAAGAAGCCTGCCAGTTGGTGCTGAAGCTGAGAAGATTGGAGGGCCGACCATTATTTGGGACAAGGCCATGAGGAAGCTCCTCGACGACCGTAAACACAAGCTCATCCTCACCATTCAGCTCTACTGGCTGCTGGAGGGTGATGGTAGTCCGCAGAAAATCCCTGTCCAAGCATCTTCCAAAGAGAGCTGCACGAAGGTTGTTAGCCTCCACAGGGGCTCTGCTTGTAGGTAGGACTCTTTCAGTGTCAGGGGCTTGTTGACTCATACCCACAGGGGGAGTTCTTCCAGCAACCTCTCCAAACTGAGATGCAGATGGCTTAGGAACACCTCCTCTCAGGTAGACCTTCTCTCGAACGACAGGCTCTGAGTCCTGGGAAAAACTCCCCCCGGGCTTTGCTACACATGGCTGAAAGGGACTGGAAAGCTTCTCACCATCTGCACTTGTCCGTTTGGAAGTCTCCATGAAGCCTCTGGTTGAAAGGACTTTGTACTGTTCCTGATCAGGCTTCTTTGTGCATGTCATTGGTGTGCTTTCAGATTTGGGAGGAGAAGTTACCTCTGTGGGTTTCGTGGCTCCAGACTGAGTCCTGAGCCCCACTGCCTGCACTGTCTTGCTCTCTGTGCTGAAAGTGGTCGGCCCCTCACTTCCATCAATGCAGTCAAGCCTCTCCTGCAGCTCAGCAAATGTGTTACACTTTAAGTGGTCCCCATCTGATCTTGGGGCATCCTTGACTCCTCGCTTTTTGTTCAGAGAGGGGATAATGGGAACGAAAGAAGGTGGCCCTTCGTTGTCGCTGAGTTCTCGATCTGAGATAGCTGCCCCTCCAGGCCCGACATAGATAACGGTGTCGCAGGAGTGTTCGCTGCTGGATGAGTAGTCAGGGTCGCTGGATAGGAGCAGGGGCGTGTCTGGATCAAGCGCGATGGTGCGAGGATGGAAGGGTCTAAGATGAGGGGGTCGATAGGACGGACCTTCCTCGCAGGAACTCTCCCCTCCAGATGAGCTGGAGGCGTACTGTGGATAAAACAAAGTATTACTCAGTGATCATCCTGAGGCCAAATCCATTTCTGATGCATCCTTCATCAATACAGTACAAGGTTTGAAGCACAAACGGCAATGAGGCACATAAATCCCACCTTCTGTTCCCATTTCTTTTTTAATCTATATTATAAGAATACAGTCTCTAATGAGAGTGAAGGCTTTCCCCATGTAACCACAGAGAATAATGCCCCCTTAAGAACATGCATATTGATTATCTGCCACTTGATGCAAGAAATAACTCAGTGAACTGAGGCAGTATGGCTCCCTGACCTGGTAACACAGATTTACATTATAGATTATAGACTTTTTCAAGCAAAAAGTCTCTTTGAATAGAAATACTTTAAATAAAACATGAAGAACCTTTGACTTCTTCTTCCTCATGCGGTGGATGCGTGAGGCCAGCTGCACCGTGGTCAGCGTCTCCATGTAGTTTGCTGGGGAGTCGGAGATGTGGGCGATCATGGTGGTTCGACAGTTGATGTTGCCCAGAGATTCACTCAGCAGCATGGTGAGCTTACTGTCCCTGAATTATACATCAAGAAACCCCTCGTTAAACCCCCCCAAAAAGAGGGGAAAAGAGCAGGCCTTAGAAACCCCACAGGATCCCAGAAACCATTCATTACCCCACACAACGGTCAGGCACAGATAAGCAAAAAGAGATGATGTTTCATTTTACTTTAATGAGGCTCACTTTGAACTAAGTGTAACATATAGATGGTAATGGGGTGAAAGGTCCATGAAACCTGCTTCAAAAGAAAAGGGTAAAGCTATGATCACATGTGCGCCACATATCAGCCTCTTGGTAATAACAGATCACAAATTCAGCTCTTTGGCTTCATGAAATCAACATCTTTGAGTATTTTGCTGCCTCCTCTGGCTCCAAGAAGCAAGGGAACAATTTTCTAATTAGTCTAAATTTAACTTTTTCCCGTTTCATGCAAAAATGAAAACTTCAAGTCCCTATGAGGACTTCACTAGAAATCTTGAAATGGGCTCAGTTTTATATATTTGCCTGTCCATAATCCATGATTTTAAACCATTTTTAAAAATGTTGGAGTTCATTTTCTTCAGAGGTTTAGCTCTTAATGCTGCATTAACACATTGTTAGGAATTTTTGGTGCTTCATGGCACCAATAAGCGAGAAATGTGATGGAAATGAAACATATGAAACAAGACAAAAACATGCTAAAAATGTAACAGGCTGTGAATCATAAGGAGACCAGCTGAGGCACTCAGCCAGACAAACTGCCTGAAATTCAATAAAACATGCAGCCTGCATAACAAACACCCACAGGCCTGGGTATACATGCCAGCAAGCATTTACAAAGTAATGTTCATCAAGCTAATAAGCTTTTAGAGATTCACTGAGATTTTTTTTTTATGCTGCTTGCTTCCTGCATCTTCCCCCTCACATTAGTCCATCTATAACTTGGCATCTGTGACCTTTGACCCCTCAAAATGATCATTTAAATGCCCTGAAAAAGCTCATACCTGTAGGGAACATGCTTGGCCCCATTGGCGAGGGCAAGGATGACGTTTCCAAGCGCGGACAAAGAGAGACACTGACCCCCACCGCCTTCTCTGGTCCTGCTGATGTCCGTCTCACAGCTCCCCAAATCCAAGAGGTGGAGACGACTGCGACCAGATACTGAGATAGGAGGAAGAGAAAGACGATGAGGACAATGAGGATGGTTTTCAAACATCTTTAACTGCTCATTAATGCTGGAACGACTGGTTAAATAACTGGCTGGTTGATTGATTGGTTTATGGACAGGATGCCTAATCAATAACTATTTAAATAATTGATTGGCTTTTCAATAATTAGCTGCCATGGAAGATAACAAAGACTCTTCCTTGCACCTCAGGGCTCAGTGTCTTGCACAAGGACCTGGGATCAAACCACTATCGAGAGCCGATTAACTACCACCGAGTCACTCCTGGCCCAGTGTACAGTATGTTTCAACCAACCTTTTAAACAAGAATCAGATCAGGTGATTCTTCTCTGTAGATACAGATTACTAACAGGGGAAATGTTGGTACAACTCTTAACAAGAACACAGAGTATGGCCAAGCCACTGTTTCAAAAGCCTCAAGATAGACAGGATTCAACTAAAGACAAACAAATCAAGAGGTACAGTATCTAAGACATGCAAGTCCTTCTGCCAAAGCTAAGAAGTCTCCAAGCTAAGTTCATGACAAGACTTGAGAGTCCTAGATTGTAGAATAAAGGCTGTAAATGTTCCAAAGGCATACCCCTGTTGAAGACAAGTCCTGAAGTTAAGTCCAAAGACAAGCCCTCTGAGTTCCAAGGTGGGGTCCGAAGAAAAGTGCAACAAATCACAAACTCTAGACCAGGGTCTGAAATGAACAAGCTCCAAACAAAGTGCAGGGACAACCTCCAAAGACCCAAAGCTAAGATGGTCAAGTCCTCTTGCCCAGAACAAGAGATTCTCAAACTTAGCAGGAAGTTGGAAACCTCTTACCCCAAATTATGAGCAAAAGTCCAAAAGTCAATGTCAGAGGAAAGACGAGACAAGCAGGTCCAGAATTCAAGTCTAAAGACCTGACCAGTAAGTCTTGAGCAACACCCTTAAGGTGAACTCAAATGTATCAATCAACAGGTCCCATAATTATGACCCTGGAAGCATAATTTGTAGGCTAATAAGTTATGGTGTCAAGTTCCAACTCAAGTCCCAAACTTGAGTTTCTATTCGAGAAAAACAAGTCTTACAGATTAAGCATCAGCTCCAAAGCAAATAGTCCCAAACTCAGGCTCCAACTCCAGACCAACAAGTCCTAAACTCAAGTCTTTACCAAAGAACAAAGAGAAGCAACCAAAACAGTTTCAAACACATAGTTTCAAAAAAGACCAATATGACTAAAGTTAAACCCCCAAGTCAAGAGCAACAAGTTTAAAAGTCGTGTCACATCAGGGACAAGTTGATTTTCCCAGCAGAAAATAGGTGGGACAAGTCAGTACAGGTAAGTGCCACCTGAAGACAGACCAGTTACATAAAACAAGACCACAGCCACAAAAGAGCCAGGAACTACAAAGGTAAATTTAAATCCCAGGTCAGTTTTCAAGTGCCAGATTTTACCTCAATAAGACTCTGAGTCTGAAGTCAACATTGAGTCCCGAGTCAGAGCTAAACCCTGAGTAAAGGGTTTTTCACCAGGAAACACAAGTCTAGCCTCAGAAAAAGATGCTGACATAACCGAACTGATTGGTCGCAAATATTTTCAAAGTAAGTTCACATTGTTTGATCCACGTCCAAGGGCTTTTGGGATTTTTGTGCTAATTCATTATATTGTGAACTTCATATGTTGAATTCAGTACGTTAGTGACATGTATGGAGAAACTGATGTAATAAATTGAGTTTAGAATCTTAAGATTAATTTTTGTTTTGTCATGAAAAGGCCTTTCAGATTATTGAGATGTGTATCAGTCTGATATTTCTCTATCTTCTTTTTTAACCACCCGTTGATTTCATTAAGTCCCTGGAGTTATGATGTAGACGATCAACAGCAACATCAGCAAAATTTATAAAGTGCTGAGAGCAGCTGAGCATACGGTTTTAAAGCCAGCAGTCTATAAACAGAGCAGGACACGCAGGCTTCAGGCCTCATTAGGCATGCAGATTTATTCCAGCCGGACGGAGCGGCAGCGAAACACTAATAACTGGAAATGTTCATTTGTGACAGGTAAACGTGGGCGGAGGTGGTGCTAGCGTAGCTGCTCTGCTTGTTAATGTTTTCTCTGAGCACGTAGAGAGCGAACGATGAAGCTCATTAACAGGAGTGGGATTGGAGATACACAATACAGGAGGGAATTATTCTTTACTGAGGGATGAGAGTCTGTAGTGCTGGTTTTTATTTATCCTACAGAAACTCATGTCATACTAAACATCACTGCTTCCTGGATTTTGTCATGTTTATCAGATTCTAAACAATTTAAGAGGAAAGGTCTGCTCTTTTTGGGGTTTAAATCAAATCACTTAAAAAAATCCTAACATCTGTTTTAGTTTGAGTTTTTTTTCCCCTTTATCTTGAGTTTCAGTCCAGGTTAAAGACCAGTTTCTTATCTCACTCTAACCTGCTGCCTTGCTGCTCTTGTCCAACCTCTCCTGGTTGACATGCAGAGTGAACAGGAAGTGTGAATTCCTCCGAGATTCCTGGTCATTCGGTGCTCGGCTGCTTCTCCGAGCTGCAAGGGCGGCGTCCAGAAAAAACGCAGCTCTCTCAGCGCAGGTTGCCCGCAGCTCTGTCTGATTCTGTAGCTGATCAAGAGAAAAAACATGATGATATGGACTTACATTGAAATAAACAGAGGTCTTGTGACGCTGCGAATAACTGTGAGGCTACAGTGCAAAGATGTAACGGCTTGAGGACTATAAAACCAGGCCACTCTCCTCCTACAGCCAGTGATCTTTCAAAGCATTTCTGACACTGCAGCCTCACCCCCAAGACATTATCAAGTCAATACGAGGCTGTAAAGACGAAGAAAAATGTTGCAATGAAGTCTGCTGAAGAAAAGAAGTCATTCCAGGTTCACAAAGATGTCTCACTTAGAAAGAAGAATGAGGAGACAGACGAGATAAAACAGAGAAACGATAACAGCCAAAAGCAGACAGAATGAGGTTTGATTGGGAAAGAAGAGATGAGGAGGAGAAAGAGGAAAATTAAAGTGAGATGAGATTTAAAAAAGTGTCAGATAACAGGAGCCCAGGGGAGATAAAACAGGAGGAGTCACAAGAAAAGGAGGAAGGTCAGGACTAATTGGACAGTTGTGGACAGGGAAGAAGTCTCTGGGGTAATGAGGAGGTCAGAGAGGACTAAGAGAGTTTCTTTCCTCTACCTGAGATCCACAGAGGGGGTCTTCTTTCAGGGACACAGCAGGGCCCGGCACCTCCTGGTGGCCCCCCGCTGAGGACGACAGCTCAGCCAGGAGGTCGGTGAGTGTCTCCTCCCGACCGGAGATCTCCACCGCTGACACTCTGACACAGAAACGAGCTCCGGACTTCTCTCTCCGCTCCTCAATCACCTTAAACAGCCATGAGATTGCTGTCGGAGCCACGCCCAGACTCTGAGTGGAGCAGTCCTGACCAATCATGGTGTACGTCTTACCTGAGGGGCGGAGTCAATGCGTTACAATGATGTAACTGAAAAGTGTGTGTGCATATTTGTGTGTGTCTGTGTAGTTACCAAGGTTTGCATGTCCAAAGCAGAAGATGCAGCCGTCTGCACCGTTAACCACCGACTGGATCACCTCGGCAACCGTCCCCGAGCACACTTCAGCCTATCAGGATGGAGAGTCAATAAGTGTCAATCAGTTAGGCTAAGAAACAGTGTCGGAGCTATTTCACTGGGATATCTGGTTTATTTGTGTGGGTCTTAGACAGCAGGGGGCAATAGAGCCCAAGCCAGCAGTATTCTCATGAAAAGTATAAGCGTGTCCTTGGGGTCATGCCCCTGGTAGGGAAACAGAATTTGAACAGGACAATGGGTCAAATGTTCGTTCTTTGAATTATTAAAAATTACATCCTCACAGGCATAAGTCCTGACTAGAAACATACGTTTCTTTTGCCTTCTCAACTGAATTGGTGCGTGTAAGTTAAGTCAACTTTGAATTCAGTTCTTTTTTGTTGCCAAATTGTTATTATAGTCAGGTAACAGAATTATGAGTCTGTGGAACATTTGTTTAAAGGACTACAAAGGCTGCTTGACTTCCTAACAGTCCAGAAGGTGGCACTACAGAAACCATCTGATGTTTAAAAGTTTATCATTTCATAATTCTTTGGAAATAGTTGTTGGGTCCTGTAGTTTACAGGAACTGTATTATAGGATGTCACAGTTTTTCCAAAAAAATGTCAAACCAACTCAACTTCATCTTCTCTCCTCCCACAAAAAAAGAAAATCAACTTTAGACTGTTCTCCAGAGACAATTCGCAGAGAAACTCAGCTCAGATGTGTCAATGAACGCCACTTTTAGGAGCTAAACGTTTTTATCTTAGAAAACTGCCCGTTGCAGCACAAGATCATGCTAAAATGATAAGGTCATAACACAATAACTTCTTAATGCTTCCTGAAACGTTAGAAGGGTGGGCCTCAAACACTAAGATCTTCCTATAGCCCTACCCCCAAAAGGAATCCAGAAGACTGGCCAATCATGGGGAAAGGGGTTTTGTGGAGCATATCTGATATTAATACTGCAGTGATGGCAGATAACCGTTATTTACCGGTATCAATATTGATAAAGAAAATAAAAAAACAATCTCGACACAGATGATGTGTTGTGGTTGTTCAGTTTTCAGAATGCATGGAGCAAGTTTTTGTCGATTTAGAGTCTGAAAATCTTCTGAAGAAGATGAGACTGAACATTTGATCCTCCTCAAATGTGGTCGAAGATGTCAATAGCTTTTAGTTTTCAGCCAAACATACTACAAAAGGGTCAAAGGAAGACACTTAGTACAACTGAGTGAAACTCTTCTGCAGTGACGTGCATCATAATGCAGGCAAGCGTCACATTATGATTCATCAAACAGAGTTAAAGTGTTTATTGTGTCTAAAACAAACCAACAAACATTCATCAGATGCAGCCTGAGCTGTGTTTCTAAATGTCACCCTCTCTTTTTATGAATCACTCTGCTCACATCCGTCTCCCTCTTGCCACTCCCTGCCGCCTGCTCACAGCTGAGGAGGTCTGAATAACATCACAGACCTCTGTCACACACTCTCTCTGTCATCTACACACACACCTCCTGCAGCATCTCAGGGGACAGAGAGCTTTCTGCTGCAGAGGTGACGTTAGATGAAGTGCTCAAACTTTGGCTGTGTGACTGGAATTTGTATTTTAGAGACGAGGATGAAGACAGATGGTGGGATTCTTTAAATACACCAAACTGTGGTTGAATAAAGTTTTAACTGCTTTGAATTCTCAGCCGTGTTCCACTGTTTTTCCATCTCCGACCATGCAGAGGCTGATTTATTCAGAAATTACTCTCCCAACTCACCTGTGAGGCATCCTGTGTGAAAACAGCGTCAAACTGGAAGGTCTTTGGAGCGGAGGAGGATGAGGATGATCGTCTCTGGGAGGAAGAGGAGGTGGCAGAGGACGAGTTCCCACTGGTGGATGTCTCACAGAGAGTCAGCTGCTTCTTTCTGCTGTCCACCTTCAGGAGGGACATGGACTCAGAGGACTCACTGCTGTGGACAGAGCAGATCCGGACCATCACTCTGACCTGAAGAAAGAGGATGGAAGACCAGGAGTGTCAAATTTTGATCCAGAGCGACATTGTATTTCAATCTGTAGTACGTCAAGTGTCCACTAGAGGCTGCTTCCAACAGTGCATGAATCCCCATAGAGTCCCATGTTATAACGTTAAACTTTACAGCGGAATCAAACATGTTTACAGTGTGGTACATTACATATGAAATTTTTTATGATATGTTAAATATGTCATTCATGATATGGAGGAATCATATGTTAGATTTTAGGGACTTTGCAGGATCTATAAATGACTTAAATTTACCAAAATGTTCACAAATCAGCTGTGAACATAAGGACCAAGACATTGTCAGCATTTTCCACAGAGGCCAGGATATAAAAGATTTACAGTATAAGTCTATAAAAGCCTCACACACAGAAATCAGGCCATAAAGTGATGGAACCAGACCACAGCAGAGCGATCTGGTGTGTTAGATTCAGGTTTATTGGCTCTCAGTGCTAGTAAAGTGAAGTCGCAGCAGCAACATGCTCGTAAACTGATCTGAGAGTAGCCCAGCCACTTGAAAATTAAATTACATTGTTGTTGTTTTTTAAAATTAATCTTCCTTCAAATGACTTCTAAACTGTCTTACTCCTTTGTCAAACCCATTCTTTACACACTCCCTCCACCCTTCCTTCTCTTTATATTCAATTCCTCAATGACTGTAGCTCAGCTGTGTCCTGTCTGCTGCTGATCCGCTCTGCTGGCTCACGGTGAAACATCGTTTAAAATCTGCTGCGTCTCAGATTGTTGCTGGCTCTAAACTCGACCACTGGGCCGACGCACAGCGCTTACTCAGCAGATGTCTGATCGATCAGTAAAAACCGTGAGAACCAGAGCGTGAGACAACACGCAGCTTTGAGACCAGACACACCAACCACCCCCTGCTGGGCATGGTCAAAACTGCAGTTTTCTTTGACTTGGACATGTCAAATCAGTTAACGAAATGTGTGAACTTTTTTGAAGCACAGGTTGTTGCCAAATCTACACAGGACATAGTTCAGAAAATTCCTGAAAATCTACATCTGTTTGAGATTTTCTCAGTATTGTACTCTGGAACTATTTGACCACAAAGGTCAAGGTCTGAACACAAAGACCCTTGAGTCAATCCCCTCCTTCATACAGAAACAGGAAGTCCCTTCATCATGATGACCCCCTGACCCCACCCACCCATCATAACTCCAACCCGGCTGATTCCCACAATCTGCCGCTCTGCTGACATCAACAACCAGATTCACAAGATTCCAGCAACGTGACGTCTCACCTTCCCCATTCCTGGCGTGTCCTTGACCTTTGATCCAGCTCTGAGGAGGCATGGTGGGATGGCAGGCGGGGAGAGCTGCAGGGCCCCGCTGAAGCCCCCTGTATACAGCAAGGGCCCTGGGGTCTCACAGGGTGGGGAGGCAGGGCCTGGCTGGGACTTCTTCCTGCGGGACAGGCTGAGCTTCTGAGCCGCCCTGAAGATCAAACACACAAAAACACACATTTTCACTTGTCTGTGTGTTTGATGAACTCTGGTCCTGGTTCAACAGCAGCAGTGGGACGTAAAGGGTTAATCCAGTTACTGTAACATATTTAGAGCCTGAGGAGAAAGAGACCTCAGAGACTGATGACCAGTGTGAATCTGTTTCCACTTTGAGATGATCGAGTGTTTTATTTTATAACCTCGCATTAAAGTTAACAGTCCCTTCGCTCTGAGAACGAACAGACTTTATGGATTTACCCCGACTTCAACTGTTTTTTTCTGCCTCAATTCCTTCACTGTTTTATCGTCTTATTTGCTCTGTGAACACATCGATTTACACACATCTGAAGCTTGTTTCAAACATTATAAACAAAGACGCATTCATTGTTAAAGAAACAAGACCCAGTCATTACGCGAGGAGAGTGAAGGCTTTGGGAGATCAACACAAGACACTCGAAATCCTACTTAAACTGGTCAGTAAAGATTCCTGTGATCATTTTCTGTCTTCCACCAATGTGAAGAGCAGAGTTGGGCAACAACAGTCAAAGATGACAAAGAAATGACTCAAAAAAGGTTTTAATTGGGAAAAAGAGTAATACTTACAGTTCCTTCCAATCCATTATCTGCTCAAACTTCTTCCTCTTGATGAGAAACCAGATCCAAACTTTCTCTCGTCCTCATTCACCATTGTACAGAACCTGTATTAGTTCAACGAGGCTGTGATAGGGGGATATCTGAGCGATCTCATCCAGGAGATCAAAGATGTGATCGATAAAGAAACATAGCAGCTAGAAAATCCCCAAGTCGAAGCAGAAAGAGTTTTCAGATGAAAGCAAATCAGGGCTAAAGGGATATCCAGAAAACGGGAGCCTCAGAGAGCCACGAAGAGAGTTTTCAAAGAAAATTCCTCAATCCAGACTCCAAAGAAAAAGATAAGGCAATTAGAATCTGAAAGATGTGTGACGCAGGAAAAGTTGCATTCTTATTGTCTAAATGAACCAGGGAGAGACTGGTTTGATTTCAGAAAGATTCTTGGCACAGTCACATAGAAAATAATTTTTTTAAGTCTTTTCTTGGTCCTTGGTCCTTCAGATCTGCCTCCATTGGCCACATTTCAAACATCTAGTGGTTAAACTCATCCCTTACGCGTCACTGAACTGAGCTGACCTTTCAGACATAAATCAGGTCATCATCTGCAAACAATTGACTACAAACACAGTTTGGCAGTTTCACAAAGTTTTCTTGGATTGTTAATTTAAGCTCTTAACGTAACCTAAACAGTTAACAATCGGAAGATGATTGCTTTGACAGCCTAATTCTCTTTTCAGCTTCAATTTCGCACAAAAATCTGAAATGTAAAGGAGTTTTACAAGACTCCGTACAATTCGTTAACAGTAAAATAGTCTCAAGTCATCCAGAAACCTTTGTCTATCAATCCTCTGCCTTTTTTAACTCTGAAATAAATGTAAAGGAAAGTAAAGAAACGTTAGACTGACAAGCGTTTTCCAAGATTTTCTTCTTTCTCTTACGTTCTCCATAAACCTTTAAGGAGCCCGTGTGGCCTTAAGACATTAGAAATCGTTTCTTTATTTACCATTAACATCTCATAATCCATAAACTGTCATGCAAAAAAATTTTTTCCTAAAGGTTTTTTCTTTACCCTAGTTCATGTAAAAAGGGAAGTTTCCGTCATCTTTTACGAGTTTCAAAAGTTAAACTCCTGGTTTCACCAGTTTGCCGCGCTGTGCCTTGTTTCCAGAGTCATTCTCAACAAATGCCTTCAAGATTACTGAGTTTTCCTCGGTTTTCCTTCCTCAGTCAATGTAATCAGTCAAATATTGTACTTGAAAAATTAGCCTCCTGTCAGGAAATCTGCAAAGACAAGACTCAATCCCAGTGATATTCCAACAGGTTTCAATCAGCTGTCAGTCCAAGTGACGGCCACTTTATCCTTCACACATCACTGAACTCTCCATCAATCCATCTGTCAATCAAAGTCCTTCAGTTTCATCGCTGACATGAAGTCTGAGCCATCAGAGTTTGTCCGAGCAGCTGCAAGTTTTCAAAGAAGAATGGAAAGAGTTTCTGCTGAGGCATGATCCAACATAAAGACAGCAAAGTCCCGAAGTCAAGAAGGTTGAGTTCAGTTTGTTAAAGAAGAAAAACGTTCAAGATTCATCTGTTGTTCGTCCATTCAGCTCTACACTTTCAGGAAATGTTGCACCAAATCTCCACCTTAAAAACTCAAACTAGATCTCCACACGTGCTGCTTCTCTTCACCTCTTTCCCATCTCTATCTCACCTTTCGTTCCTCTTTCGTTCCTCTGCCATTTGACCTCTCCTCCTCTTGTTTCCTGTCCTCACCTTTACCTACTTTGGTCCTCTCACCTCTCCCGTCCTCTTTTTCTCTCCGTCTCTTTTCTTTTGCTTTCAACACTTTCACTTCACCTCATTTTCCCTCTTTCTCTCCTTCCATTTTCCCCCTTCGGTGTGTCCAATTCTTTTTCATTTCCCTTTTTCTCCCTCTTCCACCTCTCCTCCCTCTCTCCTCTCCTGTAGCTCCTCAGTCTGTTCCTGCAGTATCGCAATGCTCTTCCTCTCCAGCCCTCCCTCCTCCCTCATCTGACTCCAGGAGAGGGAGAGTGAAAGAGAGAAAGAGGGAGGGATGAAGGGAAGCAGCAGCGGAGGAGGAATAAAGGATTAGAGGTAGAAATAAAGGAGTGAATGAGGAGCGGGTGGATTCCTTGTTTCTCGATGCTGTTGTTGCCGGGAAACGCTGGCGATGCTCCAACCTTCCTCCCTCCGTCCCTCCGTCCGTCTGCCTCACTCACCTTCCCTCCCTCTTCGCTCCCCCCTCCCCCTCCTCCCCCTCTTCACAGCCCCGCCTCCTCCTCGTGTCGACACACAGAAGCTGTGAACGCACACTTACACACACACACTTACACACACTTGACATGCTACATGAATACTTCATGAGATGACAGATACCCCAACGGCCCCCCCACAACCGGACTTCAAAGACACTCAGGGTGTGTGTGTGTGTGTGTGTGTGTGTGTGCGTGTGTGTGTGTGTGTGTGTGTGTGTGTGTGTGTAAGTGGCTGATAAAACAACAGATCTATTGATGGATCTTTGGACATCAATCCAAGTCTGATTCATAATTTAAAACTGCATTTAATTTGTTGGTTAAGTTATCTCATCTCTCCATCCCTGACTCCTTCCAAAGACCCAAACTTCCTAATGTTTGGGTTTAAAATAGAGAATCATTAAGTGACCATGGTTTGACAGATGATGAGTGATCAGAGGAGGAGCAGCATGCTGCAAGAAAATCTGTATCATTTCTGCAGAGAGAAGGAGTGAGAGCATCCTGAGACGATCTATCAGGGAGCATCCACAGATCCATACCCAGTCCAGTCCGGATCGATACTCTGAACCAGACAAAGATCAATACGAGGTGAGCCGCCAGAGGAAATCTGTCAGAGTTCACCCGCAGAGAGGTGATGATCAGAGCCCAGACCAGTGTGGTCTTTATTTATTAAAGCCATTGATTATCAAACAGTTATTCTGTTAGAGAGAGCCTGAGAACAAAACTGACAGAATTCGGTTTTCAATTAAGTCATGTTTGTTAGAAATGAATAAACTGTGATTAAAAGAGTTTGATTTAATGAGTCGTGCACATGGGGTAAAAATACTTTAAGTATAAATAAAAATATATTTATAGCTGCTTAACTGTACTTCAATATAAGTTGTAGAGGCCATTTCAAGTTGGTTCCCTCAGAACAAATTAACCACATTTTTAAGTTCATGTGATTTATTCTAGTGAGCAAATTCATTTGAATGCATTTACCTTAAAATAATTAAGTACGTAGTTTATGTTAATTCATAGATTTATTCAGATCTTTTTAGGGTGCTTGTTTGTGGGTGGAGTTTTTGTTTATTAGGGCAGGTGGTGCATGTGTGGGGGTCAGTTTTTTTACATAAAGGTGGAGTGGAGCTTGAGCCAAATGTTTTTTTGACTGTGCAATGGAAAAGTGTTTTTTGATTTTTGTGTTGAGTTGGACTAATGAGAGTTCTAAGAAACGAACGATAAAAAATGGAACTTGCACCTGTAAAATAAATGGACCATGGACCAGATTTGTGAGTAATGGATTTTCTTTTTGAAAAGTTGTAAAATAAATGGACCATGGACCAGATTTGTAAGTAATAGATTTTCTTTTTGAAAAGTTGTAAAGTGGATACAAGTCAGAACAGCAGCTAAGGCTCCACTCGTTCAGGTGGCCGTTTAAGCACATAGAAGGATCTGCCACTGCATAGGTTATGGGTATAAATCCATTAAATTGTTTTGTTACTATGCTTTTAGGGAAAGTCAGATAACAGCTAAATGAAAAAATGAACATTTGTAAGTTCAGGTAAATGTGAATATGAAAGTTTTGTCTGTTTTTTTTTTTTATTCTCTCAAATAGAAATCTCTAGAGCAAGTTCCAAAAACTGCAGTTCCTCAAAAGTCCACTGGGGGTTTGCCAAAGAAGTGAGTCAATCCCAATGGAGCTCAATATTAAAATGTCCAACTTTGATTCAGAACATGTCAACAGCCTGTTACAAACACAAGTTTTAGTTGAGTAGCTTGTTTTCTTTATTTAATTTTTTTTATTAAAGGTTAAAGAGGGGGTATTGTGCAATTTAAAGTCTTTATTCTGTCTCTTCAGTGCCTCTGAAATAGTATTACATGATTTACAGGTAAAAAAAAATGTTTATTTTTTTCCTCACTGGTGTTTTAGAAAACTTTTATTTCAGCCTCTGTCTGAAACATGTCTTAGCTACTGTCTCTTTAAGGCTCCTCACTCCACAAACCACTTCTTTCTGATTGGACAGCCATCTGGAGGCCTGATCTCCGGTAAGAAGATCTTGATGTGATGACTTCATCTTTTTAGCAAGTTTGGGGAAAATCTACTTGAGAAAGTCTTGCTATTTGCCATTTAAGAAGAAACTGTTTTGAGCTGACAGAATAAATGCAAATTTGCAGTGTAGCCC
This sequence comes from Halichoeres trimaculatus, assembly GCF_033239565.1. Lineage (NCBI taxonomy): Eukaryota > Metazoa > Chordata > Actinopteri > Labriformes > Labridae > Halichoeres > Halichoeres trimaculatus. The sequence goes on along the minus strand of NW_027437191.1, from coordinate 24,080,173 downwards.
CTCACGGTGGCCTGGCTTGAAATAATTAAGTTAAAATCTGTGAGGATTTTCTTGAGAGGACAGTATGAAGTTGATTTCATGTTTGCTATCAATCAAGAGCAAATATTGAGGGCAGAGATGAGTTAAATGACTTTGGCTGTTTTTAAAGAAAACAGAGACTCTTTTTTACAATCCCTGAATACTACAGGAAGCAATATCCTTTCTAAAGGTTTTTGTTTGTTTGTTTGTTTGCACAGGTGATATTTTTATGAAGTTACATACCTCTGATGGCTTCTACAGCATCACCAGACTTTTTATACTCATCCTATTTTCTGTGTTTTGATCAGTTTACAGACAGATCCAGGGATTTCTACAACACATAAAAATGTAGAGGTTTGAAAATCTACACATTTAGTCTGTTTTATTTAGTGTTCTTACTTTAAATCCATGTTTTTGATGTGGGAAAGTAGGATAAGCCTCTTTAAAATTTGGTAGATTTAGGGTTGTGGTCGCTTTGACACACATGTTGTATCTCAGTCATTATAAGCTCCCACACTTAAGCTTACAAAAGTTTTCCTTGTGAGTTTACAGATGTAACTCTGCAAACTCCCTGTGCCCCCACTCTTAACAGTGTCCCTGGACAGATAACACAGAGTGATACCTCCTCAGTGTTTTATGGGAAGGACTCTTTGAGGAAGAAGTTTTCAGTGTTTTTAGTATAAATCTTTAACTCTCGCAGCTCTTCTCCTCTGAGGATGAAAACATGTCCCTCAGCCTGGTGAACAAACTGAGCCCCTTAAACAAAAATAACAGACCATGTGAAGTGAGACATGTCCGTCTTCAGGGGACTGTGATCGATAAACACAAACAGGTCCCGAGCTGCAGATGTTAGAGTCATCCAATTTCACACATACTGACCACACGGTCTCTGCAGGATGAACTCATCTGATATAACAGGAACCATTGCTCTGCAGATGGCTTTTCCTGTGAGAGAGGTCTGACTTTTATAAAGTAGAGCAATAAAAACAGTCAGAGTGATGAAGAGATGGTTTAAAGCTGAGAAGAAATCACACAGAGAGTCAGGACTTTAGAATACTGCTGCTGTTAAGCCTCAAAATAAGGAGTCAGCAAGAGATGAGGCTGAAACTAGCTGTGGAGTTAAACTAAGAACATTCATGTTTCGGTTTTAATCAGGCGTTAACCTCCAGTCTTGAGGAAGAGTGAGACTATTTCATCATCAGGTTGAAACTTCTCACAGTCTTCAAACTCTGACCCCTCTCCCTCTGCTGCCCCGTCCTCGGTTGGATCTACCATCTCTAAAACTTTCCAAAGTCAGACACAGCTCTGACTCGTCTTTCAGTGACATCAGACCCTGCATGGTTAATCAGCCTCCGTGTTGCAGGTCAGGTTTTGGTGCATTGCTGCAGCTCGGGAGCGCGTCTACACACTGATGCAGGGAGTCTGGTTGCTCTCACAGATTTTAGGAGGCGAGATCGTCACTCCTGGAATTTGATAAGCTTGCTCAGGCCTGGAGCCAGGAATCCACTTTGGGGAACTCAACCCTCCTTGGTGGGGAGTTTGATTTAATGTTCAGCTTTTTTGGGAGAGATTTACCGGAAGAGGAGGCGTTATTTTAATCACACAAGATGTTACCAATCGCTCAAGGTGCTGCTGTGGGTCCTAAAGGGAAAGTGTTCACAGTTTGAGCTTTAATTCTGTCTCCGGTTATTGATTTAGTCTGAGAAATGTGTCTCCACCTCTTGTTAAAAGAATGAAGCCAAAGTCTGCAAAAAAAGGGATAAACTAGCAAAGCTGAAGTCCTGACATTTCCCTTTCTCAAACCAAAACCTTCATAAACTTGTTGATGAAATGTCAAAGTTGGAGTCCAGTCTTGAGCAGAACAGATTCTTGTGTGGGTTTGAAGCAGAAACTCACAGATATGAAAAGTTCAATCACGCTTGTGTTGGTGTCCAGCGCTGCAGGAGTCTCATTGGTCAACAGAGCTGTCAATCATGATGTCATTATATCAAATCAACACTTGGAACACAAGCGCAACATCAATGCAGTTACTGTCGTTTATGGTAGAAACCACATTTCAGAAACATTTATTTGACCTGTATTTGGATTTAAGAGTCTGACCCATGCCCCATCTGTTAACAGATAAGAGGCAGGCTCTTTGACATACTGCAGCCAGCCACCAGGGGGCAACAGAAATGTTTATGCCTCATTTCAAAGCAGTTGTCATATAATCAAGCATGCAAGCAGTCTAAGCTGACAGTTCTGTTGTTCTTTTTTTTTTCTTTTGGATCTGAGACCCCTGAAGACCTTCAGCAGGACTGTTCTGAGATAAGATCTGAAAAAAGTGCAGAGTCCGCTGCATGACCCAAAAAGTTGGTCTAAAAATCTAAATAATTCAATTTCTTAATGACAGAAATATGAAGAAGGCGGCATCACCCCAAAGTGTTGAGAGCAAAACAAATCAAGATAACCAAGTGGTAAATGCAGTTCCACGTGTGTCCACTTGAGGCAGGTTGCAAAAACCAAGATATCCCAAGAGTTAGTTGGTGTCTTCCCTTTCTGGCCCTGGAATTCTCTTCCTCTAGGTGAGCATCCCAATCAGTGATATAAAAACCACCCAAATCCAGTTTCACTTAGCGCCCCCTGCAGACCTGGTTCAATTCTGCTATGATGACTGCATGAATAATGTTTTTTGTTTTCATCTTTTCTCCAGTTTCGTTTGTCTCAGGGATGCAAAAAGTGGGGAAAGATGGCCGATAGGGGTCTTACAGAAGATATGAGCATTTGTGTTGAAGTGCTGGGGCAAAATGTAAAAATTTGTTGCTCCAAGATCCAAAATGGCGGCCCTGCTTCATTTGTATGCCTGAGTTTGTTTGTTTATAAGCTGTTGCAGTGCAGGCATCAACACCCTCTGACTCCATCCTGTCACAAACATCCTGATGTACTCTTGGATGGAGACGTTTCACATGTTTCAGCAGCGAGGTCTCACTCTGTCCTCTGAATAATGGACGACTTCCTCTTTTCTTTTCTTCCTTCATGTTTGACGTTTTGAAGCTGAATGCGTGATGAGCTTCGATTTGCAGGAGGGGGGTCGGACTCAGTTTCATGTGAGGACATTCAACTTTAATAATTCCATGATCTCAGACACACACAGAGCTCTTCCTCAGGAGGCTGAATTAACACAGGATGAAGGCCTCTGTTCAAAGGCTCTCCACCCTCCTCTTCGTCCTCTGTGCTCTCTGTACCATGAACAGCAGCTAATGCATACATATCAGATGAAATGGGGCGATGGCGACTTAGCCACTGTGGGGTTTGTCAGCGATAATTACAGCTGAAGCTCGGCAGCTTCCAAACAGAGAGGGTGTAAAATCAGCTGACACCAGCCGACACCCTGATAACCCCTGACACCCCCCACCGGAGGTGCGGTGTCAGCTGTTTTCATGTCACACGCCTTTGCGCCTTCTCCTTTTAAATGAATGTTGGCACCAGAGGGGCAACAGCTCTGAGGGGTAGGAGGGTTAGTCACAGCAATACATGGATCCATTAAGAGCTAAAGTGACTATCCCACAATGAGATGAAAGTGTGGGGTTCTCTGGATTTCTTTACTAACCTCACACTACAGTTGGACATATCAAGGCCAAGAAAGAGGCTTGAAATCAATCAGGAAGACTTGGTCACAAAGTGTGAGACACTCAGTCCTTTCTTGAGGCCCATCAATCCTCCCTTTACGTAGAAAAGTGTATAGCCTATGTCATTTTCAAATGATGTTACAGTCACTGTTCACATACTTCCACATGTCCTTTACATTGGCGTTGCATAATCAAAAGTTTATTACAACAAACTCAAAAAAAAAACATGGCGACTGTGGAGAAGGTATTGCTAATGTACCTTCAGCATAAAAGACAAAAACGTAGGCAGAGTTGAACGAGGCATTGATCGGTGAAGTTGTTGAATACATCAAGAAAGGTCCACCATCGTTATTCCTTCTTCCTGTCGTACTAGAGCTACGTATTGTGTAGTAACAGTAATACTGCCCCCAAACGTAAGCAAATTCAAATGTAGTCTAATGACAAGTTACAGTAAAGACACACTTTGTGTAAATCACAAGGATTTACATCATTTTTGAGTCCCATTGGTATGAAGCTGTTGTAAAGTTTCTTCCATTCCAGTATCCTTCCATCCATCTATTTTGTCCCATTATCCAACACCAGTTCATGGGGGCAGCAATTTAAGCAAGTGGACCAATGACTTTTGCTAGCTGTGTTTTTGAGCTTGTTCTGGTGGATCCTTAGATGTTCACAGGCAAAAGTTGATGTATGAACCCTCCAGTGGGCTCTAAGTCCAGCCCAAAACAGATTCCTAATTCATCATGTTCAGAACTCTTCTAAAGGCCATTTGGAGTGTTTTACCACAGTGTCAACAGACAAAGAAGGGATGTAAAAGACCATTTCATTTTGGGTTAATTTAATTTGAGGTTTGTGATCAGGTCATACTTGGTTTTGTTGTAGTGAATTAAACAGGGGTATGGAACTTTAACCTACTGTTTTATGTTTGGCTCCATTCCAATTCATTCTTCTATTCCAGTCTATACCTAAGCCCCTTTTTCACCAAGCAGTCCAGTATGGATCGGTACAGTTTGGTACAGGTTGGATCAACAAAGCCTGATGCTGTTTGCGTTTCTAGAGCCAACCGTGCCCTCTCTTGGTAGGCAACGTGCAAGCCCGATGCCAATAGCTGAGCCAGTTACCTAATAGCGTCACCCCATAGTAGCATGACGTAGTGTACCCCGCTACTAAATCCAACGAAGAAGAAAAACACAGCACAGTAAACAAAGAGCAACTATGGAAGACATCCTGCATGTGATTGGCATGTGGCTCTTACAAAGCGCAATCAAGCTTTGTTTCAGAGAAGTCTGTGTTCCACCGGGAGAAACACAGCAGCCACTGTTGCATGGTAAGTGATGATTCTTTCCATCAATCAATGCACTGCAGTGTTTCTAGCTCCACCCTCTGGGGTCAGATCAGTAAGTCTGGCACCCCAACAGAAGGGTAACAAAATGTGGAATGGTTCATCTCTATTATTTTGAGACCTCTCCTTGTATTAGTCAAAGGAAACGCCACAAAATGTGTGCCCTACTGAGACGGACAGAACTGAACCACTCGGTGGAAAAAGGGCTTGAGATGTTAGGTTCCATTCTATCTACTAGATCCACTCTTTAATGTTGGGTTTCCTTCCAATCTATTCTTTGATTTATACCCTTTCCATTCATCTTTTGATGTTTGATTCAGTTAGATGGTCTAGTTCCATTCACTCTATTCTCTTTTTGGATGTTTGGTTCCACTCCAACCTATTTGTTAATATTTGGTTCTATTCCATTTAATTTAGATGTTTTTTTTTGTTTTGTTTTTTTACCACATTGTCAAAAGGGAGGTGAGAATTGTCTCCTTGTTTCAGTTTAAATTGATGTGCATGTGTGATCAGGTTGTCTCTGGTTTCGCTTTAGCTGCAGAGAATCACTCACCGTTGTTTTGGAATTTAGACCAATCAAAACCCAATATTTTTTCTTTTAAATCTTTTTACTCATCCCAAATGCTCATTGACTGTCATACTGAACTGCTGAAAAAACTGGAGTAAAAGAGAAAGTAAATTATGAATCAGACTTTCAGAAGGCGTTGCTCGACTAATCTGCATAACTTCCTGTAACTGTTCTACGCTGTCTGAGCAGATCTCAGGGATTTCTCTGCACACTGACAAACAGATGGAGGGAAAACATCTCCGGCTGCCACGTTGTAATAACTCCCACAAGTCTGCCAGTGCTCTCACTTTGCTTCATGTTAACGCGGTCGTCTCCTGTTGAACCTCCAACTGTCGACTCCTCGCTGTCTGCTGGCAGAGAGCCCGAGCGTCCTGTCTCTGGCTCTTCTCCACGTTCAACAGATTCTGTTTTCTGTCTCACATTCATCTTTTCACAGCTTTTCTTTCCTTTAGTTGGTTTTTAATTTTCACTTTAAAGGAGAGCTCTGTCGATTAGTAATCACTGCCCATAATCATCCTCTTTAGTGTTTGACAAACTGTCACTTCAAGGTGCGATATCTACAGACACATCTTGTCTTAATGTGCAGCACTTATTTTGTTCACTTAAAGCGCTGGATGCAACCATGTAGGCATTCTGTCTTCATGTGTGTTTGTGTGCTCTCTGCAGGGAGCTGCAGGCTGATCCAGCCTTCAAAGATCCTCGGATAAAAGCAGAGTGACTCTCTGCTGCCTCCTCTCAGCTCTCACCACCCACCCACAAATTCATGCAGGGAAGTCTTTGAAGTGGATGCAGGGTAACACTGACCCTGAGTTTTGTCTGAAGGGTTTCAGTGGAGCTCAGGTGTTCGAGGAGTGCAGTAGATTACTGAACGTGACAAACATGGAGGTGTTTGAAGCTGCTGCAGCTCACAGGTGTTCTCTCACCTGTTCAGGACACAGACTCTGCAGATCACTGACGTAAACATCAACGCTTTGTGCAAACGTTACTTTTACTGCATGTAGATTGCGCTTGATTGACACCTCCATCACTTCTTTTTCACTTTGGGGGCGGGGCTTCTTACACCTGTAAGACTCTTCTGCTCAGTAATGATGGAAAAACTGCTAACTCACCTGTATGACAGGTGAATAAGGGGACACAAGGTTAAAAAGCTGTTTTTTGCTGCATCATTCAGCAGAAATTGTAAGCCCAAGGCGTACACGGAGCACAGCTGCTGTTCTCCGTCTGCTCTATTCTGTGTCACAGCGCAGTACAAAGGTTTAGTTGATCGTTCGGCCACCGCACGGTCCACCGTTCACCATCACTTATTCAGCACCAATTTATCCAGATTAGACACAAACCGAGCCGTGTGTCTCGTCACTCCCAAACCCTCCTGAACCCCGAAGGCCTCGCTGCTCGGCTGCTCTCTGACAGCTCCAACCACTCACACCGGATAAAAATAGAAAATCTGCCAATTAGATTCTGTACGGAGAGGAGACTGGTTTTACTTTACGGAGCGTGTTCTCACTGCTGGATCTGGATCAGGAAGAATGGCATGAAATGACAGGCAATTTTTCTTCATCCTCCAGGATAAATTCATGAGATTCAGTCCTTTCACTACAGAAAATATTCTCTTTTGAGATTTCCTCACAGTAAAAGCCTGTTTAAATCCAAAGTTTAACCCTTTGGAGGTAAGTTTTCCTGCATTAACCTGTTAAGCATGGAGTGAGATGTCAGCTTTTTTATACAGGCAGAAAATATTCAGTATTTCCAACCTTAAATTATGTTGTATGGTTTTCTTATGTCCATGTGATGATCTGTCCATTAGAATCTGTAATACACTTAAATTTGAGGAGGTTTTCTATTTGAGCAGCAGTTGTTGATGCACATTCATTCTAATGTAGTGTCTGAAATAACACATCTTGTTTAAAACGAGGGACTTTAAAAGTAAAAACGTTTACATTTTCATGATGCAGAGTGAAGAGAAACATTTCCAGTGCAGGTTAAAGGTTTGAGTAGTGATGCGTTCACTGACCTGATGAAAAAGGAGGCTGCAGCAGACACAGGTTGGCTGGTCTGGGTGGCGATGCTGTGAGCCACTGGTTTAACATCTGGAATTAAAGTCTTCATGGTCACATAGTCAGCATCTGTAGTCAAACCCTGAACATAAGACACATGAGACAAGATAGTTTTATTTTCTACAGATAGACACAAAGGATTATTATTTTGCACATTATTTTCTGAAATAGAGATGTTATTTTACACTCATTCATTTTCTCCTGGATTAAGCCCATAATTGGGAACAGTGCTTTGAAATAGTTCAAAAGTATTAATCAGATTGGATCAGAAGTTTTTTAAAAGAATACTCTGATAAGATCAGATGATCCTGTTATGTTTTTTATCCTCATCAAATCTTTGTGCGATTAGGATAACTTTTAAACAAAACAATCTGGATCACCCTGATCCAAGCAGAGTGGAGGATTCAGTTTTAAGAAGGTCACACAGTATATTACATAAAGTAAAGCTGATACTATATACATCTTATACACACTAATTTTCATAGTGAGAAAGTAGATAAAGTTGATATTAGGGTTGTAAAAAAAATAATTTTGTTCCCTGAAAATAGTTTGCCAAATGTCTTTGATATCAAACATGAATAACTTGTTTTAAAGGGACTGTGAGGATCTTTCAGTTTGTGTGGGTTTTGGCGCCCCCTGTTGTGAAATGTGTGCACCATCCCATTTAAAGGCTTGGAAATCCATGTCTTTTAAAGTCCAAGTCTGTATAAGTATTTAGAAGAGGCACTTAAAGGGTAAAAGCATGATGAGTTAAAGGAGATGATCTCTTTTTTTGATTTTCCTCTTGATATTTACTTTGTGATTGTCTTGATAAATAAGCTGAAGGGCTGGTTTATCAAAAACTGATCAACATTCACTCACAGAGAAGCTCCTTGGCTGAACCCACAGGAGAAGCAGGGAACATGGCAGCTGCTGCCGCTGGCTTGTTAGCTTGAAGCTTCATTAGCTGCTGGAGGAGGAAGCTCTGGACGTGGAGGTCATTAACTAATTATCTCTGATCATTAGCCCGCTCACTGGAATCCCATCCTGCTCAATCATAGTACAGCTGCTTTAAGCGCCGAAGCTTCTCCTTCTTCCTAATGTAGCAAACAGCTAATGTTGCTGAGTCATGCTAGCAAACTGTGAACAAGAAAGGTTGCTGTTTGGCTGCTTTACCACCCAAAAGTGAATTCCTTCTTTTATATTCATGAACAAACGATTAGCAGTACACTGAAGAAGATATTAGCTGTTAAAATAATAAATAGAACCATACAATGAGGGTACACAGCTGTAATTAATCTTATTTTGCTGGCAGGAGCTAACAGCTAACGACATTTATTCATATAATGTAATGTTTAAAACTTCTTGTGTTTTAAGTTAAATTTGACCCTCAATTATAAAGTTAAACAGTATTTTACAGCCCTACACTGTTCCATCTGTGAAATGTACACACATATAAATGTAATTGTGTGATTATCTGTTAATTAGCTGTACCGTGACCAACAAATCATAAATAATATTAATCTGGAAGCCTGTTGTTGTGTGTGTCCTCGTTCTGTCAGGACACAAGCTCTTTCCAATCCCTCCCTCTCCTTCTTCAGTGCCTGTTTATTTTTTCTCTCCGTCTCTGGGCTGAGATCTGTGGCCTGGTTATGGTGGATTAACGTGGTAACAGGAAACACTGACTGGGGAGTCCATTATTCAGCGGTTTCACTGGGATACGCTCTGGCGGCTAACAGGATTACACAGAGACCTGCGGGCGTGCCGAGCAAACGGCCAGAACGAAACCAGGGAAACACAAACCTGAGCCAGGGAGCAGGGAACAGGGATGCAGTTATGTTGTCCCATGTTTATGTATTTGTTTTTTATAAAGAGGATTTGTTGTGGTGAAGATAAGTCAGCTGATTGTGGCTATTGTTTTAATGTGACCAAATGTTTCTGCAAAGAGTGAGTTCAATTTATCCTGAGTAAGCTAATTTATCTACTTTGTTTTATTAGGTGTAATACATGCGTTTTTTTTTTTGTTTATTACTGTCTATCTAATCAGTTTTATGTTTCAATGCATGAAAATTGGAACACATTGGTTTTATTCCAAGTCCAACAAAGAATTCTTGAAGACAGTTATTATTTTGAAGTTTAACCAAACTTGTGGTAATTTTTGGGATGTAATTCTCCCCAAACTGACATAATTTATCAAAATATATATATTTACAATACTAAGACATTCAGTCTTTCTTTTTTCCGAAGCCACAGTTTGACATTTTTCAGTACAATAGATCAATTGTTTGGCTCCCACATATAATGTTCAGTCTTCTCAATTGAAAAGAAAGTAAAAAAAAAACAAAAACCCTTAGTAAAATATGAAGTCCTCTCCCCAATCAGTTAAAAAACCCACCAGTGAAAAATTCCAAATGTGGGAGAAAAAATAATCTTCAGATCTTCAAAACAAATCATTGTAAAGTTTAGTAGAAGAGGTTTCTGTCGGCATAGAGGCAAACTTTGACGTGAAACATGAAGTTAATTTAACTCTTGCATACAACATTAACCCCCCCCCTTATATTTTTAAAACTATCCTCATCTAAAGACATCTGCAATGACAGTTCTTAGTCATGTGACTTGTTGGACCAATAGCAGTTAGAGTTGTCAAGCCTTGTTTGTCAAACGTCAACAGACTACAGGAAATTCATGCAGTGAAGTTCAGACTTAATGTGAAGTAATGTGAAGCAGGATTCTGTGTGTTTATTTTTTATTTAAATGTGTGAAGTTAGGTTAAACTTAGTTTGGTTAATGTTCATCTAAATATTAAGGTTTGGTGTTTCGTAGTTCAGTTTTTTTATTGCTTTAGTTTTATTCAAATTTTGGAGAGTTATTTGTTGGTTCACCTTTAAATCTGTTATTTAATGTTAGTTCTTCTCAATTAATCTGGCTTTCTTGACATTATTTGATTTGATTTGGTTAATCCTGTTTCAGTTCATTTTAGTCTGAGGTTAATACTGTTTGTGGCTTTTGCTCTGAGGTAGTTTTATTTGACTTATGATTGTTCTGTCATCATAAATTACGATTGTGATTGTGTTTTTGGTAGAATCTTTTGCTTTGTACTGTTTAGGTTTACACTTAAAGTTATTATGATTTGCTCATTTGGGTTTGCTGTGGTTTTATTTGCTTAGTACGGTTCCTGTCCTTGTTATTATTTTTTAGTTACGTTTTGATTAGCTTTTTGCTCTTTAGGTTGTTTTCTTTCATCCTGTATGAGTGTCTGGTGATAAATTCAGCTTTATTTTAGTCATTTAGGTTTGGTAAGTCCTGAATCAGCTTTTCAGATTTTGTGCTAGGCCATTGCAGGTTGTGTTTCTGCTTTTTTGGCTGCTGGTGGGATAATCAGCTTAAGTCCACCTGTTCTTGGTCCTGCTTCAGTTCCTGTTCTTGTCCCCTTTGATGTAAAACCTGCAGGATTCCTTAGCATCTGAATACTGTTTACACCCCACCATGAACATACACCAACAAGTCTGTTATCAATCTCAAAGTTTAAAGATATACTAAATGTGCTATTTAGAATCCTCTGTGATTCAGTTTGATCTCAAAAATCTTCGGAATTTGAAACATCTCTGTTCGCTGTCTCTGCTGTTTTCTCTCTAAATTCTGGCTGGAGGTGTTGTAAAAAGTATGAAACCTTAAGCGGCTCACATTCAGGTTTCTATTTGGGATTTTAGTCTGAGTTTTGGAGGATCAGAGGTTCTCTGGGGGGACTGGAGAGGTTGCTCCAGCATGTTGATGGGAATAATGAGGTGGATAATAAAGACGTGGCTCCCTGCAGTGGCTGGAGGGTTTAGTGGCGGTTTCAGAGCTGCTGCTGTCGACCCCCCCCCATCAACAGCTGCTCTGCCACAAGTGATCTCACCTCTTAGAGTTTCACCTGGAAACACTGAATGCTGGGAAGTCTCTTAGTGAGCTTCTTGTCATTCTCAATTTCAACATGGTTGACATTTTTAGCAGATTATATGTTCATACTTTATTCCCTCTATCTACAGTGTGTCCCTCTTTGCTTACCGTAACATCCTCAGGTCTGTCGCAGGACACCCTCCACAACCCCTCCAGGTAGTTCTGAGCATTCAGAGGAAGGGGTGTGACTGTGGCCAGCCCTCTGGCTCCACCCCCTCCCAGGTAGGTGCTCTGAACTCCACCCCATCCCCAAGCAGCCCCACCCCCTGACTCCTCCTCACTGGACCATCTCTGCTGCTTCACTGGGAGCTCGTCACCCACCCAACTGCTTTCTGTAACCGGGTGGGGATGAGGGCGATTGGCGGTGGTTGGTGCAGCAGGACGAGGCGTCATCTCTCTGCTGATGCCGAGGGCCCGTCGCAGAGCGAGGCGCCTCAGCTGGTGGAAGGAGGCGCCACAGACGTCACAGCGGGCATCAGGGGTAGCATGGCAGCCGGGGCGAGGCCAGTGGAGTCGCTGGAGCTTACTGAGGAGGAAGGAGGCGTAGGCAGGGTCCTAAAGAGAGAAAGAGGGGGAGATGGGTCAGATTCAAATGTCATAACTTAGTTTAGAAAACACGGACGTAATCTTTGTGACATCACCCATTTGTTTCAGATACTGAGTTATGATGAGGTGAGACACAGATGGCAAAAAGACAAAACTTGATGAAGTCCCATAAAAAAAAATTCCTGCTGCAAAAAAAGATTTGGGGTTTGAAAAAAAATTGTCGACAAAATCAGGCGACAGTTTTTTGCAGCGATAAAAGATTTCAGACCGACTCGATAAAATTTTTTCACAGACTTTATGAACCAGCAGCTGCTCCGTCTGCAGCGTGTTCATCATCATCACAAAGACTGATCTGCCTCTCAGCTGTCTATCAACCAGCTGCTCAGCTACACACACAATCTCTCACACACACGACAGCAGCAGCTCATAAAATCTGTCAACGTCTGAAGAGGCAGATTTACTCTCAGTCTGTCGGGATCATTGGTGTGGGTCAGCTCCACTACAAGTGTCAGAGTGTTGAATAACATCACACACAGGCAGCCAATCTGATGGTTGCGCTGACACCAGGAAAGGCGGGGTTAAAATCCTGCAGGTGATCAGAAGCGCAGTGTGTGTTTGTACACAGAGGGTTAAACTGCTCCAAGATGCTCCCTCTTGGCAGCTTGGCTTAGTTTTACAGCTTCTTTCTTTGACCTTTGACCTCTGCTGTTGTCCTGAAGGGCAGCTGGCAGGAGGTCAAAGTTCACAGTGAAGTCAGGAGGTAATCATGGGGATACAAACTGGATTCATGTTTAGAGAAATCCTGCAGCATAAACCTGAATCACACATTTCTGCAGAGGCTGGATTTTTACAGAAATATGAAATTTAATCCAGATGAGAAAAAGAAACAAAAGAAAAAATCATTATTTCTTTTTCTACAGCATTACAGAAAAGATCCCTGCAGACATAGAGCTTAATGTTGAAAAGGATGATGATTATTTTAACCAAAAACAGCTGTTCCATCTTTCTCTACAATCAAAAGATACTGATAGAAGTTTTACCTCTGAGCACAGGATCTGCTGCCTCGATTCTTTAGTTTTTCAGCCTTTGGGGGTAAAAACTGACCCGTAGCGTCCTCTCAGCTCTGTAAGTTCTCTGATACCTCCTGAAGATGCTCCCCGGGTCTGACTGCAGACCAGCAGTCTGGCTCTTTCTGCCTCCACACTTCTGTGCCGTAAATCTTTCCCCTGTTCAGTGAAGGCGACAGCGGGGCGTCACAGCAGCTGCACGCAACAACTTCTGGGCTGACGCTCGACTCTCATAAACACGGCTGATCTACAATTTAGATTAGATTTCTGTGTTCTGTTAGTGGAGTCAAGATCAAGACACAGGCTGAGTCTGAGTCAGAGTTTATGGACTGAAACCACCACAGCAGGGTCAAAGTCAGATGAAGTGATTCTGTTCTTGCAATAAGAAAAAATCAGACTTTTCTTTTAGAGTTTCTACAGAGAATATTCTTGATCAGTGTTGTGATTAATAGCAACTTTTCCTCAAAGAGAGAAAAAAACATCTCCTTTCACTCTTTCTTTCTTTCCCAATTTCTTTGAGGCTTTAGTCCGTTCTTCCTTCTCTTTCTCTTTTTTCATTCTCTAACTTAATCTTTCTAATTTTTACTTAAACTTCCTTTTTTTGCTTCCTTCTTATTTTTTCTACCACCTGTATCTTCTCTTCTCTTTTCTTTCTCATTTACTTTTCTCTCCCTCTGTCCCATCCTGTTTTTTTCTCTCTTTCATATGCCCTCTCCTGTCTTTCTTTTTTCTCATTTTTTTTCCTTTTTCCGAATTAACTCTCTTCCCACTTTCTTTTCCCGTGCTGTCTTTTTCTTGTTTTCTTATTTACTTATTTCATTTTTTTCTCTCAATTTCTGTTTTCCTTTTTCCAAATTCCTCTCTTTTCACTTTTTACTCATTTTCTCACTTCTTTTATCCTTTCTTGCTCATTTCCTTTTTTCTTCCTCTCCTAGGTCCTTTCCCTTTTTTGTCCCTCTTTTCTGTCTTTGTCTCATTCTCTTTTCCCCCATTTTTCTTTTCTCCATTTCCCATCTGAGTCCCTCTTTTTCTTGCCTCTTATTTCCACATTTTTTGTCTTGTTTTGTCTCCATCTATTCTCTCTCTCTTTACCATCTCTTCTTTGTCTTGTTCATTTTCCACTCACTTTCTCATTTCCATTTGCTCTTTTCTCTCTCTCTGCATGTTTCTCTCTCTTCATTTTTCCCCCTAATCCTCCTGACTTTCTCTCTGTCTCATCTTTCTCACTTCCCTCCATGTGACTGTCTCTCTTCTCTCATGTTGAAAATCAGATTGTTTTTGTCATGAACAGTTCATTGGCGTTATTCCTGAAGCCGTGTACAAAACATTTAATTATTACTATAATTCATTTTTCCATTCACTACACAACACGATTCATGTTTTATATCTTTCTCCCTCCCTTGCTCTCTCGCTACGTCCACGGCTGAGTTTATTTTCTGAATGGAGAAAATTGATTCATTTCATGCGACACTCACATTAATCACCACTCTGGTTCCTCTCTGTGAACGTGTGTGTGTGTGTGTGTTTAAATGCTAATTACTCTTTCAGAGTGTGTTTGATGTTGCTGAAGGTAAAAGCTGAACCGGCCTCCCTCGGCTCTAATTATCTCATTAATCACAAACGCTGCGGGCAGAAAACATTTCTGTGCTCGCTGTTAGTTTGTCAGACGTGAGAACCTGCAGACCACATAGCGAAGAACATCAAAACACGGTTTCAATTTATGTTTACAACATGAGTTTACCTGTTTCTATGACACAGGAAGTTTAGGATAATGACAGTGAGTCAGGCTAGAGACGTTAGATATGGAAAAAAATCAGTGATGTGTAGAATTTTCCTCACATGACAGATCTGTAGTCTTATTTGTTGCTGCAAACACATGTCTATCTGTCTGTCTGAGGGTCATGTGATGAAAATGGTTGACGTCCAGCAACTCTGAAGTGAGGCTGAGTGGCTGCAGGTGAAAGACACATTCACACACACACACACACACACACACACACACACACACACACACACACACACACACACACACACACACACACACACACACACACACACACACACACACACACACACACACACACTCAGTGTTATCAGTCTCAGTCAGCGTCCTCTGAGGCTCCTCGCAGCAGAAGACTGAAAAGAGGGAAAGAGTCCAGATCTGTTCAGCCGTAACAGACCTGAGGTCAGATTGTTTCACCTAAAAGGATTTAATCTCTCTAATCCGTATCATCTCTCCTCCTCATGTTGTTTGTTTAAAGAGGATGATGGAACATTATTCTTTAATGACTCAATACAGCCGACAGCAAACCAGCCTGGATCAGAGTTTTACAAACAGGAGTCACAGACCCTCTAGTGGCCATAAGCAGAACTGCAGGGGGTACTCCAGATCCTTTCTAGGTTCTCATTGAGAAAACAGCAGCCATGCATTTTCCATAAAACAATAAAAAAGAAAAAGAACATTTAAGTTCATAAAATCATTGAGAAATGATACTTTGTGTATTGTGACTGGTAAAATTAACATTAACAGTTTTAAAAATACACATTTTTTACAAGATTTTATGATGTAAATGAAAAAGTCAGTTATGAAGAATAACTGAAATGAATTTATGGTGTAATATTTAAGGAAACAAAAGAAAATAAAAAAATGTAGAAAAGAGGAGAGGAAGAAAAGATTGGGAAAGGGTGATTAAAAAAGAAAAAATACAACACAATTTAGAAGAAAAGGACTGGAACTTTTCACCTGGTAAAACGCAACAAGGTAAGGTAATTATCAGTACAGTTTCGTAGCGCTGTTGTTTAAAAGCGTGACAACTAGCAAATGTTGTAACTTTGTACCATACATCAGTAGCTGGCTTTATATAAAGCCAGCTGCTGAGGTATGACTAATTAGCACTACAAATGTATCGCTAATTAGTTGCTAGGCACCGCCCAAGTGGCTGCCTGCTGTGCCACCTCTCTCTTCCTTGTCCGTTTCTTGTAAATTTTTTCATCTCTTTTTTTTCATCTTTGCATTTCAAGCGAGTGATTACTTTGTAAGGCTCATTTTTTGGCCATGGGCACCAAACTGGTTATGTCTTTAGTGATTTTTTTTTTTTTTGCTCCTGTGTTCATCTGGAGATCCTACATGTAACAATGACCACACTGTTTACAAATTGTCACCCTATTAAAATAATGGCCTTAGTCATTTTTTAAAAGTTTTTAGAAAACACAAAAAACTTCACCAAATACAAAGCATATGATACTTATTAGTCATTTCGATGAAAAAATGCCCTCACAGTGAATGACTGTTGACATAAATGGAACATTGTCTGTCAATCATGTAACATTAAAGAATAAAGTGACTTAGGCCAATTTTTCTAACATCTTAGTGTGACTTAGGCAACTTTAAACCTGGCTTAAACTGCCCTTTCATTCCATAGTGCAAACTCAAAACTGAAATTACCCTGAGATTACCCTGCATGTGAGCTAGAATGAACATTATCACAAACAACTTAGCCTTTTAATCCTTTAGCTCAGGCTGTATCAATCTCACTCTCTAGCATTCTTATGCTCTTCTGTCCTTTTTCTGTCTGACAGTTAGGCTCCTGTGTCCACCATTACAACAAAACTAATATAGAAATATATAATATAGAAATAAGTTTCAGCCTGGAAAAACACTGATCTCTCTTCTCACTTCCAAACTTTGTCAGCCTGAGTGTTGTTGTCATAGAGAATTGGACGTGTCGAGATCAATCCGGTCTCACTCCGGATCGGGAAGCTACAAAGAAGCCACAAAGTAGCATTTCATAATAACCTACATTGACGCTGGTAATCTCATTTTAAAGTGTGGATTTGATCTTTTTCAAGATCACTTTCAAATTCCTCACAGCCCCTTTAAACTGAAAGCTGATTCATCTCCCTCAGAGCTCTGTTTGTGAACTCGTCTCAGTTTTTGTTAGAGTAAAGAGGAGCGACTGAGACTCTGGACTTATCCTCACTGGAGCCGCTTGGCAGCCGTGTTGAAGGAGATGTGTGCTGACAGGGCGAGGATGAGGCTGCAGTGAACTCATATCAGAGTCTCATTGATTTCTTTCATACATGCTGGTGTCTCTAAATACCGAGAACTGGGACATGATACAGAGAGTGCGAGGAGCAAAAACACAAATCCTGCAGCTGCAGTGGGCAAAGGGTTCTTACTGTGGTGTCATGGGTACCAGGATCTAAATGAAGTCCAAGGGTCTGTTTTTCACCTCACAAAGGCTCTGTGCTCGGAGTGGAGGAACTTTGATTGAAGAGGACGTGTTGTATTATGTCCATTTCGAAACTAACTCACAAATAGCTCAGCTTAAAACGGTAAGAGATCATTTTAGACCTTATTTTGAACACTTAATCATTGACTGGGTGTCAGCATAATCTATAATACATGCTGTGATATGAATCAGAATACTAAAGTCTTCCCGGCTGACTCCAGACCTCACACTCAGCACTTCGATCATAGCTCAGAGCATCGAGCTCTTAAAGCTCACCGTTCTGCTGACAGAGCAGAACCTCAGGGCTTTTACTGCAGCGGGACTTTCACTTCCTGCTGCACTGACCCAAAACCTTCAGCCCCCTTTGAATCCTGAGCACCTATAGGTTTCTCTGCATCCAGGATTTAACCTATCAGCTATTTGAGCAGAGGCAGATGGGTGCAGTTCTACATACGACCAGTAGATGCTGCTGTGATCAAACTAAGTGTGTTTTCCCAGAGTGTTTATTCTTTTCATGAGAAAAAGCTCTTTATAAACCTAGAAGAAATCATGGTACGGTGGGTTCAGCAGAGCACACTGGGAGAGCTACAGAGGAGAGTTAAAGAGGGAGGCAGTGAAGTCAGATGATCAAATAAATCAGAGCAGTTCAGAGAAACCAGAGAGGGAGTTAACTCCAGTGTAGGCGCAGCTCTCTGGCCCAGCAGAAAAATCTGACAGTGGAGGTCAACGTCAAACTGACGTCTCAGTCCAAGGCGAGACTGCCTTGGTAGAGACTCTGAGGAAACAGCAAGGACAGAAAGCAAAGAGCACTTTGCATTTTATGTACACGGATGTCTTCCCATATTCATTAACTGCATGGTTTTGTTTGTTTCATATGTCATTATCATAGTGCCTTAAACATGGACTGAAAGTTAACGGCGAAGAGGCACATGAGTTATGTAAAATGTGCATTGCAAAATACTCCCTTTCAGCAGACTATCTGCTACAATTTGGTTAGTTGCAGGTTTGTACGATAATGTGTTACCTGCCAGTGTTGAAAATTATGATGACACAGTACATATTTCTTATTCCAGATCTTAGTATCCAGAATATTGCCAGGTTCTGGAACGTACATTTACATCCGTCAGAAATTATCGCGACCTTGTCTTGTATTGTTTTGCAAAGCAATCCAACCATTTATCGTGGAGTTATACATATATCGTGGAAACATTTTAATTCCACTTTGTGTTTCCACCAACCATACACACCATTTGAACTTGCAGACTTCTCTTTCTAAGCAGGGTGGCTCTTACAAACTAACACTTGGTGATTTTTTTTTCATTCATTGCTTCATTGAAACGTGTTCCTCTAAATCTAAAATATCCATAAAGTGTAGCGTTGTTTCTCACCTTTAGAGCCGCAGTGTCGGCCAGAGCGGCAGCTTGCCGGTTCAGATGTGACGTCATGATGTGGCAACGCTGACATAGCCTCTGAAGCTCCTCCCCCTCTTCCTCCAGTTTGCCATAGTGGCTCAGTTCGCTGGCTGACAGCGAGCCCTCGGGATTCGGCCGCAACGCACAGCTTCTTGATTCTTCGTCATCCTCTCCTACAGAGTGAAGACGCTTCCTGCGGGACGCAGCAGCCAGAGGAAGAGGAGTCTCACCTTCCACCATCTGTGGTCGGACAGAGGAAAACTCACCTGAAACTGGGCTTTGCTTTTATATTTCTTTTAATTTTTTAACAGTAGTAAGAAACACTTTATGATGACCTGAGTTGGCCATCTGGTGCTTAAAAGTAGGGTCTGCAGGAATTTCCAAAAAAAAACCCCACAATACCAACTTATACAGGAATAATCCTGCTCAATCACCCTGCAGGCCTCTATACATGTGTGTCAGTGTCTATGTCTGCCTCACCCCCCTTCTCTGCCTGTATCTTAATGTTTTAGTTGTATCAGGAAGTTTTTGGGCAGAGAGCTGCTGTGGTCACATTAGGCACTCGCAGCGTGCCCAGTGCCCAAGTGACTTTGCATGTTGATGATGGCAAGTGGACGCTAAATAGAGCAGTTACGACAGTGGACGTAGCACAGAGGAAACCAAAGTGAAACAAAACACTAAACAGATAAAGCTTTTTCCTAAATGAGGGTAAAGCTTGGCTCGACTTTCACGCTTACGGGCACTAGGAAAGCAGCATGGGATGAAGAGCAACACAAGTTGGCTTTCTGCTAACCAGGTTTGTGTCAAATACCTGTGATTAGCTTGTGCTAACATGCAAAGTCTGGTGTACAGCTCTCGAGTCTCTTCCACTAAATGCAATACTACAGGTGGTTGCTGGGCTAGTCGGTGTGTTCTCGTGGTCATGATGGGAGGCAGTGGGTGTGTGCTGCAGCTGGCACTGATCCAAGGAGGAGGAGCCCAGTTTGAATGTGAAATTTCTGCAGACCCTACCTTTAAGTCTGATTCATATTGATGTAGTCTGACTGCAGGCTGTACTGGCCAGTAGTATGGCCCCATATCGATGACCAGTGTGTCTGTGCCCTATGTTTTTGAGTGAACTCCTGGACTCTTCCAGCTGTGCCACATAAATTACTTTGTGTGCAACCTGTAAATCTTAACCTGCTGGCCTCTTGAACCTCTGTCTGCTTTGTAGGCTTCGACTGAATGTTAAACTGGATGCTTCCCCAACTATTTTCTACCTCCGGAGGAAGTGGTGGGGCTAAAAGTTTTGGCTTGTTGGCACTTCCAAAGCAGAGGCAGAGGTTGAACTATTTGCAGCTAAAGTATAATGCAAAATTTGGAGGATACGAATTGGTGGTTTAAAGAATGGCGCAAAAGTGAAATTAGTGAAGATCAAGCACACTTTCTCAAACATGCTTCCTGAATTTGTAGCTGGTTTCTCTTGATAAAGAATAATGTAGTGTTACGTTTAATACCAAAACAGAGACGAGGACCAGGAATGCAGGGATCCGCTCCTGGTGTCTGACATTGGTCCAATACCAAATTTATGGGATGATAACAAAGCCCACATATCGGTTTTGGTATTAGGACCTAAAAAGTTGGATTGTCGCAAACTAACCCGATACAGACAAAACTGAAAAAAAGCAGAAACCAAATTTTTTCTCTTTCAGCCTCCAAAAACAAAATGTCCAAGAAAATATAATCCAACCATTGAGGGCAAAAGGCATAGGTATGTCTGGCACAAAGGGAGGAGACAGAGATGAAATACTTACAGGGCAATCAGACACAGGTAAGACCAATCAGGGTGATCAAACAAACAGGGACAGAAAGTAAAATCAAAGCAGACTCTGAGGGAGCAAGAACTACAAAATAAAACAGAGAACACTAGAGACTTAACTGAAGAACATATGTGGTAATAAACAAAGAACATAACACAAGACATGGCACAGAGAGGGAAAAACTACAAAACAAAACAGGAAATAAAGACCAAGATGTGAACATCAAGCTGATCTCCTTGACAAGCTTCTACGCACGGATATTAAAAACAAAGATAAGACACCCCCCCCCCCCCCCCCCCCCCCATGCATCTTCTCTCTACTTTACCTCTGACACTTAGTGAAAACAAGTGTTTTAATCTGAAAGGTTGGTTTCAAGGATTATATATTCAAAGTCAGACCTCATTTTGATGAGAGCAGGATTAGACAGGTAGTGAATAAAGTGTTTCATACTCACTGTGTATCTCCTGTAGTCCGGTCTGCGCCCTCGAGCTGTGTTCCAATACTGAGAGTACATCTCTGTCAATTAACTTTATTAATGACCTCTAATTATGATGTTTCAGTATACTCTAGAATTTTTTAGTGAAGCTTCTTCAGTCGATGTTGGCCAGTGATGAAATCTAGGCTTCAAACACTCTTAAAGTGTGTGTGTGTGTTTGTGAATGTGTGTGTCAGAGATGAGGATGGGAGAATGATGTCGCTGAAGCGTGAACTTTCAGGCTCAGGAGAGGAAGTGAAGGCTGATGAGATCCTCTGCCTGACACTGAGTTACATAATTCCTGAGTGTAGAAACTGTTTGATCACGTGACACAAAAACAAAATCAATTCTCTGTGATTAAGAAAGGGGCAAGTGAATTTAGACAAGAACTAGCAGTAAAAAGTCCCTGAATGCAACAAGCGTAGTGCTCATTACAGCCTGGAGAGTTGCATGTTTAGCTGAACAGTTTTTTTACAATTTCAGAAGGCTTTCACCAGTGTCCAAAAATCCTGACATTGGAGCATAGACTGTATAAAACATGGACAAAGCATCCGCAATGTCACCCATGAAACCGTGAAATGAGCCACATTCGCTATGACGCCGGCTGTCAGTTTTTCTTCGAGCAGCTACAGGGTGCCCAGCGGTCACGTGACCTGAGCTGTGACTCTGATTGGAAAATCCCCCCTGGAGTGGGTGGCCCAGGTTCGACTCCGACCCGTTTCATACATGTGTCATGTTATTCCCGACTCTCACCCTGTTTCCTACTCTATCTACTGTCCTATCCTCTCCAATTATAGTGTGTGTGTGTGTGTATAGTGTCCTGACTCTGCCCTGATGGTGAGGCAGGGTGACAGCACTCTTTACCATCTCTGAAAATGTTTTGCACCTAGCTTACATCAAATGGTCTTCAGTAATAGACACTAACATTTGTAAACAGTGGCCTTGTCTGGTAGACTTCGCACTTTCTGTTTCCAGACCTTTTCATGGACATCAGGACATCAAGATCACAGTAGCAAATCAGGGTTTGAGTGACTACTTTATGGCTATGGTCCACAGTTAACTTCCTCCTCCAAAAAACAAAGAGAAACTAAAGAACAATAAGACCAGAACCCAAACCCAGGATTGAGAGGTTTAGTGAATTCTGCGTTGAAGATGTGGAGGTGGATCAGTGCCTACAGTCACGACCATCCTCTTTCCTACTGATTCCTCTGTAACTCACTGATATATAAACCTTTCCTTTCCAACCCACCTCCCAGTAACAGTGACCAGTCAGACCATCTTCACACAGCAGCTGAGGACAGGAGTCAAACTTGTGTTGATAAAGAGGATATGATTGGTCTTCTTCAACATGTGCCACCTTCCTGTTGCTTTCAGACAGTCTGAGCTCTCTGTGTGCTGTGTCTGAATCCCGAGTGAGTTCACAGATATCAGATAGCAGATATCAATTTATACGGGGCCATTCTGGGAGACTGCACTGGGGCTTGTTAATGTGTTTGTGTAAATTTGTGGCAGGTCAAGTAATGGGTCTATATGGGATACTATACCTGTAAGTGATAATTACAAAAATGCAAAACAGTGTTAAACTTTTAGTCTTGTTTACAGAAAGGATTTTCAAAGTCCACCAACAAAGTTTGATTGATTGTCTCCCAGGTTCTGACTTTTGACTTGCTACCCTTGTTTTAATGATGCATGTACACTTTAGAGCAGCAGTCCCCAACCTTTTTAACCAGTTAAATGTCTGACAATATTTTCATGGACCGGCTCTTCTTCTGTCTCCTTTCTGGCTCTTTTACCCTGACTACAGAAACTTTCCAAAGATGTTGGATTTTTGTCCATTTTGCTAGCTTGGGGGTATGGCGTCAAGAATAAGTCGTAGACGGGTATGACAGAGAGAATCCGGTCATTTTTCAAAATAAAACATTTTTCAGAATCAGATGATAAATCAAACTGAAATAATATAAGTTGAGTATTTTTCATGTGCGACAATTGACCCATGGACCAGTCCCTGGCCCCTGGGGTTGGGGACCACTGCTTTAGAGGACTAGAAACAACCTTTTAACTTCAAAATAAAGACAGAACACTAAGAATGTATTATTCCCTTCCAAAATTTATTTACATGACATTACAGTGACAGTTTTTCAGTGAATTCCACCAAAATGCCCAGAAGGATTAATATTGGTTTATGACAGCTTTCCATGAGTTCTGGATCAAATGTGGGCAACAACGGCAGTGCGTTACATCCATTTGGCAGTATGTATGACAAATTATTTTTCTTCAAGCAAAAGATCCTGCACAACATCAGCAACAGGGAATAGCTGTATACTTTTTCTTACTAATATGTATACTGCCAACTTACATCATTCTGCTCATCCTGCATCTCTACCAGCTAGGCCTATATCTCATCAACATTATTATATTACAAATTGTACAAAAAGATTGAAAACATAACAATCTTCCAAAATATGAAGGTTCATTCAGTCATTTCTGTGGTAAAGGCTTTAGGGACAGTTCTGTTGAACTGAGGCCCTTGCACAAACAATCAGAGGCTTCAACCTGAATAAGTCAGTGATTTATGCTGAGTCCACTAGTACAATGCCAGTACAAAGATTGCAAAGTTCCTCATAAGTTATTATGCACTATCCAGAAATTTTTGACGGATGCACTACCAAAAAGCATTTCTGAAAATTAACAGAGAAAGACATATCTGAAATGAAGTCTTGTTCCTGACCACAACAAACGTTGGACTGTGAGCTGACATTCCCCTAGGGAGAAAACAAAACCACTGAGGAGCTATATGACCTCAACCTAAACCCAGGATACAGAGGTTCAGTGAATTTGGTGTAGAAGGTGTGGAGATGGAGCAGTTTACCAGAGGAGACTCTGTAGAAAGACAGAGTGCCAGCAGGAAAATCCACATACACTGCAACTCTCCCAGTGTTGGAGGAGAAGGAGAAAGGAAGGTCTGTTTCTTTGTTTTTGTGACAGACAGAGAAACTGTCCTCAGAACAGCTCAGACTCCAGGACTGATCATTTCTTCCTAAAACACAATCATCACTGTTTTCTCTTCTACCGATGCCCCTGTAAGTGACTGAGATATTGACCTCTCCTTTCCACTCAATCTCCCAGTAACATCGACTAGTTACACCTTCTCTACACAGTATCTGTTCCCAGCACTCAAACCTATCTGGATGATCAGGATACATCTGGTACTTTTTCACCAGACTCACATCCTTGTGGTTGTCAGACAGTTTGAGGTTTCTGTTTGCTGTGTTTGAGTCCAGAGTGAGATCACAGAGATCTGATGGAGAGAAAAAGACAAATCATCAGAGATGTTAGTAACCAAACCCAAGCAAAAGTCTCAGCTGGTTGACACTCAGAAGCCACATTGACTTTGAACTTACACTTTTTCAGTCCAGGTTTTATCCTCTGCTTCCCACCGTTGTCCATCCTGGAGGAAGAAACAGTCAGGATAAGACTTAATTTCAGCATATGTTTTTAGGGTCAATGCAATTTGTAACACGTTGTTTAGGCACTCTTTTGAAAAGGATCCAGACCACTGGGATGTTTTTCATGGTACATGTATGAAGCAGATCGATTTAAATGTATGGAAATTAAATGTATGACCTCATAAAGCTGTTCATACCGTAACACTTGTAGTTTCCGGCATGGATCCTTCTGGACAGTAGCCAAAAACGTTCCTCCTGAGTGTCCTGGATGATTGTAGCTCAGGTCTAACTCTCTCAAGCAGGAATGATTTGTGTTCAGAGCTGTGGCCAAACGGGCGAAGCCTTCCTCAGTGATCATACAACCTGACAGGCTGGGGTTAGAAAAACAGTGCCAACTCAGTGATTTAGACCATGTGGTCAGTGGGATTTTTTAACAAAATCAGACAATCTTTCTGACATGACAATGAAGGCTGACCCATTACTGTGATCAAGAATATTTAGAGATTTTTTTAAGGGCCTTACCTGAGAGTTTCCAGTTTACAGACCGGACTTTCTAGTCCAGAGGAGAGCAGTTCCACTCCTGAATCCTGCAGGTCATTGTTGCTCAGGTCCAGCTCTCTAAGACTGGAAAACTGGGAGCTGAGGACTGAGGAAAGATTTTTACAGCTCCTTACTGACAGATGGCAAGAATTCAGCCTGATTGGTGAGAAAAAAAAAGATATACTTTGGAGTTATACAATATCATATTGTGTAAATATAGTATCTTTTAAGAAACTGTAAATACATAAATGTTTGTTAGTAATCCTTTCATCCAATAACCTACAGAGCTTTTTTGGAGGCTTTAACCACTGGCAGAAGCCGGAGAAGAGCCTTCTCCGAAGCAGAGTATTTCTTCAGGTCAAACACATCCAGATTGTTTTCAGATGACAGTAAGATGAAGACTAGAGCAGACCACTGAGATGAGGAGAGCTCATCTGGATCAGTCACTCCTGAAGTGAGATAGTGTTGGATCTCCTTCTCCAGCGAATGGTCCTTCAGCTCGTTCAGACAGTGGAACAAGTTAATGTTTCTCTCTGCTGACATATTCTCTCCAATTTTGTTCTTGATGTATTCGATTGATTTCTGGTTGGTCTTTGGGCTACTTTTTGCATCCGCCAGCAGGCTTCTCAAGGCTGTCTGATTGGTCTGCAGAGAGAGACCCAGGAGGAAGCGAAGGAACAAGTCCAAGTGTCCACTTGGACTCTGTACAGCCTTGTCCACAGCACTCTCATAGAGACGTTGAAGTTTTGGTTTATCCCGGAAGATTTTAGAGACTGGGGACATTGTTTGGTCTTCTTCTTCTTCCATCAGGTTGACTCCTGAGTTGATAAAAGTCAGATGGACGTGAAGAGCAGCTAGAAACTCCTGAACACTCAGATGGACGAAGCAGAACACCTTGTCCTGGTACAGTCCTCTCTCCTCTCTAAAGATTTGTGTGAACACTCCTGAGTACACTGAGGCTGCGGTGATATCGATCCCACACTCTGTCAGATCTGAGTCATAGAAGATCAGGTTTCCTTTCTGCAGCTGCTCAAAAGCCAGCTTTCCCAGAGACTCGATCATCTTCTTGCTCTTTTTATTCCAGTGTGAATCTGTCTTGGCTCCTCTATCATACTTTCTCATCAGTCTGACCTGAACCTCCAAAAACTGGATGTACATCTCAGTCAGGGTTTTGGGCAGCTCTCCTCCTTGCATGGTCTTAAGCAGATCCTCCAGAACTGTAGCAGTGATCCAGCAGAAGACCGGGATGTGGCACATGATGTGGAGGCTTCGGGAGGTCTTGACGTGGGAGATGATTCTTTTGGCCTGCTCCTTATTACTGAATTTCTTCCTGAAGTACTCGTCCTTCTGAGGGTCAGTGAACCCTCTGACCTCTGTCACCATGTCAACACATTCAGGAGGGATCTGATTGGCTGCTGCAGGTCGTGTGGTTATCCAGAGGTGAGCAGAGGGGAGCAGTCTCCTCCTGATGAGGTTTGTCAGCAGCACATCCACTGAAGTAGACTTTGTGACATCAGTCAGGATCGGAGTGTTATGAAAGTCCAGAGGAAGTCGACACTCATCCAGACCGTCAAAAATGAACAGCACCTGGAACTCTTCAAACCTGCAGATTTCTGTTTCTTTGGTTTGAGGAAAGAAGTGATGAACAAGTCCCACCAAGCTGAAGTTTTTCTCTTTCACCACATTCAGCTCTCTGAAAGTGAATGGAAATATGAACTGGATGTCCTGGTTGGTTTTGTCTTCAGCCCAGTCCAGAGTGAACTTCTGTGTTAAGACTGTTTTCCCGATGCCAGCCACTCCCTTTGTCAGCACTGTTCTGATTGGTTCAGGTCTTCCAGGTGGGGGTTTAAAGATGTCTTCTTGTTTGATGGTTTTTTCTGCTCTGTCTTGTGTCCAGGATGCTGCTTCAATCTGTCTGACCTCATGTTCATCATTGACCTCTCCAGTCCCTCCTTCTGTGATGTAGAGCTCTGTGTAGATCTGTTTCAGAAGGGTTTGTTTTCCTGCTTTAGCAATCCCCTCAAACACGCATTGGTATCTTTCCTTCAGGTAAGACTTCAGGTTATGTCTGCCTTCTGCAGCAACAGCTCCTGAATGAACAGCAATGAAACAGATGTAGTCATGTCATGAATTGAACTTGTTACACAAAGTGTTGAAAATTTTTCATGCTTCACATCAGCCTCCTCATCTACCAAAAGATAAAATCTTGAATGGGCCAAAAAATGGAAACTTGGGGACCCCCGATTCAACATAATTTAATATCAGGTAGGAAAAGATGGTCCGTAATCAATTTTTTTTACATGATAAAATTCTTACTGCTCTGCAGACAATCAGCCAGTGCCTCCTGCTTCATTGTTCTCAGGAAGTGCTCAGTGATCTTCACAAATGCCTCTCTGCTCCTTCTCTGCTTTTCATCCCCATTCTGACTCTGTAAGAATTCTGGGTAATCTGGACTCAGAGCCTTCTGGATCTTCTTCAGTTCTGCCTTCACAAAACGAATTATGTTTTCTTCAAGAAGCTGGAACAGAACACATTTCAAACTTTAATTTTGAGACAATATAATCCAAAAGATGGCGCAACAAGTAGCGATAGCTGTGAAACTGGGTAAAACATTAGTGATGGTTTGAAAATCATTTTAACCTGATAGAAAGTGGTGCAAAAACATTAAATTTTAAAACTGGAAAATAAATGGAGATTTTTTTTAAAAAACCCAGAAAAACCAGAAACTTTGTCAGGCTCAAGTCCTTTTAAAATGGATTTTGTCAAAAACAAACAAACAAAAAAATGCTCTGTGGTTAAAAAAAATCAAAATTTAGGACCACCTTGTTGTTTGTGTGCAATTCAAAGCCAGCATGAAAGATAATACAACTGTATATTCAATTCTATGGCATGTCACACATCCCAGAAGGCCCCATTAATGCTTATACACAAAAATCATGACAAAGGAGACCAAAAAATGTTACGCAACTAAAATCCTATAACAGGCAGTAACAGGAAAACATTTTTCCTCAGTTCCCAAACATTTACAACATTCTTTTGGCTTCAATAATTGACATGTTGTCTATCCACCACTTCCTATTAAAGAAAATGTTAAAATTATTTGCAAACCATCAAATCCTGTTTCATCAATATTTACCAACTTTGTACATACACACCAAAAAAATGGAGTTGAGGTTTGTCTGATCATCTGGAATCTCATAGTTCTGCTGATAATCTCTGAGGAAAAAACAAATACAAAATTATTGAAGAAAATACATGAAGAAAAAAGTACTCTGTGGTTTCTGGATTGCTAGTTGAAATATTCCAAATAGGTAATCATAAGTATTCAATGTTGTACAGTTTTACATGGAAAAAACTTTTTTTATAACATTTAATGTATCGAATTACATACATGGATAAATACAATAAAACCCTGAAAAAATTTCACAATAATTTTTTGCTCAAAGACCACACCCTCATCCTACACAGGAACGCTGCAGGAGTGTGCTCAGCTCCCCTGCTCTTCTCACTCTTCTTCACCCACGAGTGCTCCCCTATTCATTCCTCCAACACCATAGTGGGACTGATACCAGACAACGCCACAGCAGCCTAAGGTGAGGAGGTTCAGCACCTGACAGAAGGGTGCTTGAACAATAACAAACCAAGGAACTACTCATGGACTTCAGGAGATCCAAGTAAGCATTCAGAGCCCTCTCTTATTCAGGAAGAGGAGGTGGAGTGAGTGGAGCACTTCAAGTTCCTTGGAGATCACATCTCGGCTGACTAGGACACTTACTCACACCTCCCACCAGGTGGGCAGGGCCCAGCAGAGACTTAACTTCCTTCAGAAACTCAAGCAGGCCCACCTCTCTTCACACCTGCTTCACTGGTCTTCAACCAAGAGCCTTATTATCATTATTATTATTATTGTTGTAGATTTTCTACCGGCTGCTATTTGTAAAGAGATGCCAAATTGCCTTTGAGAATACTGACAATGAGAATAGTGATATCATATTCTATTCTATTCTATTCTATTCTACTCTATTCTATTCTATAAACAAACACTGATATACTCACTTTTGAAAATCAGAGAGAAGTCCACCTTTGAAAGTCTCAAAACCAACAATGGATTGGTCATCCTTAAAAGACACATCACTGGGAGGAGGCCTGGGTTTAGGGGAGCGCGACCTGTGCTGTAGCTCAGCCCTACAAAAAACATTTATTTTAATAAGTTGTTATTACTTTTATCCCTATAAGACACACCACTGGGAGCAGGAGAAGGTCTATAAATAGAATGAGGTTGATTATGAACAGAATGACAAACACTGATGAAAAAAGATAGATGCTGATAATCTTTTGTAATAATAGGGCCCAACTTTTATAGATTTTTTTAAAGTCAATGCAGTTCTGATAATTGGCAGAAGGAAATTCTGATAAACGATTAATCAGCCATTGAATTTAAAAATGCACAATGAATAAAATCATTCCCTTTTTTGTCCCTTAATTCTTACTTTACAATGCTGTAATAAAATTATCCGTCAGCAAGCTCTGCTCAGCCCACTCCAATACAGCTGCCTGGCTGTTGGTCACTTCTGTACATTAATAAGAATACAGCAATATGGTCTGAGGATTGAATAGAGTCAGAGCTCCATGTAGTGGACAAACTGCACAAGTACATCGTTTAACTCTGCTCCAACACTTAAAAACATTTACTGTTTTATGATTAACTCAAAAAAATATAATAAAAATTATCAGCGTTTCTTCAGCATAACTCAGGCCGATGATGACTATTTTATAAAGGGCCATTGTCAGCTTATACATTTGTTGGGCTATACATCACAATATTCTGCTTTAACTTTGTATCAAACTATCTTCGTTCCAAAAAGCAAAAATTAAACATTATTAAACTTACTTTTGATAATCAGGGTGAAGTCCACCTTTGAAACTGACAACATCATCAATAGATCGATCATCCTTAAAAGACACATCACTGGGAGGAGGCCTGGGTTTAGGGGAGAGTGGCCTGTGCTGTAGCTCAGCCCTACAAAAAACATTTATTTTAATAAGTTGTTATTACTTTTATCCCTATAAGACACACCACTGGGAGCAGGAGAAGGTCTATAAAAAGAATGAGGTTGATTATGAACAGAATGACAAACACTGATGAAAAAAGATAGATGCTGATAATCTTTTGTAATAATAGGGCCCAACTTTTATAGATTTTTTTAAGGCCAATGCAGTTCTGATAATTGGCAGAAGGAAATTCTGATAAACGATTAATCGGAAGCTAATTTTAAGAATACACAATGAATTAAAGAATTTTCTTTTTAGGTCATTTAATTTCTAAAAAAAACAAATATATGAATTAAAGGGAAAACATTTTGCTGTTAAACAATACTTTTTTCTTTAGTATTTTTTGAACTTTACAACATAGGTTTGAAGTAAAAACAGCCTTTAACCAAACAACTCATAGCAATGCTTTGAGTTATTTAGAACTTTTAGCATGCCCCGGTTATGCTGAAGTCAGCTATGAGCCTGCATGTAACATTTTTTTCTATCTTTCTGTTGGAAAACACTGGCCTGTAAGTATTTTGACACTTCAAGTTTTCAGTATTGTCAACAAAGAGCAGCTGTGATATGTTTCTGTGATGAAAGTTGTAATTCTTTTGTATTACTATTAATGAATGCTAACCGCTGGCATATCAATACAGTTTCCAAAATGTGTTACCATTTAGCTAAAACTAGGTTTTTCTTTATCATTTTTGTACATCAGAAGACATATAACATGTTGAACATATTGAACAGGAATCTCTTGTGAGAGTGTTTGGATTTATTTATGTGTTCAGTTTTAGAGACATGGCTTAACCTAAGCTAGGTTAGCAAAACTTTAGCAATACAATGTAAATGAAAGTGTGACCAACGCAACTTAGCACGCGTCACTCGTCTTGACACAAGGAAAAGAGAATTCAACTGAAATGGGAAATGTTGAGTCATTGTTATTTTATAGCACTGTTATAAAGTTATCCGTCAGCAAGTTCTGCTCAGCCCACTCAAATACAGCTGCCTGGCTGTTGGTCACTTCTGTACGTTAATGAGAATACAGCGATAGGGACTGAGGATTGAATAGAGTCAGAGCTCCATGTAGTGGACAAACTGCACAAGTACATCGTTTAACTCTGCTCCAACACTTAAAAACATTTACTGATTTATTATTAACTCAAAAAAATATCAGCGTTTCTTCAGCATAACTCAGGCCGATGATGACTATTTTATAAAGGGCCATTATCAGCTTATACATTTGTTGGGCCATACATCACAATATTCTGCTTTAAGTTTGTATCAAACTATCTTCGTTCCAAAAAGCAAAAATTAAACATTATTAAACTTACTTTTGATAATCAGGGTGAAGTCCACCTTTGAAACTGACAACATCATCAATAGATCGATCATCCTTAAAAGACACATCACTGGGAGGAGGCCTGGGTTTAGGGGAGCGCGACCTGTGCTGTAGCTCAGCCCTACAAAAAAACATTTATTTTAATAAGTTGTTATTACTTTTATCCCTATAAGACACACCACTGGGAGCAGGAGAAGGTCTATAAATAGAATGAGGTTGATTATGAACAGAATGACAAACACTGATGAAAAAAGATAGATGCTGATAATCTTTTGTAATAATAGGGCCCAACTTTTATAGATTTTTTAAGGCCAATGCAGTTCTGATAATTGGCAGAAGGAAATTCTGATAAACGATTAATCAGCCATTGAATTTAAAAATGCACATTGAATAAAATCATTCCCTTTTTTTGTCCCTTAATTCTTATTTTACAACGCTGTAATAAAGTAAGCCGTCAGCAAGCTCTGTTCAGCCCACTCCAATACAGCTGCCTGGCTGTTGGTCACTTCTGTACATTAATGAGAATACAGCAATATGGACTGAGGATTGAATGGAGTCAGAGCTCCATGTAGTGGACAAACTGCACAAGGACATCGAATAACTCTGCTCCAACACTTAAAAACATTTACTGTTTTATGATCAACTCAAAAAAATATAATAAAAATTATCAGCGTTTCTTCAGCATAACTCAGGCCGATGATGACTATTTTATAAAGGGCCATTATCAGCTTATACATTTATTGGGCCATACATCACAATATTCTGCTTTAACTTTGTATCAAACTATCTTCGTTCCAAAAAGCAAAAATAAACATTATTAAACTTACTTTTGATAATCAGGGTGAAGTCCACCTTTGAAACTGACAACATCATCAATAGATCGGTCATCTTTAAAAGACACATCACTGGGAGCAGGCCTGGGTTTAGGGGAGCGCGACCTGTGCTGTAGCTCAGCCCTACAAAAAACATTTATTATCCTTTATTATGAAGGTTTCTCTTTTTTTATTAGATTAAACTTGAATAGTTCTAAACTGTTTTGCATTGTAATGTGAGCAGAGCTTTCCCTTTAAAGTGAAATCCTTCAGAGTAATTTTTCATTCTGTAATGGGAGTACATTTTTGAATACTTCCAGTGTCTAAACCTTTGTTGCATCTATGGTGTAGTGTTAAAAGGATGGCAATGGCAAGAAATTGTAAGTTTTTTCTTCTGATAACGGGAAAAAAAAAAAAAACAGCACTGGCATTACAGACTAAACAAAAAATTTGTCAGAACTAGTGAGTGCCACTGTTACTTAGTCTAGTAATACGTAGCTCTGCTTGTATGTGGACTTCCCCATGTAGCTTCCAAAAGAGTGGATTCAGTGTGATAAAAGCAAAAAGGGGATTTGACTTAAGAGCGCAAAACCCATCTACAGATCCAAATAATAACTAATATAATAACAGAATTGAGTGTTCATAAGTACACAAAAACAGTGGATTTATCTGGTATTAATTCCTGTATTTGAGACCAGTTAGAGATCCTCATCTCACCTCTGAGCTTTCGTCCAGTTGTCATGTTCCCCTAAAAGAGTGTTTTTAGAGGGAAGGAGTCCCGTCCCTCTGGCCTCACGCTGATTCATAGCAGGGGCTCCACCTTCACATAAAACACACAACAATATGGTAATATATGGCAACAGGCTTTCCACCACATGGTCATTCACTTCACGTCACAAGGGCAGCAAAAAAAGTTCAGTGATAAGGATATCAGATAACACATTAGTTTTATGACTTAACAGTTGAATTAACAGCACTGGTCTATGTACCTAAAAAGACAAACTACAAAAAAAATGAAGGAAAATAATTCACAAGTCAAAATGTCCATTAGTAAAAAACAGGACAAATGTGCCTAAAGACAGTGATTCAATTTACAAGGTATAAACATCTAAATATCTAAGGTTTTCTTACTGTAGCTCATAACCAGGCCTCTTGAATTACCAGTTACTTTGCTTGCATTAGGTCTGCTGGCTTGGATTTTGATAGCTAATAACAGAAATGATTATCCTACAACTACTTCTCATAGTCTTCAACATTTATAACAAAAATGTCTAAACTACAACGTCATACAATTAACCTCTGCAAGCGTTTGAAGTACTAGACTCCAGCTTGCACTAAACATTGAGCGACCAAGCAAAATTGGGACTTATTATAAATTTATACTATATAGACATAAGTTATAAACAAAACTACATATTTGCCACAACAACAACAAGCATCATTATTGCCACTATCTTTTCTGTTCATGTTTCAGTTTCAGAACTTACATTACCTTTAGATGCTGGAAATTATCCGCATGAAGTTGATCAGTGAAGATGAAATAAATTAGCTGGTTTCATTGAAAACCAACAAAAGAAAAAGCAACGTAGCGCACAGCAGGAGATTTCCTCGAAGCAGTTGATTTATCTCAAGGAAGTGAGCAGTTCTGAACTTTGGAACAAATGATGGGCTGCAATTCCAGTCAAATATTGATAGATGGCATAAAACCTGAATGTTGAGTTATAAAGGTCCAAGGATTAGGTTTTATTTTCAGATTTGTATTAAATAACAACAAATTGTGCAATGTGTGTTTCAGAACAGTGTGTGATGGCAGACTATGTGACTCCAGTCAATTCATAAAGACCAGACATAGTATGTAGGCATTTGTATACTATCACAGTCAATTAAACATTGACTGTTGAGATGACAGATGAGATAATCACTGTGGTGATATCTACTTACATAAGAGGGCAGTTGTTTATGCAATGAGTTTATTTTTTCATGTTTATTAGGACAGTTGTCTGTTTCATTCAGGTTATTTCTTGGGGTTGGTTAAGGAACTGATTTATTAATGTACAGCAAGATATGTTTTCCATTTTTAGTCAGTCTGGCGTTCTATTATCTCCTTTGAAATGAAGCCTGACTCCTATTAGGGGCACTATGGGTGCTAATAATTCAAAAAATGCAACGAAGAGAGCCAAAAAAATAACAGAACAAAAAACTGTCAGCCGGATGATGTTTGAACGTATGTTGGTAACAGGGGTCAAACTGGAACAGAAGAAGTGGATTATTACCATGTGTAAGCTCTGTGAGGCCATAAATGTTAGGGAAACTGTTTCCTCCCCTGTTAACAGATACAGGTGGTATTATGGTTCACCTAATTTCCATATTTTTTGTGGTGAAGAAGAACAAGGGGCGTTACTAGCAGCAGGTGCCCTACCTGTTGTTGGGGTCTTGGTATTAACATGGTCTGGAGTGAAGGGGTCCCAGCTCTCAGCTCATCAAAAGTCACTCCCTCATAGTGTTTCCAAGCCATACAGACTCCCATTTCTGCAAACACTGTAGTGACCTTCTCTTAGACAGATTGAAAGATAGATGTTCAGAGATGAAGAGTAATCTATCAGTAAGTGTGAGAAAGAAACTAACACAAATACAATCATAAAGCTGCTGTGAATGCATCTGAACAAAGCTCTATTACCTTTACTTTTCCTTTTTGAATAACAGCATAATTACACTGCACATTTACAGGAGAAATAAGCTCAACTGTGAGTTCTTGTGAATTGTTTTTAATAAAAATTGCAAAAATGATTCCGTATAAAGTTATTCCTCCTCAGAACAGTCACTCACAATCTGCATGAAAGCCCAAAATTGTCTGGAAAAAAAATGCAAATCACTGTCAAAAGACTGTGAAAAACTTACTTCTTTGAGGTTTGTTTACTCAGTCAAATTTTTTTCTCAACTATTCCAAAACTTAACAGAAAACACATAACACTGTATAATTGGCAAGTTACAAAATTAACAACAAAAACAAGCAGATATTCTGCAGGGGGAAAGAACTGTAAGGTACACTTGCCAGAAAATAAGGTTCACCTCTGAGATACACCTGTCAGTTACGCCCCAGGGGGGCCCTGGCAACAGCAGAAAGTAACTGATAGATCACCAACCCAAAGATGCCTACTGAGAAATAGGTGCATGTAACTAATATCAAGAACAAAGCTAGAATTGAAAAACACTTACCAGTAGATAAATACTTACCAAGATGTCTATATCAAAAAATGTGCCTTGCTGGAGGTTGACTCGAACATTTCTATTACTGTGTCACTGATCAGGTATGTTAATAAAGACATACATTCATCACGAACCGGGCTGAGATTTTATGGTTATTAAAAATTGTTTTTGTACGATTATATATAAAAGACATTTAACATTTGACATTGTTTTTCTTTCTGATTGTATCTCGGGCTATATTTGGTCTATGGTTTCCTGGTGGCTTTGATGATGTGTTAAATTGTTTAGAACTAAAGTATAATCTCTCTGCTTGATATGTCAAGCTTGTTTTGAAGCCAGCTATTAAGCTGGTCAGCACCATCTAGTGGACAAGTAGCAGAACTGGATCAACCTACGTGGAATCTCTTCAATACTGACCTGCCCAAATATTGGCTAGTTGGATCCAAAGTTATGAGAGTGTGATTCTGTCCTCAGATAAGGTTACACCAGTAGTGACGAGAAACAAATAAACAGCTTGTTCTCGTTTATTCATTCTCCCATCTGTTAAAAGAATCATAGTTGCATATTTGTATTATCACAACAATTATATTCCGACTTCACACATTACTATTTGAGATCTTTAAGTAGATTTTCTCAGATTTTTCTGACAATTTGACAAATGTTCCTGAAGCCTTATACAAAGAAGAAAGGTGGAAAAGCTCTATAAAAAATGAACTTGCAGAAAAACATCAAGGTGAGGGTCTTGTGTCATTAGAAAAGTACAGAAATAGACTGAGCCTCATGTAAGAAAAGTACTATCATTTGTATGGACTTGTTTTTTTATCTTTGTACACCATAATACTGCACAATTCCCATCCCAATTCCCAATGCTGAATAAATGAATAACTGTGGCTCTCTTAGACAAAGAAAAGTCAACAGTCCCAAAGAGTACGTTACAACTGTTAGTAATTCCATTATACCCCCAGGCAGGTGACAAAGATGGTCTATATGTGAGAAGATGGAGCACATTTCCTTTACCAAACACAACTTCTGGCTCTGAGAAATGAAGGCGAAATGAAGGCAATGTGGAAGTGCCTAAAACTGCAGCTTGTCATGTATTTTTATGACTCTACAAAAGCCCGAGTATGTTATCAGTCTGGTTGAAATGTCTTTTGAATAGCTCTTTTATATTGCACAAGCTGTTGGGAGGGTGAATTTGTCCTTATTAGTGGCAAGTGTAAAAGATATAAAAGTTCAAATTTTGCAAAAATCAATAAGTGGATGGAAGACATTCCCAAGACCGCAGATATTCATTAAACAAACTTTTTGTCAATAGACCAGAAAGCCTTCCAAACCAAAGACAAGCACACAAACAGCTTAGTCTGAGACCTGGGTCACTGTACAGGCTATGGTCAGGACAAGGGATCCAGAAAACTACATCTGGCCGGGAGATCCACTCCAAATGTAAATCAGAACAACAATATTCTTGTATTTCAAGATAGATAACTATCATTTTAACAGTTATTTTAGATATACCTTTTATTTCGAACATTAACTATGTTTTGGTTAACTGTAATTCAAACATTAACTTATCTACTCCCCATATTGAGCCCCAACTGTATTTGGTCATAACCATGGTCCCAAACTTTTTCAGTAACTACACAAAGTAAAGTAGTAAATAGAAATAGAAATAATATAGAATAGTAATATAGAATAATATATAATTTAGAAAAATACGTTAAAGGGAAGGTCGCCGGTTAACATGGTCACTCTTTATTCCAAAACACCTGTTGCTCTGTGACGGTTGAGGTCCTGTCATAAATCAATGGAATTTAAGTCCACGACGAAGTATTATTTCTAACAACCCACCGCGGAACAATTAGACATTATTATGCCGCTTGCAGTTTTAAATGGCCGTTTGGAGGATGCTAACTCGCCTGAATGAGGGGAGCTAAACGCTGCATCAATTGCTATTGTTTGATGACAGCTTGAGAAGGGGTTCATAGTAGCTAACTAGCGTGCTATCATGCTAAAGTCGTTTTGAGCACCACGACTTGAACAAAAATCTTGGTGTATTTTACCAAATAACAATGTAAAGTTTGAATTAAAAAAAAACGAGTACTTACGTGGCGAAACGGAAAATGAAGCACATCGGTGCTATCGGTAGTGGCAACGGCTTCGCGTACAGGTATAGGGCGCCTGTCGGTCAGTCTTGAACCATTCGCCCGATGCCTTGTTCGTCAAAGTGCTTGGGGTCTGCTGCAGCAGACCGGCGTAAATAGCTTGTGCCTTCTGGAAGATTAAAGCCCCCATCACGGTACCTCCTGCAAACTGCATCTCCATCAACCACACCATCGGCAGCTTCTCTATGTTTTCATGGAAAGATGTCCGCTGTTAAATATATATATATATATATATATATATATATATATATATATATATATATATATATATATATATATATATATATATATATATATATATATATTTCAAAGCTTTTAGCTGGCGTTATAGCCGTTACCGACTCCTTCTGCTTCAGTGCAGATCGCGGCAGTGCTACGCTCCTACTGCTTCACCAAGTCAACTATAGGCACACCTTGGTCACCTTTTTGCTAATTTCTTTCTCTATTTCAATGCACACCATCTGCTTCTTCTTATCAACGCTGCCCTTTATACAAACTTTCTTGGACCCATGGTTGGAAAACAAAGTTTTGTAAAATAACTCTGCTCGCACAAATGTGAGCACAAATCTGATGCTTCCACTACAAACTAACAACTTAAAGAGACTAAAGCACGGGAAGCTGGGTGGATGTTGCGATGTTCTGTAGCTTTCGCTGACTGGCGGCAGGGTGCCTGAAGTCAGCTCATAACCATAGACTATTTAAACATGGACGTAATCTGATGTCGTCCATCTGTTTCTGAAATGGAAAATGCAGCAAATTGGCTTTCGCGGCCATATTGGAAGTGCAAGGGCTTCACGTACAGCTATAGGGCGCCCATCAGTCACGTGACCTGAGCTGTGCCTTTGATTGGGTGAGCTTGCCATCTTAAAAAATTCTGAACTGCTATGTTAGAAAAAAATTCACCCCTCTACAGTGTGTGCTGATAGTAAACTTAGCAATTCAGACAGGAGACATTTTTTGAACTAGGCTGTAAATAGGTTAATTTCTGCCCTGAAAATATTTTTTTTTTTGGCTTGCTTTGTATGTGACTTCCGGTACTTCTGGAGCCAGCCTCAAGTGGACACTCGAGAAACAGCAGATTTTAGCACTTCCCCTTGTCTCATATAAGTAGACCGGTTGCTGCTGGGGTATTTTAGCTCTGGAGGGCGTCAGGTGAAATTGACTGTTAATGAAA
The DNA here is from genome assembly GCF_033239565.1 of Halichoeres trimaculatus. Classification (NCBI taxonomy): domain Eukaryota; kingdom Metazoa; phylum Chordata; class Actinopteri; order Labriformes; family Labridae; genus Halichoeres; species Halichoeres trimaculatus. Next base: position 24,041,420 of record NW_027437191.1, on the reverse strand, counting down.
AGCTGCTACTCAAACCAGTTGAAACAAGTTCAGTCATGATAAGCAACAAAACCATTATTTGCTCTTTTAGAAAAAAAAAATCATTGAAGAAATTGCTCTCTTTTATTTACTTATTGAATTTTATTTTAGCTAATTATTACAAATCTACACTGGGACGCACCTCTAGACTTTGCCCAGCAGATGGTGCCAATGCTACAACCAAAATACCTGTCCCAGCTTAAAAATACATTAACATTTCACACAGAATAACAAATTACTTGACAGCACAATGACAATGATGTTAAAAAAAAACGTAATTTTAACGAACTAAACTACTACATTAGCTTAATTGTTTTTATAAATAAAATAAGTGTGTTAACAAGAAGTTTTCTGTTGCACACAAGAATTTGTCCTCTGGGACTTAAGAGGCTAACTGTAAGTAGATATTTTTCAAAATGTGTTGATAGCCTTTATAAATGCTGACCAGTCACCTTTTAACTGTCAAAAAGGGGAAAAGATGAAGTATGTCTTTCCAGTGACTCAGCATGAGCCTAAATCACAGTTAGCGTTATGCTGTCTTGAAAACGACTTAAAAGAAAGAAATTGGGATCACAAAGTTGCAAAGACAGTGTTCACTGGGGGACTACATGTTCCATTTCCTTGTAGCTTTCCGTATAAGCAGACCCCTAGTTTTTAACGGGTGCAGAATGGTACAGTTATACATCCATTAATAATTTTTGAACAAGACGTGTAAACTTCTACACTTCCTCTCGATTATTCTCTGTCAGCGTTTGTGGTACCAGGAAACAGCAGCAGAGTGAGACCTCCTGCCGCTCCTCCCCTGCGTGTCTCCGCCCTGCGTGGTTTCCTCAGGTGGTGTCAGCAGCGCAGGACGGAGGAATGTGACGGGACTGTCCGTGTTCTCCAGGCCTCTTCGTGGAACGAATCATGGAATTAAAACCCAAATACCTCACCCGGAGTTTACTCAAACCCGATTCAACACTTTAACTATGAGGAACAGAAACTACCTGACCGAGGAGAGGATCTTTGGTGGCTGTTTGTGACACAGTGGATTACTCTGAATCTGTCCAGGTGTGGCTGCTGTTCTCACCTGAGGCTGACTGTGGATCGTTAAAGTCTTTATATTTTAGGTCAGTTTGACTTCTTTGCAGCTGATCAAGATGCCTGAGCTCATCACTGTGACTGAGTTTATTTCAGAAACTAATGAGGACTACAAAGCTCCAACCACCTCCAGCTTCACTACACGGATGTCCCACTGCAGGAACGCGGTGGCAGCTCTGGAGGAGGTAGGAAAATACACTACAGTACACAACCACACTGCAGAAATGAGTTATATGAATGTAATAAGACCTTTTTGCTGATTGAACTTCCTGTTATCTTCAAATAAGGTAAAGTATTCATTAATGTAATGATTTGGGTACATTTTTGTTGTGCATTTGGCGTTTTACTGTGACTTTAATCCATGCAGATTTTTCTTATGAAACTCTTTCATATTTGTAACTTGTTAAAGCCAAAATATTTGATAGTTTTTTGCTTCAAAAAGAGGAACAGAGAAAAACACTTCCTCCTGTTGAAACAGCAGTTGAACTGAATCTTTTGCAGCTCTTTATTTTGTAAGAGATTCAAGCTGGTACTTGGTTTTGCAACACAGTGATGATGGTGCAGGTTTATTAACAGGAATTGGCTGTCAGGGGGTCAAAGGTCAGCTGCTGAGGCGCTTCAGAGGGTGGTGTTTAACACATCCACACTGTTTGGTTTGCACTCAGGGTATTGTTTACCATCAATTTAGTCTTTATCTGGTGAGAGCTGTTTTTTTTTTATTGTTTGTATCATATGAGCTGAGATTTGTGCATCTTTGTATTATTGTATTTATTTTGAAAAGTATGATCTGAAGTTGAATATAATGTTTTGAAATTGAGTTTATTAGCTTTGAAGCTGCATTAAACCTAATTGGAAATTAAACTCTCTTTTTCCTTTAAATTCTAAAAAACAAAATTCTTTTCACGTCTGCAAAACTTCCTTTGTGGTCTGTGGCTGAGATTGACCCATTTCATTAGACAAAATAAACAGGCTCGTACTATTATGGTACAGCGTGTTTGGCTGCAGCGTTAGCCGTATGCTCGACTGAAAGTAATCACTCAGAGTAGGCGATTTTTCATGCTGGACATGAAAACAGCATTGCAAGGATATATTGAAGAATAAATATGTTGGCTAATATGTTAAATTAGAAAAAATATATACTGTATTTTAAAATGATTTTTTTTGCCACATAAACAAAAAGTACAGAAAATTGGTACCGTTGGGTACCAAGTACCGATTGCCAGGTACCAGGCAATGGTACCATATCGTTTCAGTGTGAAAGGTACCCATCCGTGGGTGTGACTTAGAGAAGATAAATGAAGAAAAATTTTGCAGTGGAAGAAATGAACATTTTATTACAAGAATGATCAAACAGCTGTTATCAGTGAGTTAATCAGATACACAAAGAGAAAGGTCAAATTTGAAGATCTTGTCCAGAGTAAATGCATGTGGTGTTTCCGAGTGCAAAGACCTCAAAAATAAAATAAGTAATATTAAAACTGCTTTGCAGAAACTGCAGCAATGCTCCAGTAATTCTATGAATAACTCTGCAAGCAGCTGTTTAATAAACTCCAACATTTCACCACACACATCTTGGAAGGACCCAGACGTATAGAAGCAAAAAACTTGAATTTTATGGACATGCATAGGAACTTTCTGAATTTGTGCTCAATTACTCTTCCTCACGGACATTGAGGATGTTACGGTAATGCCACGCTGACCTGAAATTGAGCTTTAGGTTTTTTAATGTTATGGAATAAAGAAAGCTGAATTTCAAGTAGGTGAAAAAAAAAATTCTAAACAAATAAACTCAGTTCCCAAACATCAAATTTGAATTCATATCGTGCTTTTAAAATTCAGTTTTCTGGTAGCACAAGTCTCAGCCCATAGTTTATTTATATCTTGCCAAAAATATGGAAATTGACAGAATGCAGGGTAGAAAAAGAACTTTAGATTGATAATGATGGTCAATTTTGAGAGATTTCACTCTATAAAAAATGCATCCAACAGCCTGTCCAAAATTGTACATCAACAGAATTTGAGTTTTTGACCTGCAATAGGAGTTATTGCACTTAAACTACAGCTAATTTTTCTACAGCGCCAAAAATATGCCATTGATTTGCAAAGCCTGTACATATGCAGCATGGAATCCCCTTTTTGTCTTCAGACCTGTCTTGTTCTTAGTGCCATGGCCTCAACAAGCTGCAGGAAACCTTTCTCGGAGATTTTGCTCTATTTTGCCATGATAGCATCACACCGCTGCTACGGATTTTTGTGCTAAACATCCATGATGAGAATCTCCCTTTCCTTCACATCCCAAAGGAGCTCTACCGGACTGAGATCTGGTGACTGGGAAGGCCACTGTGGTACAGAAAATTAATGTCAACAATATGGCTTCAACAACATTCAACAATCAGCGCTAAATGTTCACTAAGAGCTGGGTCTGAGACCTTCTGACTCATTCTACTCCTGAGGACAAAAGAAAAGGGTCAGATTAAAGGCTGTTCCCTGAACAGACAAGTCTTCAGATATCTCTTGAAACTAGAAAGGGACTCTGTGGATTGTATAGTTTGGTAATTCATGATCCGAGCTTTGTGACATGGCTCATTATCCTGCTGGAAGTCTCCATCAGGAGATGGATACACTATGCTCGTAGAGGGATGAAGTTGGTCGGCAGGAATACACAGGTAGGCTGTGGACTTCAAACCAGGCTCAGGTGGTTCTAAGGGGTCCAAAGTGGGCCAAAACAATCTCCTCCACACCATTACAGCAGCAGCAGCAAGCTGAAACATTGATCCAAGGCTGGATGGGTCCATGCTTTCATGCTGTTCCTTCCAAATCCTGAGTTGACCATCTGAATGTGGAGCAAAATTCCAGACTCATCAGACCAGGCAACGTTTTCCCGTCCCCTATGGTTCAGTTCTGATGAGCTCATGTGGATTGTAGCCTCAGTTTCCTGTTCCTAGCTGACAGGAGGGTCACCTGGTGTTGTCTTCTGCTGCTGTAGCCTGTCTGCTCCAAGGTTGGACGTGTTAGATGGGTTAGGATTAGACCATTAACTATAAACTGTAGAGGTGCTTGTTGGTTAAAATCATAGTAGTTCAACAGTTTGTCAAATACTCAGACCAACAACTTCACTGTGTTCACAGTCTCTTAAATATCCTTACTTCTCCATTCTGACAAGCTGCTGAGTTTAAACTTCAGCAGCTTGTCTTCATCTACCAAATGCTGCAGAGTTGCCGCCGTGTGATTGGCCGATTCAATATTTGTGTTGATCAGGTGAACAGGTATCTTTATCCTTTCATCTCTCTTGTGAAGTAACAGTTTGTCTCCACTCAGGCAGAAAATATTTCAAATCTCTGATTAGGAGATTAAAGGTTTGTATTAAACCCAGGCGTGTTGTGTCTTCCTCCGCCTGTTGCATGTTGGGACGATCACAGCCAGAGTGGTGATTCATTGATCGAGTCTGAACACGACCCGTCTCACCCTATCAGAGGCCTTTAAAGTGTCTCCAATAGATCTTTTCCTTCAGATCCTCTCTGCTGTCTGTCGTCTTCCTCCCTCCCTTTTCAGTGTGAAAACTCTTTTGTCACGTCTGGACACGTCTGAAGTCTTGGATTTCAGAGGTGTCCTTATCATCGGCACTGTGATCGTTTTCACAGCTGTTTAGTGACTCAAAACAGATTGAGTGCTGTTTCTGGTGAGTGAGTTTGAACAAATTTTGAAGGAGAAAATCAGCTGAACTCAATGCATACATATTTGTTTATAAAAGGCTGATTTATTAACAGAAAAAGACACTTTGCATAAAACAGGTCCAGTCAGCATTCTTCTATCCTTCCATTATCTGCACAGATTCTCCAACAAAGGCACAACACAGCCAAACCAGATAAATTGATAAACATTAAGATAAAACTGATACCATCTTTAAAAGTGATAATATTATGACTCAGTACAACAGCCAAAATCGAAACAGTATGGGTTTATCTGACCTTCCTACCGGCAGTTTATCTCTGAGGTCAATGAGATCAATAGATAATCATTTGTGGGGTTTGGGATGTAGAAAGAGCCAAACGTTTGCAACCAGATTTCAGGCCTTTGAGCTTCACTGAAGGAGTAAAGACTGAGCAGCTCTTTGGGTTGTGGTTATATTTAAGACACCCCCCCCCCCCCCCCCCCCTGTTTTTTTTAGAGCTTCAAGTGGGCCAGGTGCATTAAAAAAGAAATTAGGAAGGTAAGGATTGGTTGTTTTGGTACCCCTCTTTGGGGCAGCTGTGGCACAGTGGTAGAGTTCTTCAATCAAAGTGTTGAGGGATGTGTTAACTACAGGCTGATTGTCCTACTCTAGCAGCCTCTGCCTGTGGTGTGTGAATGTGACTTGTTTGGGTGAAGGAGACCAGCTGTGTAAAGCTCTTTGAGTCCAGCTTGTTCATCAGAAAATATGCGAAACACTGTAAACTCAAACATAATTCTGTCTTGTTTGGCTGCAGAGTTTCCCTTTTGATGAAAATCAAATGAATGTGTGTATATATATATATATATATATATAAATATATATATATATATATATATATATATATATATATATATACATATATATATATGACAAATTACTGTTATTTACTTGCATTTCTGTGCAGAACACTGTTTTATTAATTTTATTTCGTTCTTAATGAATTTCTGATTGAGCCGGCTCAAATTTGGTAATCGAATTGTCTTGGCAAGTGGTCTAATTAATTTGTTAAGCGCTGTGAATGAAAGTTCACTCATGAGAAGGTGAGTAGTATTGCAGTATTGATCTAAAAAAAAAGGCAGAACTGAAATCAAAACCTCAATGAAACATCACTTAATATACTGATAGAGTGTTTTAATAAATGCTTTATGTTTAGTCAGTCAGACATCTTCGTCTGCAGAGAGATGCTAGAAGAGAATTTTTACCCCATGAGCTGACCAAATTCATTACCATCTTTTGTTGTGTTTGCCTTTTATACAACTTTCGCTGAAGTCATTTTAGAAGTTCAAAGAGCTGCCATGTAGGCAGGAAAGTCACTCATGATTCATTTCTAGAAATACACACGAGTGAAAACTGAGCATGCTTTCTTTCATCTCTAAATTTATGAAACTAACTCTGTGGGCTGCTGTCTTATTGAAGTGCATCACCAGTTGTAGGGCTGAAAATACGCTGTATGCAGACCTTCAAAATCGACTTTCATTGTTTTTATTTTAGCTCAGAAACATCAGCAACCAGTGAGAGACTTCTCCAAACACCAGTTTATAGTTTCCTCTGACTGTGAACTTTTGTCAGATTTAATGCTGTTATAAGTTTATGTTTGAATTTTTGGCACACCTTTGTTTGGTTCTGTCTCCTTCATTTTAATCAGACTCCTATAAATAGTAACCTCTCACAATCACAGAGTGACACATGATGCAGTAATGAGTGACAGCAAACAGACAGATTCAGGAGGAGAAAACCAGCCCTGCTGTTGGACTCAGTTTGTCTTTGAGTCAAACATTCACCGAGCTTCTGGACGGTCTGCATGTTTCACACGCTGAGTCACCTCTGAGCTGTGACTCAGCTGCAGAAACTTCTGAGCTCAGGATGATTGAAGCGCTGACAGGGGACAGAGACTCTGGACTGCACTGTTCCTGTTTCCGTACAGAGACTCTGACTCTGCTCTGAAACTAAGGCTGGGTGCTTACTGTGTTTAAAGGTGGGATGACTGCTCAGTCTGTGCTTACTGTGTTTTAAGGTGGGATGACTGCTCAGTCTGTGCTTACTGTGTTTAAAGGTGGGATGACTGCTCAGTCTGATCTGGGTTTGGAAAGTGGAAGTAAACAATGACTATTTATGGATACTCTAGATTTAGCTTTTGTTTACATATTACATGCAACATTCTGGCCAATCTAAAATTCTTTACCTCAAATAGAATTCACTAAAGCCTGAATTTTTCAAACTGAACAAGAAAATCTAGGAAACACTTTCTGTTTCTGTGGACCTTAAAGAGGGGGGTATAGTGCTGTTTTTTGTCTTTATTTTGTCTTCATTCTGTCCCTCTGCTGCCCTGTAGTATCTTAAAATGATTTAAAGCTTAAAAATGCCTTATTTACTCTCACTGGTGTTTTATAAAACTCTTATATCAGCCTGCTATTGGACTGCTCAGGGCCCAAAAGGTAGAGCTGCAGTCCATTTAAAACAGATCCCCCTCACAGCATCTGTAAGGCTCCCCCTTCTCTCTGATTGGCCAGCCCACTGAAGGTCTGTCAGGGGCAAAGTTTTGGGCAGACCTTGATATTTGAGGCCCACCCAGACGTTTGCATTGTTTAGTTGAACCTTAGTTTATCTTCATATCTTGTGAGCGGATGTGAAGATGTTGTGTAACTTGCAGACATTAGACTATGGTGATCATCACGAACAATGTGTCAGATATTCGTCAGCAGTGTTGGGGAAGTTATTTGTAAAAAGTAGTGTTTGCTTGTTACAGGTTACTTCTTGAAAAAGTACTCCCTTACTTTACTTAGTTACCCTCTATGGAAAGAAACTTTTTACGTCACTTGTTACATGTACGTTACTTTTTTGGTGCTCGACTTAAGGCAGAACCCCATCTCATTTCCTAAATGTGTATAGGCCTTCATAAAGTTCTATGGAGCACATAACAGGTAATTCTTTTGTGCTCTCTATTTTTAAAAATGCCACAGAGCACTTGACAAGAAAAACAATAATGCCATAATGACTGACTGCCCTCTGCATGCTATTGCAAGTACCAGCCTCAGTGTGAAATGAGAACCCGGGACATGCATGCAGCTGAGGCAGTGTTGCTGTCAAATAGGTCCCTGGGAAATGTAATGTTATGCCCAAATGAAAAAGGAACTACATTAGGTTACCATATTTTCAGTAGTACCACGTTACACTACTTTTTACCCCAAAAAGTAGTTACGTTACTGTAACACGTTACCTTGTAACTCAATACACCCAACACTGTTTGTCAAATTAATTAATGATCAATAGTTGTTAAGCTATTTCTTATTTGTTTTAAGCTGTTGTCTCTTTAATACCCCCTACTCCACAAACCCCTTCCTCTGATTGGTCAGATTGGAGGCCTGTCAGGGAGCAGAGCTATGAACAGAGTGTTTGAAGTCCTGCCCCTTCAATGTGTCAACAATCTCGTGCTGTTTTTTGAGGAAAGATAATGTATGATAAAGCAGATCACTCCCTCTTAATATCCCCCTTTTTCCTCTGATATTAAGTTTTTTTTCTGGAATTTCTGAGGTTTTTGCAGACAGATAGACAGATAGAACCTGAAAGAGTTGCATAATTAGCAGCTTACTAAACAGAAAGCATCATCTGTCTGAGATGATCAACTGAAGGTCTGTGAAGTTAGTTTGCATGTTATCTCTCTGTCAGAGATGTCACAGCTGCTAACACCCAGAAAACTCATTTGAATGCTGCTTTATGATGTGACCTCGATATAATATCAAAAACAAAAAGGACAGTTACACTTCAGTCTTCACAAACTTCTGAATGATTTTTAGAAGGGCCTCTGATTCTAAATGTGCCTTTACTGAACTGTTTATTTATCCTTTTGTTTGTCTGTATAGTGTAAAATTACAGCCATTCTGCTGTAATCCTTGCAGAATGTGGTTTGCTGATAAAAGTTTGTTGCTCCCAAAACTTAAAGTTCCCTCCATCCTGACTCTGTTTATCCTCCTCAGGCTCTGGATGTGGACCGATCCGTTTTATACAAGATCAAGAAGTCGGTGAAGGCCATCCACTCATCTGGTCTGAGTAAGTAACACCGTCTCACCCATAGACTGTAAAAAAAAAAGATAGCAACACTTCTTACCACAAAGTCTCACTCTGCCTGTTACTTCCTGTCTGCTCAAAGACCAAAGTACAACTCCTGACAGCCTCCTTAATTTATTCTTCATTTTAGACGTCATTCATTCTCTGCATTCGAATTTCGTTCTCAGTACTTGGCTGATTCTCGTCCAGCATCTATTGGCCTCTTTTCTACACACTCTCCTAAACACTCCTTTTCGTTCAAACTTTGACACAGATCATTGAGACCTTAACACGTTACAGTGAAAACTGAGCTGCTGGTGCTCTCAGGTCCTCTGCAGGGACGATGTGGTGGGTTTGTGTTCAGGCAGGTGGAGTCTCACCTCCCAACATTCCTGTCATACTGCCCTCCTGTCCCAGCATGCTGAGGGAGAAACTCCCGCCTCATCATCTTAGCTGTCTGTACTGAGAGAGGTAGAGGAAGACTGAATAATACCAAAAACTCTCACCATGCAGAGAGATCAACTAAAGTCTGTTTATTAAGGTTTGTTTTGTAATAATGGAGTATAAAATGAAAGATTTTGTAGCTCTTTCTGCAGTTCTATGGCTCCATTATGAGTTTCAGTTTTTTACCTGTGTGACCTCTTGTTTTCTTTCTCCTGCTGCACTCTCAGCTCTTATAGAAGTGCATCTAAAGAAAAGGCGTGACAAAGCTGCTGTATCTATTAGGGATGCACCAAAATGAATATTCTTAGCTGAAACAAAAAAACGAAACGCTGGAAGAAATTATTGTGCCCGCTGTTAGTAACAAAGCGTTCATGGCTATAACTGTGTGCTAGCCTCACTACATTCAAGGCATTGCAGTTGCATAAATACATACTAATGCTCCAAAGAGTGATGCCATCTTTACAGAGACAGCTCTAGGACTGCTTTAAGAAAAGGCAGACTTTTTCCTGACTCTCTGGCTACTATATGGAGTTTGCTTGCAGAAGCAAACAAAGCGTGTCCAAACCAGATGGTAAATAACTTGACCTCAACAACAAATAGGCATAATGAGTGGAGCCAAACCAGGGGTCAACAGGTTTGAGGTTTTACAGCCAACATGGACCAGGAGAGGATCATCATTAGGAGTGTGTCCAAGGAAATCCTTGGTCTGGGACCCCAGCTGTCGGTAGCCAGACTGAACACACTTGAATGGTTCATATCTCCAAAATCTTCTTAGTTTAAATTTATCCATGAGTTTTTCTTTTATCATAAACAAGTTATGAAAGCAACCATCTATCAGACAAAATGAGACTGCTTTTCTTCTCCTTTTCACATTTGATGCCACAAGGGGTAGCGTAGTGAAGCCATCAAAACATGATGAGTCAAAAGAGGAACGTCTGACCTTTCTTCTGCAGAATGGCTGAAACTTTAGCTTTCCCGTTCTTTGTTGTGGTTTGGTTTGAGCAGGAACACTAACTACTGTCATTTAGTTTTGATTTTATGGAGCATTAAGTTGCTCTGGGATGTTTGTTTCTATGATTTTCTAACACACCTAACATCCCTTCCACATCCACCCCAGGAGGGTTGGTATTTAAAGGATAATAAAGAGTTAGCATTGAGTAGTTATGTGTGTATCTCTTCTTATGTTTCAGCTCATGTAGAAAATGAGGAGCAGTACATTCAGTCCATGGAGAAGTTCGGAGACTGTTCCAGCAGAGAGAATGCAGAGGTTGGCTCGGCTTTCCGGACGTTTGCTCTTTTCACCAAAGAGCTCACCGGGCTCTTTAAAAACCTGGTGAGGAAGTTCATGCCACAATGAGGCCAAACTCACGCTTTAATGTGAAACTGACCTTTTTTGAAGATTTTTTTAAAAGACGATACTGGAGCTTTGAGGATTGAGGTTTAACACCACTTCTCGTTTACAGCTGCAGAACATGAACAACATCATCACATTTCCTCTGGACAGTCTGCTGAAAGGAGATCTGAAGGGAGTCAAAGGGGTTAGTGCGCACACTCAAAACTTCTAACAACCATAACCATTGATTCTTATTCCCCTTTTTCCCCCTCCTACCTGTAATGTTGTTATGTCCTCCCAATCCTTTGGTTTCTGGATTATCTTAGAATTGAGAGGGTAAGTAGGGATGCGTGTCAAAAGCCAGTTTCTGGGAAGAATTGATAAATGTTTTGATCTGTCGACATCATTGGCCTTTATGCTTAACCATTTCCTTATTGATTCTTTACATTACGTTGGAGCTGCTGGCGCTTTTGTTTTGATTCTTAGAGCTCAATACAAAATGACACATTATCAGTAAATATTATAGAAATCTAAGTTCTACGAAAGAGGGCTCAAGGTTAGACCCTACAGAGCTTCATTTATCATAACTGAAGTGAAAAGAAGAAACAGTGTTGGTGTTGCTCTGTTTTTTCTTCCTTTGCAAAAATTTTTCTTTTTATTTTTGAAAAGTGTCTGACACCTACCAGCCACCATATCTTAGGGATCTCCACTTGCATCTAAACTCGTCCCATCAAGGAATGGAAAATGAGATGCAAGGAAGAGACACAAGGAGACATGTGTCTGATCCTTCTCTCCTCTTGCATGAAAAAATGACCTTATATTCTCTTTTCTCTGACCATGACTGATCTGAGAAATAAATGAATAAATTGAACTCAGAGACGATGATCGAAGGATGTGTTTGTGTGGTTGGTGTTAAACCTCCTCGGAGTTTTTATCTATAATAACTCAGAGATAACCTGTGTCATTTTTTCTGAATGACTCACAAGTCAAAGTTCACTCTTGACTGTTTTTACCACTACAAATGAACGCTGTGTTGTGATTGGTCAGTGTTCTCTTTAATACCCTGCTGTCTCTCTTCCTGCTCCAGGATCTGAAGAAGTCGTTCGACAAGTCCTGGAAGGATTACGAGACCAAGCTGTAAGAATAAAAGAATAAATCTCATCAGATATGAAATGTTTTTGTGTCTTAATTTGACCTTTCACCTCTTCAGAACAAAAATCGAGAAAGAGAAACGGGAGCACGCCAAGCAGCATGGGATGATCCGCTCAGAATTCAGTGGGGGAGAGATTGCGGAGGAGATGGAAAAAGAGAGGCGGCTCTTTCAGCTGCAGATGTGTGAGGTGAGGCCACAAACAAGGAGGAGATTCAGCGTCAGATTGTTACATCACTCTGTTCTGATTATTTTTGTCCTCCTCTGTGGTTCTTTGTGCAGTATCTGCTGAAAGTGAATGAGATCAAAGTGAAGAAAGGCGCTGACTTCCTCCAGAACCTCATGAAGTATTACCACGCTCAGTGCAAGTACGCAGAGAAACGCCTTTGTTATTTGCATGACAAGATCAACTAACCATTCATTCTTTCATTTTTATACTTACTTGCGCGCAGTAAGTTTTGGTTTGAACCCTTCCCACCCTGTATCTGATTTTTTTTGTCTTGTGTTTTCAGTTTCTTCCAGGATGGTCTGAAGGCCGTGGAGGGTTTGAAACCTGCTATAGAGAAACTGACCACAGACCTTACAGCGGTGAGGATAACAATATGACCAGAAAGAGAGAACCTGGAACCTGAGTCTGATAACTCATGCTCTCTAAATGTGTGTTTCCTCAGATTAAACAGACTCAGGATGGAGAGAGGAAGCAGCTGATTCAGCTTCGAGACGTCCTTAAGACCTCGCTGCAGACGGAGCAGAAAGACGTGAGTTTCTACTGATGTTCTGAAACTATTCAAGGAAATCAAGCGGCCTCTAGTGGAGGCTCATGGTATTACTGATTACAGTTATGGCTCTTCAATGTGCCTAATGTCCCCTCTGTCCTCCTCAGGACACTCAGGCCAAACAGAGCTCAGGTTACAGCCTCCACCAGCTGCAGGGGAACAAAGCTCACGGCACCGAACGCTCCGGCTTTCTCTTTAAGAAGAGTGAGGGGTGAGTGAACTCCATGTCCCAGAGTTCATGAGGAAAAAACAGACATTGCATACACATTTTGGCATCATATACTATTCATATTGTACTGTACTGCTCTATACACTTTCTTGTTTCTGCTGTAATTTACTATTTCAGCTATGGTTCATGCTTAGTGGTTAGGGTTCCAGCGGTTGCTATCTGTCGCCAAAAACAATACTCCAAAACGAAAAGGCTTTGGAAAAGAATTTCCTATTGTTTTTTGTTTTTTTTCCAAAATATATGAGAGATTCTTTCGTTGAAGTTGACCACAACCAAAGCTACTCCATGTATTTATTCATGACCACTTAAGATGAGCCTGCAGTACCTACAAAGCCCATCAGAGGGCCGCTGCCTGCACTTTGAGTCTTCTTTGAGTTTAAAGGAGATGTCTACTGCTAGTGTTCACAACCTCTGGTCGTGATAAAATTAAGTTGAAGTGCTGAAAACTGCAATTCCGTGTGTGTCCACTAGAGGCTGGCTTTGGAAGTTGCGGAAACCACACACACACACACACACACACACACACACACACACAGAGGTTCCCAAACTTTTTAGACCACAACCTCCAAAGTAGCAAAGCCAAAGACTGGAAACCCCCCGCTGTGGGAATACTAAATTAGGCTTATCCAAAAACAGAAAGACAAGATATTTAATTTAACAGATCAGTAGAAAATACGACCACCTGTGCATGATTTTGCAAATCCCTAAAGGTCCCTTGGGATCCATGTCCACAGGACATTCAAATGACAAATTTTTCATTAATAGAGGACCCTTCTATGTGTAACCACAGCCCCATTGTTCACACACAAGATCAGCTATTAGCAGCCTATAGCATGTCGATGCTAACCACGGTAGGCGAGATGTTCCCCATAAGCTGAGGAAAAGGAGGCGAGGATGGCGAGCCAAGAAGACTTGACATCAGCCTGTCTTTCTATCCAGGCTTTTGTTTGAGTAAAATGTTCTTTTAATGAAACATGTCTTTCCACAGACTGAGGAAAGTTTGGCAGAAGAGGAAATGTTCAGTGAAGAATGGTTTCCTATTGATCAGTCATGGCACGGTAAGACACCATATCCTCTTCTCCCATTGGTCCTCTTGCATGCAAAGCTCCACCCTTTTTGCTTGCATGCTATCAGCCAATAAAAAGGCTCCTTCCATTTTTTTTCTCATTAAATTGGGAGGGAAAAAAGAAACACTGCTATTTCTTTTCATTTTATTTTTCCTTTCTTTTTTTTCCTTCTTTCTTTTATTTTGAAGTTTTTACATGAAGAGTCAAACGGCCAATCAGGACAGAGCAAGCATCAGAGGAAGAGAAAGAGGAGGAGAAGAAAGAGCATAAGGAAAAGGATGACAGAGAGAAGGGTGGGAGCAGGGCAAGTCTGCATCAAATCTGAGATGTTTGGAGGAAGGGAGGGAGGGAGAGGGATTTATGCAACTTTATTTCTTTATTTTTTCAACCTTTCATTTCTGCTTCAGCTCTCATGACCAAACAAAGCTCTAAATATCTCCTTATCTGTCAGACATCCTCTCTCTTTCTCACGTCTCATCCTTTACCCTGCTTCTTGTCTCTCAGGCTAACAGACCTCCAGCCAAACTCAACCTGCTCACCTGCCAGGTGAAGAGGAACCCAGACGAGAAGAAGAGCTTCGACTTGTTTTCACGTGAGACTCGAGCTTGATATCAAAAACAAACTCACATTCTTTCTGTTGTGACAAATGATAAATCTAATTTCTTCCCTCAGATGACAGAACATACCACTTCCAGACTGAGGATGAAGCAGAGTGTCAGATGTGAGAACTCTAAAGTCCACTGTCTCCTGACTTTTAACCTGTGTTTGAACCCCTTATCTGATGTGTCATGTTTTCATGTCTCAGCTGGATATCGGTGCTGCAAAACAGTAAAGAGGAGGCGCTGAACAAAGCATTTAAAGGCGACCAGAACGAGGGGGAGAACAACATCGTGCAGGAGCTGACCAAAGCTATCGTAGGCGAGGTGAAGAGGATGAGCGGCAACGACGGCTGCTGTGACTGTGGAGCTCAAGGTCAGGACTAACTTATACTACATCCAGAAGTAGTGTTAATACCTGCACTGTGTCAGCTGTGACCTTGGAGCTGTATTAACTGCATTCCTCAGCCTTCAGTTGTGCCGGTCAGACGAGTTTCTGCAGGAATGAAATGTGGCAGCTGCATCCTGAGTTTCTGCCAAGCTGTCCATCAGCTTTGTTCTGTTTTTGTTACTGAATGAGTCTGTCTTGTGTCTGGACCTGAGCCTGAATAAAAGCAGGAACATGCAGACTGAAAGAGACTAAATCAGACTGAACCAGACGTACTAAGTTTTTACAATAACTCAAGCCTTCTCAGGCATGGCCCCACTTTAGATAATGCTCTTAAAAGGTTAATTCTAACAGCAGGAATGATGTTTACTGAGTTCACCAGCTAAGCTAGCTTTGCTTGAACAGTTAGCACATCAGAAAAGACCAGTCCATGACTTGTTGTTCCAAATCAAAGTAGGAACAAAAACTGGATCTTTTGATAATGGAATATGAACTTTGCTTAACATGGGCAAAGTTAATATTACCAGGTAAACAAGTGTGGGAAGTTAGGCTGTTATGCACAGCCTGTTCTAAAAGCCAAAGGGGATTTCAGTGAGATCCATGCAGAATTGGCTGAAATTGTGACATCGTGACTCAGGAAATATGTATCATTTTTAAAAGAGGAAGAGAACTTTGTCACATGGGATCAGAGGATAAGGGTTTCAGAATGTTTGGTACCAAATGCTGAGTTCCAAAAATTTGGGGTCCCAGAATGCTAGGTTTTAGAATGTTGGGTTCTGGGATCCTTGGTCCCAAAAATGTTGGGGTCCAGAAATACTGGGTTCATAAAAACAAAGCTCTGTAATCCAAGGTTCTAGTATGTTGGGTTCCACAATGCTTGGTTCCAGAATTTGGGTTCTGGAATCCTGCATCCCAGGAGTATTGGGTTCCTGAATGCTGAGTTCTGGGGTGTAGGGTTCCACAGTGCCTGGGGCTCCAGGGTGCAGAGTTCAGGAGTCCTGGGTTCTAGATTTTGGGGTTCTGGTATGCTTGGTTTCTGAATGCAGGGTTACTAAATGCTAGATTCTGGTATTCTGGGTTCCAAAATTTAGGTTCATATATCCCCGGTTCCTGAATGCGAAGTTCTGGAATGTTGGGGTCCAAAATGCAGGTTTTATACAGTTGGGTTCCACAGTGCTTGGTTCCAAAATGCTGGATTCTGGAATCCTGGGTTCGGGAGTGCTGGAGAGGCCTTAAAGAGACAGTAACTGAAACAAGTGTTTATAGAGACTCTGGTGAAGGATCATAATTTAAGCAAGAGCATTAAATTGGACGATATGACACCAAAAAATGAGCAGCATGCTTGTGTCGGGATAAGTTTCTACAATGCCACTACACTTGGCTTATCTCAAAGTGTAGGCATACTGAAAAAAACTTGGTACTGGGGCAATTGATGATGTCATTAGTCTAAAACCCAAAATCTTAACTCATTGAAATGTTGATCTCTGTTTTGAAGGTTTTGTTGCAGGAAAACTGAATTTATCAGCGTGGCTTAAGTTACACAAAAACTCCTCTTTCTCTTGCCAGCTCCCACTTGGCTGTCAACAAACCTCGGTGTTCTCATCTGCATTGAGTGCTCAGGGATCCACAGGGAAATGGGGGTCCACTACTCCAGGATCCAGAGTCTGGACTTGGATGTCTTGGGGAACTCAGAGCTGCTGGTGAGTCCACTTGAGGGTTCATCAATTAATCTGTGAAAATTAGGATTCTCTTCATTTCTTTAGTGAAACATGTGAAGTAAGTCATGTGCTAAATTCATCTGGCACATCATGTTGTGTTTTAGTTGGCAAAGAACGTTGGAAACGCCATGTTCAATGAAATCATGGAGGCCGACCTGACGGCGCAGGACATAACCAAACCCAATCCAACCAGCGACATGTGAGTTGAATATCCTAAACATGAATTTCAACCAAGAATCTAAAGTTCCCTGTCTGTCTCTGTGTGTTAGAGAGGTAATTGAGTCTGATCTCTGGTCGTCTACAGGCAGATAAGGAAGGACTACATCTTAGCCAAGTACACAGAGAAGCGTTTTGCTCAGCGATTGTGTCCCGACGCTGTGTCCAGGGTTCAGACTCTGTACGAGTCTGTCAGGAACAGAGATATCATGAGTCTGATCCAGGTCTATGCTGAGGGGGTGGACCTGATGGAAGCTAGCTCACAACCCCATGAACACGTATGTCTGCGTTTATTTCCAGTTCCACTTTGTGGCCATTGGGGTAAGAAAAAGGGTTTGTTCAGTTTCTTGTGTAAAGAAATTATTTTAAAAAAACTTGACATTTTTCTTACTCCAATGGCAGATTTTTTTGTCTTTAAATGTCTTAAAATAATACAATTTCCTGGAGTTTTCCGGTGAATGTGGCTCATACTCAGTCTAATAAGACAATTTGTTGTTGGTGTAAATGTTTGTTTTGATCAGGAACCTGGAGAGACAGTGCTCCACCTGGCAGTCCGAATGGGTGACAGAAACTCCCTTCACATTGTTGACTTCCTCGCTCAGAACAGGTGACCACTATAGGCCAAAGTGCTCACAACTTTCTGTGCTTGAACTATTTCAGAGACCAATGCAGGCTTGTATTACAATCTGTACTTGAGTGTGCATGACTTAGCTTTACATGCTGATTGTTTCTGTAGCCTCTGTATTTTTTAAACGTTATTTAAGATGTAACTGTGTTTGTATTCAGTTGCCTAATTCTTTATGACTTTGGCAAGATGTTAATTAAAGCTTCATCACGACTGCTCTCACCTGTTGTCATTTGAAGCAGATTGATGCTACTTTTGAGTTTGGTCTTAGCTTCGCACATCTGGCCCTAAAGCAGCTAAAATCAGACCTGGACAGCTGTGGCACCATATGAGGGCTGTTATAAGTAAAGGCCTCCACATTTATCTTTAAAGAACAATTTGTGTGTGTGTTTGGTTTCAGCGGTAACCTGGACAAGCAGACGGCCAGAGGAAGTACGGCACTGCATTACTGCTGTTTGACGGACAACAGCGAGTGTCTCAAACTACTGCTGAGAGGAAAAGCTTCAGTGTCCATCAGTAAGAACACAAATACACCAACATGAGTGTGAAATTGTACTTGTTAAGCTACGTTTTTGGTGCACAGCTCTAAGAGCAACATTTTTTTTCTGTTTTCTTTAGCTTTTAACCCTTTGTCACCCAGATATCGTACAGAACAAGTATTCTTTTTTGTTATTTTGTTCTTAGAAGAGCCAGACATCATGCCCAGCAAGCTCATCTTTTCTTTTTTTTTAGGAACTGTTTGTATTTTTTGCTTGCCCAAATAGTTGAAGAGTTACAGGGATGAGAACAGCTTGCATCAACTATTGTTTGTGATTGAAACGTTGTTCTACACAGATTCTTAAGTAGTACTGTCATACCCCCAGATATCACCAAAGCTCTTCTTTTCTTCTTTCAGGAGCCGTTTGAAGTTTCCTGCAAAATAGTTGAATAGTAAACTTTAAGCATCTTTATGTTCCCATCTTAAAGCTTCTAGCATTCCATTTTTTCCTGGATGTATAAAAAAAACCCTCATGGCAGTCCAATACGGTAACCAACACTGGCATTCACAGACATTCTGAAAGGCAGGGGCAGAAAGGAAAAAAAGGTACATAAAGTGTGTTCTTGCCACTGAAGAGGACACTAATGCTGCGTTTCCACCAAGCAGTACGGGTCGGTTCAGTACTGTTTGGGATGGTTTGGGACAGTTAAGTCTGATCCCGTTTGCGTTTCCACCGCAAACTGTGCCCTCTCGTGGTGGGCGGCGTGTAAGCCTGATGTCGGAAGCCACAACTGGTAAACAATAGCGCGACGCCGTAGCAGCTTACCCCGCGATTAAATCCAACAAAGAAGAAAACGCGACACAGTAAACAAAGAACACGGATGGAGGACATGCAGCATTTCGTCCTCTCTGTGATTTTCATGTAACTCTCTGTTACAAAGTGCAATCAAGCTTCGTTTCAGAGAAGTCTGTGTGCCGCCAGGAGAAATGCAGCCGCTGTCGGGGTGAGTGACGATTCTTTTACACCAATCAACCGTCTGCAGTGTGTTGCTCCACCTCCCGAGAGCGGATCGGTTCAGTCTGGCACCCATATGAAAGGGTCCCAAAAAAGTGGGACGGCTCGTCTCGGTTTTTAGGGATCCGTCCCAGGATGAGTCTGTGGAAACGCCGCTAAAAGCGCACCGTACCGAGACGAACCGACCCGGACTGCTTGGTGGAAACGCGGCATAAGTTCCAAGGCCCATGGAACACTGACCAAACACTCTTAAGCTAAGATTCCTTGAGAAGCTTTGTGAATATGGGCCCAAGTGTTCGTCATGTTTTAATCAAGCAGCAACCTCCGGTCTTAGAATATGAGACAATGCGGAAGTGCTAAAATCTGCTGTTTCTCAAGTGTTCGCTTGAGCCTGGCTCCGGAAGTAGCGGAAGTCACATACACACCAAGCCAAAAAAAAGCTGTTTTTAAAGCAGAAATTACCGTATTTACTGCCTGGTGCAAAAAATATCTCCTGTCTAAGTCGTTAATTTTACTACCAGCTCCCACTGTACGGGGGGTGAATTTTTTTCTAACGTGGCCGTTCAGATGATATTAAGATCGCGAGCACCCCCAATAAGAGGCACAGCGGAGGGTCACGTGATGGCCGGCGCCCTATGGCTGTAGGCGAAGCTCCTACCACTACCAATATGGCTGCTTTAGCCGATGTGCTTCATTTTCCGTTTCAGAAACAGATGGGTGACGTCGGCGAGTTTTATACAGTCTATGGTTTTAACCAGTCAAGAGAGCATTTAAGTGTGTTTTGCCAATCCAAGAGGGCATGTCGACATGTTTTGGGATCCTAAAAGGGCACTTTAGCGTGCATTTTGGATCCACACCACTGGTAACCTACTATGGTAGATACTTTAAAGAGGTAAAACAAGTTTTGATGAAGAGCTTTATTGGACCATAAATTTGTCTCAACAGCAAACGAAGCCGGAGAGACACCGCTTGACATCGCCAAACGTCTCCGACACACTAAGTGTGAAGAGCTGGTGAGACTTCCTGTTTGGAGAATCTTCCAAAGCTTCTCATTCCCATGATGGATTTATGGTTCTTTTATATAATGCTATGTTGTGCCTGTATTTGTGCCATTCAGTTAACTCAGGCTCAAACTGGAAAGTTCAATGTCCATGTCCACGTGGAGTACGAGTGGCGTCTCAAGAATGAGGACTTAGATGAGAGCGAGGACGAGATGGAGGACAAGGTGAGCTGCTTTTTAGAACTCTTCAAACAAAGATATCAGATATAAGTTTCTGGGGTGTAACAGACTCCCGATTCCTGCAGCCGATCCCGAACCGGAGAGAAGAGCGTCCTGTCAGCTGCTTTGTGTCCAGCAGTGGCCCCATGCAGCCTAACATGGCGGCACTGGCTCGGGATGCTGCCTCCCTGGCACGGGACAAACAGAGGCCTCAGGTCCCCAGCATGATGATCAACAATGAGACGTACGGCACCATGATAGACCTCAACCTGCCACCGCTTGGACCAACGCCACCGCTGCCTCCTAGAGTGCCCAACAGAGGTTAGATTGGGTTAGCCAAGGCAGGAAGAGCAATAGCAAAAGACCAGAACAGAAGGGGAGCTTACGCTATGCTCAGTTTGTTTTACCAAGATTCTAGTCTTTCATTCACTCGATAACGATATAAGCTTCCTGTTTCCCCCTGCAGGTTCAGGGCACAGTAAAAATGCCCCCATAGAAACTGTTGGAAGACAGCGGTCATCCTCAGACCCGCCAAACCCTCAAACCCCTGAGAGGAACTCCTCTGTGTACGGTGGGTATCACGCCCACCCTTACGTCCATTAGATTGTTACTTACTTAGATTGTTTCTGATTCAAATAGAAACTAATTCAGGATCTGATCTTCTCTCCTCCCAGTCCTCCCAGCAGCTCCCCCTCCTCCAGTCAGCAAGAGGTCCAGCATGTTTGACACCAAGACCCTGTCAGCCAAGAACACCCCCCTGCCTCCTCTGCCTCCCCCACCAACATCAGGTCTTCCCCCGTCACCCCCAGCACCCATCATACCTCCTCCACCCCACTTTAAAGCTCCACCACTTCCCCCACCAGTCCCAAGTCACCAGTCCGGCAGACCGTCTGGACCCAAATCCCCCAAATCACCAACTGGGTAGGTACTGGACTGAAATGGACTTCAATTTGGGCTTTGTTTGATTATACTTCACTTTTGGGGGATTTCACTGGGCTATTGTGGATCGTAATGGACTTTTTGACGCCAAATTGGCTATAGAGGCATGGGTGGGCTGTACTATTTAAATGAACCCTGACTGCGCCAAATTGAACAAAACTTGGACCATATGTCCTGGGCTCTATCAGGCCAAAGTTGGCCTAATTGAACCCTAGGCAAACTAATGTAGGTTGTACTGGATGGTGCTAGGCTGAGCTTGGCCAGATAGAGCTGCTTTTTTTTCCAAACCAGGACCTAATGGCCAGTGATTGGTTATTACAGACAATACCAGACCATTGTAGACTGTGCTGGGCTTTGGTGGGCTACATTGAACCTTATCAGTCTAAGGGAGCTGTTACTAGACTGTTCTGGGCTCTTGTAGGCAGTTTTCTGGACCACGTTGGACCAGATTGAATCTCAGTGTGTTTTACTAAGCTGTCTTTGGCACTAGAGAGCAGTTCTGGACTGTAGAGGGTTGTACTAGATCTCACAGAACTGAACTGAGGACTATGGGCTGAACCCGGGAGTAAACACTGATTTTAGGCTGTAGTGGACTGTACTGACAATATTGGACCATACCAAGCTGTAGTGGACTAATGTTGTGAGGGATGGACTTTGTGGAGCAATACAGGACTGTAAAAGACCAAACATCTTAACTTCAGTGGTTTCTGGTTTCTGTCAGTATTCATGAAAGCTGGAAAGTACCGACCTTTGGTTTGGACAAGGAGGTCTGATCTGGCCAGTTGTGATGGTTTCTGCTAGTCTCTGTAGCTGGATCCACATTAAACGCTATTGTACTGTTTCTTTTTCAGATCAACAAAGAGTCCCCCTCAGAGGCCTCCTGTTAGGACGCCATCTGTGGACAAACGAGGTAACACAACACACACCTGACCTGGGCTAGGGGAGGTTCTGTCCCAGACAAGCAATCAAGGAGCGACATCCTGACTCTTTGTTCCTCTCTCTGCAGGGTCACTGTCCAAATCCCCCCAGAGTCCAAATCCTCCAACACCCAAACCCAGAAGCACTTTTTCTGTAAGTCCTCATAACTCAAGTTTTCCTCTTTTATTTTGAAATTCTTGATTATGGGATCTCTACACATCTACTCAGAAACGTTTTATAGTGAAGTGTTTGATGTTTGTGAGCAGAAGCAGAAGCCTCAGAGGGTGAAAGCCATCTACAACTGCTCAGCCGACAATCCAGACGAGCTGACGTTCAGCGAGGGAGAGGTGATCGTGGTGGAGGGCGAGGAGGACCACGAGTGGTGGGTGAGTGACGGTGCTGCCTCACTTCTCCCTGAGGATAAACACACAGGTTACATCCAGTGTGCCCTGATCTGTCATCTGTGTGTGTTCTGTTTCAGTTTGGTTACGTTGAAGGAGACCCGACCAGGAGAGGAGTGTTTCCTGTGACATTTGTTCACTTCATCACTGAGTGACGCCTTCAAAAACACTTCATTTTCACTCAAAGACTCAAGGGATCCTCTGGTGACCTGAACCACAAACTGAAACACAAAACCAGCTGTAACAAACACCGAAGCAGCATATCGTTTCTTTTGAGATATTTTGAAATAAAAACGATGAAGCTGGACTCTCAGGATCTAACACTGCCTCTGAAGCTTTATAAAGGGACTATTTCATCTGTGTGGGGGCCTTTAAAACCAAGAATCCCTGACTTATTTGAAAGTTTTCATATCAACCCAACATGGAGAACATCTCGTCTCGTCGTCTCGTCAATCACCACCCCAGTGAGACGCATTCGAGACACTTCTCATAAAGCAAATTGTTCTTCATTGGACTTTAAGGGCTCTGTGGGATCCTCCTTTAGCTCAGTCTTTTTATTTTTCCATGTCATGTTCAAACTCATGAAACTCGCACTGATTTCAGTTCTCAAAGGCCCAAATGTGTATTTTTGACAGGTTCATGTGTAAAATGTTCTGCAGACAGAGAAATAGTCTAAAATCTTATGATTTCACATGATGACAAGCTTCAGGAGTATTGTTTGATGTGTTTTCTCTCTAAGACTGTCAGAGGTTTTCTTTGTCACAGTCATATTACAGATATAGGAGGAAGATCTGGACTGATTTGGACTTTCAGAATCCAGACATGGTCACCACAATCAGTGCTGGACCTCACTGATGCTCAAGTGTGTGAAATCTCTGCAGCAGGTTCATCATCCAGAGGAAGCTTCAGTAACTTTATGCTGTTACACATCTGCACACCATCTGCCTTATTTTTGTATAGTTAAATTGTCTGCTGCTGGAATCAAACCTGTGACGTTACAGCTCCTGGAAACACCTCAGATCTGATCTGTTTTTAATGTTTTTATGAAAACCTACAGAACTTTTTTTTAATTACATGTTGGCTGAAGGGAATTTCTGTTTATAAGTGGAGGGTTGATGTAAATGTACACTTGGATTTTAGTGTATTTGTATTATCTTACCAACACACTGGTGTCATTAAAACCCTTTGAAAAATGCTTCTTTCCTAAGAAAAATGTGTGCTGTACCTTTTTTTAACCACTGTTCTAATCCTACTAGTTTCGTCCTGGGATTTCTGCATGTGACAAATGATCACCTTGATTATCCTGGAACAATAATCCAGGTTCATGCTTTTCCTAAGCAGTATCTAAAAACCCAGAAATGTTCTATCAACTGGACTGGGGAAAAAAAAATAAAACAAAACAAAACTTAAAGTTTAAAACTGGAGATGCTGCAACTAGAGTATGATGAGAAGTAAAGGGCACTCATGAAATGAATCAGTAAATCAGGAAGGTAATTGCAAACCTCTCATTAATTAAACCTTATACATAAGAAACAGTCATATTTCAACTTCTAGATTTGCCACAGGTTTTTCCTAAAGATGACTGGTCACTGTTATTTTATTTTTATTCTATTTTTTAGTCACTTTGCAACAGGGAGTTGTGCATTTTTAGCGCAATTATGTTTGTTTGCATTTTATATATGTGCATTAACCAAACTTTGAAAAAAAAATAACCATAAGAAACTCTAACTGATTCACAAATAAACATTTACACAATTTTGACAGAAATTGCAAATTTGTGAGAAAATGTAACAGATATTTGAGCAAATCAACATAAAGGTATGGATGAAACTTGTGTCATACACACTGGTTTCTGAAAGGCCTGAAATAAAAAAAGCTTTGATTGTTATTAGTGAACCATACAAGCATATCTGTTTGATACAATGGTGATTCTGCAATATGGAGATCCAAGTTAATATATCGGCGTGTGGCCCTCTACATGCTAGATGCTGATTCCCATCTTCACCTTGTTGATTCAAAGAACTGATGGTTATTATTCTTTACAGTCTTTTAGTTGAATTTCATGAAATGGAAAAAGGGAGTAAAATGTTTTTTTTTATTTTTATATATTATATTTTGTATCCAAATAATCACTACTGAAGTAGGATTTAGTTTGGGGAATTAAAGGTCCGGAAGGCGGAACTAAGGTTCACGCTTTTGTACAAGCCGGGGAGATTTCTGCAAGCGCCGGAAGTGAAGTAGCGGTTAAACTTTTGTGTCGGCGCGTTGGGTCCAAAAATGATACTTTGAACAGATTTTCTACAAATTTATTAGCTTGAATAAAGTTATTATGGCAGCGAAACGTAAATCGGACACCACGGTTCCTGCGGAGGAAAGTGATCAGCTCCTGATCCGTCCGCTGTGAGTTTAAATCAACTTTGATCCATTGTTTCAGCGTTATACCAAACTCCATTTACATAAAGTCCAATTTATTTTATTTTCTCTTTTAAAATAATGTATCATTATAAAGGCTGATATTTTCTAACTTCTAAGATTGTTTTGATTCAGTTTTGTAAGTCGGTATACATCAGAAGAGCTCATTTATAATTTTTCATTCAGGAATCTCAGTTTACTAAAATAATTTGGCAGTTTCATGCGTTTGATGATTAAAGCTTACCGTTTAAATACAGATAACTGTATAGAATTAGAGTGCTTGCTGCACTTTAAGGGTTTTAACACAATCTTTTAAAGTAGCTCCTCGATCGTCATTTATCATGAATAGTTGAATAATAAGGTCTTGAATTTTTCCTGAGTTAACTTATTGGTTATTTAGGAGGTGTCATTTCAGGATGTACTACAAATAAGAAAGGCCTGGTGTCATTGACTGTCAACAAAACACAGTTGAATGTAAAAGAAAAGAAAATATTTTAATCCCTAATGGGGGGAATTGTGCTGTTACAAGAGCAGCAGGAAAAACAACAAAAGTGCAAAACGGAGTAATAAAATAAAAAGGAGTGATAAAAATAAAAAGTTTGGAATTCAAACTTTGTACAATCTTGAACAAAGTAATGATTTTAGGATATGTGCAAAGGACTTTTTGTTTGAATATTGGCTGGCAAAATCATTTTAATTAAAAGGAAAAAAAGACTGAAACTACACTTAACTTTGCTTAAGTGTTGATTTCTCTGCGTGTTTGTTTACAGAGGAGCAGGTCAGGAGGTGGGACGATCCTGCATCATCCTGGAGTTCAAAGGACGAAAGATCATGGTTTGTTTTTTTATGTCGGCTTCAAAAACTTGTACTTCACCAGTCTGCAGTCGCCTTGGTGTAATAATATAGGACTGTGTTTGCATGCATGTGGTTTAGCTGGACTGTGGGATCCATCCAGGTCTGGAGGGCATGGACGCTCTGCCGTACATCGATCTGATCGATCCGGCTGAGATCGACCTGCTGCTCATCAGCCAGTGAGTTCAAAAGAATCATTTATTCACCATTCATTTCTTTCTTTCCTGTTGAAAGTCTAGTTCCAGAGTTGTGTCAAGGATTCAAAACATGAATGGAGCAGTAACTTTTAAGCCTTGCAACAATTTTCAAAACTTAAAAAAATTCTGCAATTCCATCGAGTGATCTTAACTGAATAAGTCTCAAACTTTTAAACTTAATCCTGAAACAGACAGACCCAGTGCTCAAATGTAAATAAAAACAGAAAAACAACCCTCCTGGTTAAATTGCAGGCAGCTGACACTTGTCAGAAGATTAATGGTGAAAATATAAGGTGTTTTCTTCCTCACTGACCCACTTTCTTTCCCTCAGCTTCCATTTGGATCACTGTGGAGCTCTGCCCTGGTTCCTGCAGAAGACCAGCTTCAAAGGACGCACCTTCATGACTCACGCCACCAAAGCCATCTACCGCTGGCTGCTGTCTGACTACGTCAAAGTCAGGTAGGACGGATTCAGAGTTGAGATGGGAAGTTTCAGTCACCTATAGGACTCTGGGTGTGATGAGAGGGTGATTTCTTTCCAAGGTGAGAGTTGAGTTCCTTGTTTTGTGTTGTAGTAACATCTCAGCAGATGACATGCTCTACACTGAGACCGACCTGGAGGAGAGCATGGAGAAGATTGAGACCATCAACTTCCACGAGGTGAAGGAGGTAGCCGGCATCAAGTTCTGGTGTTATCACGCCGGTCACGTTCTTGGAGCGGCAATGTTCATGATTGAGATTGCTGGAGTCAAGGTGCGTGAGAATCAGCAAGTTTGACTGTTGTTTTTTAATGCCGTTAATTAAATAATTCAGAGCTCAAACTGTGTGTTTGTGTGTGTAGTTGTTGTACACAGGAGACTTCTCTCGTCAGGAGGACAGACATCTGATGGCAGCAGAGATCCCCAGTGTCAAACCGGACATTCTCATCACCGTGAGTTCAGCTCCCTCTAAAATCCAAACCTTGTTGAAGAGTTTATATAAACTCAACCCGTCCTCTTCTTTTTGTCCATCTCTCAGGAGTCTACATACGGGACTCACATCCACGAGAAGCGGGAGGAGAGGGAGGCTCGTTTCTGTAACACGGTGCACGATATCGTGAACAGAGAAGGTCGCTGTTTAATCCCAGTCTTTGCTCTAGGGCGAGCTCAGGAGCTGCTGCTCATCCTTGGTGAGACAACCCGGAAATTTTATGTTTCATGATGCTTCTGTTTTTTTATAAGTGGGCATTTATTCATCACAGTCTAGTCAGTGATTTGTTTATCCGTGTGTGTTTACATCAGACGAGTACTGGCAGAACCATCCGGAGCTCCACGACATCCCGATCTACTACGCCTCGTCTCTGGCCAGGAAGTGTATGGCCGTCTACCAGACCTACATCAACGCCATGAACGACAAGATCCGTAAAGCCATCAACATCAACAATCCCTTTGTCTTCAAGCACATCAGCAACCTCAAGGTCAGGGAGCATGCTCAGTGGACAGTCCTGTCTCTGCTGTGTCATGTTTACAATCCCAGGATTTTTTAAATAAATGGTTATCTTTACATTTCAGAGCATGGATCACTTTGATGACATCGGGCCTAGCGTGGTGATGGCATCCCCAGGTATGATGCAAAGCGGCCTGTCCAGAGAGCTGTTTGAAAGTTGGTGCACCGATAAGAGAAACGGCGTCATCATCGCTGGATACTGTGTGGAGGGGACGCTCGCTAAGGTGGGTCTGCAGCTGAGGCAACCAAACAGGTTTCTCTGTCTGTTTCAATCCTCTAAGGATCAAAGTGTGTCTTCTATAACATCTTATTTTGTCTCTGACAGGCTCAGATTGTCCCTCTAAGACTTTGAAAACCTTACGGAGAGAGTTTTTAGTAAAAGAGGAAGATGATTTTTTTTTTTTTTTAACCAGCTGTTGCATCACTTTACGAACACACCCCAACACACTTTCTCCAAATATTTCAGGGAAATCAGGCCCATAAATAGGAAGTAGATTATGCAACAGAAAAAAATATAGGAACTAAAAAGAAGAGTCTTACAAGAATTTAAGTCCAGTGTGCTTACAGCAATGGGGAGTTTTAAAAATCTTGTTTTGGAATCGGATTTCTCTGCAGAGGCTTTCTCTCCAACCTCTTAAGACACATATGTGGACATACATTTCTGCCTCTCAGATCCATGATGCTTCATGTTTTTTATTTTGACCTATTAGCCACATTTGGAGACACTGCCCACATCATCTTTTGGTGAAATAACAACATTAGTGAACAAAACAACAAATTTAAGTAAAATAATACTTCTAACAAAAACTAATAGAGAACTCATAACACAAATAATCAAACTTCCTGTACAATGACCAAGTTTAGTTATGCTTATTAGGTCCTACCTATACCAAATAACAAGGTGCGCACCAGACAAAAGTTGGGTCTTAAGAAGTTAATTGGATTTAAGGGAATTAAATCCATGTAGAGAGAAGGCCTTACTGTAGATTGATTTGTCTTCATGGTGTCATCCTGCAGACATGAGCATGGCTTACTGACAAAGTTGTGCGTCCATATAGTGGGCGCCCTGTGGCTCTGTTCTTGTATCTCTTTTCATCACTTTCTCCCTGTTTCCTGCTCCTTCAACAGTCCTGTCATCTCAGAATTATGGTGTAAAAGATGTGTCCCAGCTCTCACTTGGTGAGCGGTGCGATTACATCCTGGACAGGTTGCTCATTGATCGCAAGACTAACGTAAAATTCATGCGCATCTACTGGCAGTTTAGCGCAACCTATCTTACCGATGAACATACTTTTTGACTGTGATAGGAAGAGGGAACCCATACATAAGGATGCAAACCCCACACAGGATGAGTGAGAAAAGATGCTAAATGTCTGCGCAGAAAAGCAGCTACTCCATTCCCCTAGTGAAATACCAACACAATAAAAACCATCTGTCTGTTGTTTTGTCGTACTGGTGTAAAGAAAGTAGTGCACTTTAAATATGAAGACAAAAGCATTTAAAGTGTAGTTCTCTCCTCTGAGGAGCATTTAGACAAAAGATCACAGGTTTGATCTGGTCCTGCTGTCTACACCCCCATCTTTGAGCAAGACCCATAACCCATGCTTCCCTTTGTGCGTAAAAAATAATACTCTCTCGTTGTCATCACAGCACATCATGACAGAGCCGGATGAAATCGCCACCATGTCGGGTCAGAAACTTCCTCTGAAGATGTCCGTGGACTACATCTCCTTCTCTGCTCATACAGACTACCAGCAGACCAGCGAGTTCATCAGAGCGCTTAAACCTCCGCACGTGGTAATCAAACTGTCCAGATCACATGACCCGAAATACAATATATCAAAAAACAGCTAATGTGTGTGAGGTGTCCAGTATCTGTGCTGATCCTCTTCCATGTTTTATCTGTTAAAGAAACTGTCTCAGCTCTGAGTTCAGACTGTGGATTTGGTTCTCGTCACTCTCTTACAGATGTTTGAAAAAGTAAAAATTCTACACATGACATTTTAGGAGCTACCACAGTGAATGAGTTTTGTTTCTTGTTGTGTTCAGATTCTGGTTCACGGTGAGCAGAACGAGATGGCCCGTCTGAAAGCGGCTTTGATCCGTGAGTATGAGGACAATGACGAGGTCGACATCGAAGTCCACAACCCACGAAACACTGAAGCAGTTACGCTCAACTTCAGAGGAGAGAAACTGGCAAAGGTTGGTTCAAGACCTTTGAAACAAACATCCCACACAAGGTTTATGATTCAACAAGGTGTCCAAGCTTTGGATGTAGTACACTGCCCTCTTAACTCCCAACATGCTTTGCTGCAGGTGATGGGCTCTCTGACGGACAGGAAGTGTGTTCAGGGTCAGAGGGTGTCTGGGATCCTCATCAAGAGGAACTTCAACTATCACATTGTGACGCCCTCCGACCTCTCCAGTCAGTATCCCCATCTGCGTGTGTGTGTTTTGTCTGTGTATCTTCATGAGGACCTAGTTTTTAAGTAGTCTCACTGAGGACGTCTCTATTTTATGAGGACATTTTGGTTGAATCTCATTGATTTGGTGGATTTAAGATTCAGATTGATTTTTATGCTTCAAGTGCATGAGCACATGGTCCAGCTTTGGATTCAAGGCTTCAAATCTGCAAATCAAAAACAGAAAAGATTTAAAAGATAAAAAGATGACTGTGTCCTAACAAGAGGAGGGGGCCAATTGCAGTCAGCCGGAGTGTAATATCAGCAAGTGAATCCAGGAAACAAATTAAAATCTCTTCAAGCTGATTGGTATGAAATTTAGGAAAATTTACAGCTACAGGAGGAATGAGGAAAAACTCCTGCTTGTGCCAGTTTTAAAAATTGATGAAATTATTAAAAATCAATGGTAAATACATGTTTTTTCTCCATCACTTATGGAATTTTATATAATATTTGAACAAAACCATAAATAAAAACTACAGTGGAATTTTAAGCTCCTAACCCAACGTGTCTGGGAAAACTTTGGTGTTAGGTTTTTTTTTTTTATGTTAGGTAATATTTAGCTACATCAATTTTTTTTGTTACTCTGCCTTTTTTCGCTGGTTTGGGTCATTTCTTCACAGATTTTATTAACTGTGCTGTCCCTCTCTTTGTCCAGACTACACAGATCTGTCCATGGGCGTAGTGACTCAGAGTCAGGCCATCCCCTACACCGGACCCATCTCCCTGCTGGTCAGCCAGCTGCGCAGCCTCACAGGTGGGTCTTTATTATCATTACAAGTCTTATTGTCAGTATTTCATTTAAATCAACTTATTGATGTTTATTTATCATTAAGTCTGAGAGATTTGACTATTTGAGGACACTTTAAAACTAGTTTGAGACTTATTTAGAGTTTTACTTATTGATTTATGTTTGCACAAATACTTATTTTTCTGCATCTGCAGCTCAGTTAGGCAGGTTTATTTTTACTCAGCAATGATAGACCTGAATTTCTCTTGGTGTACTTTTGTCTATTACATTTAATCCATCATTCAATGTTTGTTACAAAGTACCTTTCATATAAGTTAAATGCAGCTTAGAGTGTTTACAGTGATTGGGAAAAATGGGGTAACATGTTAAAGTTAAAAAGTAATGGTCCTAAAAACAATCCTTGTGGTACTCCACAGGTAGATGTCAGAATGTCTAAATCAGTGATCATTAATGTTTAAGAGAAACTTTCTGCGGTGCATCATAGTTTTATATTTCTACCATATTGTTGTTTTGTTTGTGTTTAGGAGATGTGGAGCAGGTGGAGGGGGCCGACAAAATCACCATCAGGATTTTTAAAAGCATCACTCTGATTCATGAGGCGGGCATGGTGCTTCTTGAGGTCAGACACACACAAACACACACTGTGTCCAATATGTTCGTTTCTTAGATGCCTGTAACAGGAGTAGTAATAACGTTTA
Organism: Halichoeres trimaculatus; assembly: GCF_033239565.1. Taxonomy (NCBI): domain Eukaryota; kingdom Metazoa; phylum Chordata; class Actinopteri; order Labriformes; family Labridae; genus Halichoeres; species Halichoeres trimaculatus. The sequence goes on along the minus strand of NW_027437191.1, from coordinate 24,010,194 downwards.
GAGAGGAAGATGTCTGACTTGAATTGATCAATATCAATCAGCGGTTGAGATTTTTCAGCTCTAGCCATGGAAACAATCCAAACTGTGTTCAGCATAAAAATCTGTGATGCTTTTTCTTTCCTCAGTGGATCGCCAACCCTCTCAACGACATGTACGCTGACGTTGTCACTACAGTCGTCCTGGAGGTCCAATCCAACCCCAACGCCCAGAAATGTCAGTGATAACTCCAACACATGCTGTTTTTTAAAATTCAGATTGTCAGGAACACATTCTGACTTTAACTCCATTTGTTTCAGTTCTTGAAGGAAAAAGAGAAACGTTTGACATGGACGTGTTTGTGGAGAGGCTGGGGCTCATGCTGCAGTAAGTATAAGATACAAAGTCAAACGTTTAGAATTTTAACATGAATAGGGTTTTTTTTAGTGTGCCTGAGGTTGACGATTTCTGTTTCAGCGACATGTTTGGAGATGACTGTGTGAACTTCAAAGATAGTAAAAACTTGAGCGTGACAGTGGACGGAGTCACCGCTCACATTGATTCAGAAACCAGAGTGAGTACATCTGGATTTTTTTCAAACAACAATCTCATCAAAAGGTTTAAACCAAAAGATAAACATGCTCTTCTGTCCTCTGTCTCCCCCCTGTAGGCGGTGTCATGCCCAGAGGACGAGTCTCTCAGGGAAATGATTGAAGTTGCAATCCACAGGCTCTTTGACGCTCTCAGCCCTGCATGTGATGTCCCCACCAGGGGGAGACCATCACTGCCTGTCAGTGAAACCTGTTAGTGATTTCATCAGTGTGATGATGATGAACTGATGTCTAAGTTTGATATTTTTCTGTTTTCATTCTGTAACAAAGACAAACTCTTTGTTTAAACTGATTCCAAAGGAATCCTCCAAAAGAACAACCTACCAGCTCTTTGTTTTTTATGTAACTCGTCTGTAAAGCTGAAAATAAACCCTTGTTCAGATGGAATGTTTTGAGTTTGTTTTGATTACTCCACTCTGCTCTAAAAGACAAATTTATAAAATGAAAAAAATTGATGCTTCATTATTTTGTTATTCTGTATGGAAACCCACTGGCTGGTACTGAAAACACTGATGACTTTTGAGAGTAAAAAGTTTTTGAGTCCAAACTGTTTTTGTACTCACACTGGAGTGTTCTTATGGTAAATATGTGATCACCAAGCAGCTCTGGACTTTAGAATAAATCACATGAAAAAATGTGGTCAAATATTAGTAGATGGGATAAAACTTTACTAGATGGATAATAGTCTATCGTACAGATTTATACCTGATGACTACAACAAAACCTAAAGAAACAAAACAATTCAACATATAAACATGCATCTAGGTAAATAAAAATATGGCCAAGGAGTTATTTTATTTCAATATTTCAAAAGATACTGGGTTCATTTTCCAGTGGGACTTGGCTCCTGCCCACGGCACCAAAATAATCGAAAGCTGGTTAGATGACCATAATGTTACAGAGCTTGATTGGCCAGCAGAAAATCTGTGAGGTATAATCAAGAGCAAGATGAGAGACATGCTTTCAAAGCAACCTGAGCTTCAATAATATCTTGATAAAAAGACATAAATCATGTACTACTCCTCTTAAAGGTTTGTTGAAGTCAGTGGGTATAAATCTGCACTAGATATTTTACTTGTCCGTCATTTTGACAGGATGGGTCATAACAATTCTGTCATCATAAATGATGATACCTCAATTTAAAAAAGATACCAAAGCTGTCCTCGTTCAAGTATGGCCATAACTGGTGCTGATGGAAGGATCTATTTAAGACATTCATTAAAAAAAAAATACTGAGAAGTAATGCTGGCACTGTAGCCGGTAAGTATAAATCTGAACCATAAAACTTTTATAACCAATCTGATAAGGTTTTATTCCACCTATTATTGGTTGACTGCAGTTCAGGTGCTTCATTTCAAAGTTCAGAGCCTGTTGGTGATCATATTTCCTTTGAGAAACCTTCAGCACTGTCATGTTTGCATGTTGTTTGGCTTTCTGGTAGAAGCTGCTGATTAATCTCAACTGCACTCACTGGCTTCATGTGGATTATTTTCACCTTCAGATGGTAACGTAACAAACTCTTTATCACTTTGTCCAGTATTTGATAAACAGAGAACAGTATGGATGGTGTTAGAGATCTGATGTGTTATATTTGTGATTGCATTGGTTGAAAAAATTCAACAGGTGTGAACAAGATGTGCCCTGTCCTTGAACCACAGAGTAATAAGAGAAATGGACCCCAAGTGCTGGCTCAATTGGCTTTTCCTTTTGACTCCATCCTCTAATTCAATTCTGAGATTCTTCTTTGAGCGGCTGTCAAATTCTTCATCAGCGCAGTGAACCCTGAACTCATACCATCTTATAAAGTCATTAAGGCTGCATTTATAACAGAACGTTTCCATAAAGTGAGAGTGAACATATTTGAAGACAGGGTGATAAGAAGTTATAAACTTTGTTTTGTCTGCTGAAAGTGCAAAGCCGGACATGCTCACTCCAGTGTCCATATGTCCCAGAGGGGTGGAGGCAAATTGTGGCTCAAATTTAGGGTGAGGCATCGACCCTGCTTCCGATCCATCCTCCCTTCTGCCCTCCCTTTCTTCTCCTCTCTCACTGAGCGCAGCTTTCTCACAGAACTGGCCTCCCATGAGGTTCACAGCCTTTCTGAGGATTGAAGGGTCCTGACTGTATTACTTTAGGAACCATGTTAGAAACCCCTGCAGATCCAAATGGAGAAAGTCCTGAATCTATACCCTCTTTGAGCATGAAAAGTCAGTGTATCTGAGATGGTAAGAATTCTAGAAAGACTGTGGTCGAGTCAGTCTAGGGTAGCTTTGCTGGTTTACCTCAGAAGAGAAAGATACGGTTCTACATCTAAAAATGTTTTGTACGCTAAAACTTAAATGGAACCTGGTTTTAAAAGTCCATCCTCCAACTTGCAGCTTTACAGGCGGTACTAAGTGTAGGGATGGGTACCTTTCACATTTGAAACGATATGGTACCGATGCTCTGTACGTGGAAATCGGTACCGGGATTAAAGGGTACCAATTTTCTGTACTTTTTTGGCTGTATGTGGTAAAAAATATCAATTTGTTCAATAATGAAATATATATATTTTTAATTTAACATATTCCTTCTTCAATATATAACCTTGTAATGATGTGTTCATGTCCAGTATGGAAAATTACCCACTCTTCCACTCCCTCAAAGTCACAAGGATGCATTTAGGTACCTAAACATGGCAACTTGTGATTTCACGTGAATCGGTACCCGGTACTTTTGACAGAATTCGGTCGGTACCTTTAAAAGTACCTAATTTGTCACCCATCCCTAACCAAGTGGCAACCTCTGACTATGAGACATAAATCCAACGCACAAGTGCTCAAAACTGAGGTTCCTCAAGTGTCCACCTGAGACTAGCTCTGGAAGTACCTGAAACTACATACACACCAATTTGACATTTTTTAAAGTTATTTTTGGGCTGTTATGCCTTTAATCAGAGAGCTTGGGACAGTGGATAGAGTCAGAAGCAGGGTGAGAGTGGCGAATGACATGCAGGAAACAGATAATTTTGGTCTGAACTTTTCCATCCGCACACTGTTTTGGTACTCAGCAGTTTAGAAGATATTCATATGGCTTTACCTTACACTAGCTAGAGTAGACTAGAGTTTGGCATTTCCCACACGGCACCAGGCAACCATAGGCTTCAGGAACAGAAAGAAGACGTGCATCACCACAAAATAATCCCTTCCTTTGTTCCAAAAAGTTCTGATACTGCAACACAACACTCGGGGTACTTAGCCTTTAAAATATGTCAAATTATTAGATCAACATTTGTATGTATCCAGTAAACTGATACTCCAACATAAGTCAGATCTCTCACTGACTCTGAGGTTCCTCATCCATGTCCTGACAGGAAGCAGGTTTTTCAGCTGAGTGGCTGGAGCTGAACTCAGGTAACTGGTTTTGGGTCACGCTGATTCAATGCTTTATTATTGATTTTAGACTTTGACCCTGAAATAGGAAGAGTGTGGCAGTGTCCTCAGGTAAGAACTGATAAAGGACAATCGGCTGCAGCTTCTCTTGTTTGTCCTTTTCAGGTGTTGGTGTATCATTATTCACACTCAGGCTGTGCTGTAACTGGACTTTGCCAGATGTCTTCAAAGAGAAAGTCTGTGTTTGAATCTTTGAAGTTTAAAGATGGATCACAACCATCTTTTAAAAGGTAAGAATTTTGAAATTTAGTGAACATTTCTGTGAAACTTGTTTATGGAGAATCACAGAGTTGAAATCCCTCTGAATGACTGTTCAATCAAATCTCTGAAATTGTCTTTCATCTAATACTGATGCTTTTGTGACTCCTTCAGTATCAAAGACGAGAGACTAAACTCTCCTGAACCTGAACCAAGCTGTGTCTCCTTCAAAAGTGACCAGTCAAAAGGTCGAATGATAAAGTTCCAAGATGCACATCATCGTGATAATGATAGGTAAGATTAAAATATGTTTTTTGAGCATTTCACAACATTTAGTACATTTTAGCAACACATGTAGATGTTCAGTATTTCTGTATTTTAGTCTATTGTAATTGCTGTGTGTGATTCTGACAGTGACAAACATAGAAGACCAGACTCTCTGGGATCTGAACCGAGCTGTATCTCCTTCATGAGTGACCAGTCAAAGGGTCGGCTAATAAAGTTTAAAGATGGGCTTCAATCTGAGTATGATAGAGCTCCACTCTGAAAAAAGATATTTATCAGCACTTCATTGTGGAAGAATTTCACTCATATTAGTTTGTGATTCTGACAGTGACAAAGAAAAGAGAGAAATGTCTTCTGGACCTGAACCAAGCTGTGTTTCCTTCAAGAGCGACCACTCAAAGGGTCGACTTATAAAGTTCAATGATGGAGATCGGTATGTGCTTCCAAAATATTTCACTATAATGCTGTTTGTTGTGTAAAGGTGCTTAAATGAATTTGCTTATACTTTTAAAGTGGGGTCGTGTGAGTTACATATTGCACTGAAGTGTACTAGCTCACCTGATCTAGTTTGGATTTTGGATTTACTAGAATTTATCAAAGAAAGTCAATGACAAATTCAAAGTTAATTTTAATGGGCAATGTGGACTGACTCGTGAAGGTGTCAGTGTGTTTCTGCAGTAGATAGTATATGATCTGCCTACTTAAAATAGGGCATTATTTAGTTTTGTTGCTTCACTTTTAACCCTGTAGACCCACAGAGTGATCGGTGCCCTGCAGGCTGAAAAACACGTCTGTACTGCTTTGACAATGCTGGGAAAACAGACTTCCTGAAAACTTCTAAGTACAGTTTAAAAATTAACCAAGATATGATCTAGAGTCAGACTTTCACAAATTTAGCAACATTAGGTAGCAGGCTTGACCTTGTCTGCAGAAGGTGTAGCCTACCTTGGATGCCATTTCTTCTAATAGCTTCTCATTGAAGGGGCTGAGCAGACCAGTAGCAATTGTGGCTGGTACACTTCCTGGTAATAAGTAACTTAGACAATACATATTCCAAATATTGGCACATTCCTTTACCTCCAACTAAGATTTGAGCCAGCATTTTATGTGGACAAGTAATGGTGTTCTGGTATGTTTATTGTTGTCTGTCTCCTCAAGTGTAACACAGGAGAGACAAGACTCCTCTGGACCAAGCTGCGTCTCCTTCAAGAGTGACCAGTCAAAGGGTCGACTGATAAAGTTCCAAGACGGACATCATCCTGATGACCAAAAGTAACAAAACATTACATTGCTTTGTATTCTGCTGCACTTTAACTTGATAGTCATTGCTCGTGTGTTTTTATCAGTGTTTGTGATTTCACCAGTGTAAAACAGGAGAGACCAGGCTCTTCTAGATCTGAACCAAGCTGCATCTCCTTCAAGAGTGACCACTCAAAGGGTCGGCTGATTAAGTTCCAAGATGGACACCATCCTGATCATCACAAGTAATGAACTACACAAGTGTTTGAGTTTCTATCTAGATCCAACGGCAGTAAAACAGCATAAAAACATGGTTTGATCATTCTAATAGCATGGTACACTCAGCATGTATCTCCCTGTATGTCCCATGTTTCTATCAAGTTCCATGATATAGAATATGTCATTACACTTACGTATACTCACTTTATAATATTTGTTCCACAGACTTCAAAAGCAGAGCTCAGGGGTCCCTATTGGTCAGTCTGCCCAGAATCAAACGCATCTGGACTCCATATTCATGGTGAGTTAATGAGTTACCTAACACAGCTGCCACTGCTAACCAGAGCACACTAAAATATTTTTGTGTCTGAACTGGATCCTAATTATACTGCAAACATCCTTTTGAGTTCTAAGGTTATGGTAGACGGCGGTCTCACACAGGCTTACGCTGTGCCCTTTCTGTCTTCCCTGGTAATGGGAATACACACCAGCCACATTGCCAGGTGCAGAATAGCCAAGTCATCCATGATGAATTCCTGTCCTGCTCAATCTCCATGCAAATGATGTATCACTGCTTTGGTGTTTGGCAAAATTAGAGGTTGTGCGTAACTGATCTGAAAGGCTCTGACCCGACAGAGCTGAGACACAGCTTGAACGCAAGAGAGCAGAGCCAGTGAGAGTTAATACATTGCTGTGACCGAATAAAGATGGATTTGGTGTGATTTGGCCATTTGACTTCAACAGCAGAGTACTTCATTCACAAGCTAAATACTGAACCATCTTTGTGGACCAGGCTGCACTCTGTCACAGGTGATGACAGGCTTACAATTTTGAGTTCTACAAGTTTAGGTTTACTTTTGTTCTGTTCCAGACACTCGAGGAGAACATTATCAGTTTTGTCAGAAAGGAGCTGAAGAAGATCCAGAGAGTTCTGAGTCCAGATTACCCTGAATGCTCGGGGAGCGAGGGGGAGGATGATGATGAAGAGCAGAGGAAGAGCAGAGAGGCATTTCTGAGGATCACTCAGCACTTCCTGAGGAGAATGAAGCAGGAGGAGCTGGCTGACTGTCTGCAGAGCAGTAAGAGAACTGAATCAGATCTTAAAAGAAATAGTCCATCCTGATGCTTGAAACATTAAATTCATCAAACTGACTGTACCTTCAGATTTTCTTTATTCCATTTTTTTATTGTTCAGAAGCTGATAATCCAGAGTGCCGACAAAAACTGAAGTCCAACCTCAAGGAGAGGTTCCAGTGTGTGTTTGAGGGGATCGCTAAAGCAGGAAACCCAACCCTTCTGAATCAGATCTACACAGAGCTCTACATCACAGAGGGAGGAACTGGAGAGGTCAATGAGGAACATGAGGTCAGACAGATTGAAGCAGCATCCAGAACACCAGACAGAGCAGAAACAACCATCAAACAAGAAGACATCTTTAAACCCCCACCTGGAAGACCTGAACCAATCAGAACAGTGCTGACAAAGGGAGTGGCTGGCATCGGGAAAACAGTCTTAACACAGAAGTTCACTCTGGACTGGGCTGAAGACAAAACCAACCAGGACATCCAGTTCATATTTCCATTCACTTTCAGAGAGCTGAATTTGCTGAAAGAGGAACGGTTCAACTTGGTGGAACTTGTTCATCACTTCTTCACTGAAACCAAAGAAGCAGGACTCTTCAGGTTTGAAGAGTTCCAGGTTTTGTTCATCTTTGATGGTCTGGATGAGTGCCGACCCCCTCTGGACTTCCACAAGAATCAGATCCTGACAGATGTTACAAAGTCTACTTCAGTGGATGTGCTGCTGACAAACCTCATCAGGGGGAAACTGCTCCCGTCTGCTCGTCTTTGGATAACCACACGACCCGCAGCAGCCAATCAGATCCCTTCTGAGTGTGTTGACATGGTTACAGAGGTCAGAGGGTTTACTGACCCTCAGAAGGACGAGTACTTCAGGAAGAGATTCAGAGATGAAGAACAGGCCAGCAGAATCATCTCCCACATCAAGACCTCCCGAAGCCTCCACATCATGTGTCACATCCCGGTCTTCTGCTGGATCACTGCTACAGTTCTGGAGGATCTGCTAAAGACCAGAGAAGGAGGAGGGCTGCCCAAGACCCTGACTGAGATGTACATCCATTTCCTGGTGGTTCAGTCCAAACTGAAAAACATCAAGTATGAAGGACGAACTGAGACTGATCCACTCTGGGGTCCAGAGAGCAGGAAGATGATTGAGTCTCTGGGAAAACTGGCTTTTGAGCAGCTGCAGAAAGGAAACCTGATCTTCTACGAAACAGACCTGACAGAGTGTGGCATCAACATCAAAGCAGCCTCAGTGTACTCAGGAGTGTTCACACAGATCTTCAGAGAGGAGAGAGGACTGTACCAGAACAAAGTGTTCTGCTTCATCCATCTGAGCCTTCAAGAGTTTCTGGCTGCTCTTCATGTACATCTGACCTTCACCGAGTCTGGACTCAGCCTGATGGAGGAAGAACAAACTGCACCTGCAACCTCTAAACTCTTTAGGGACAAACCCAAAGCAAAACATCTCCATCAGAGTGCGGTGAACAAGGCCTTACAGAGTCCAAATGGACACCTGGACTTGTTCCTGCGCTTCCTCCTGGGTCTCTCTCTGCAGACCAATCAAAAACTCCTGAGAGGTCTGCTGACAAAGACAGGAAGTAGCTCACAGGTGACCCAGAAAACAGTGGAGTACATCAAGAAGAAGATCAGTGAGGAACTGCCTGCAGAGAAAAACATCAACCTGTTCCACTGTCTGAATGAACTGAACGATCATTCTCTTATTGAGCAGATCCAACAGTCCCTGGAATCTGGACGTCTCCGTTCAGAGAGACTGTCTCCTTCTCAGTGGTCAGCTCTGGTCTTCATCTTACTGTCATCAGAAAAAGACCTGAACACGTTTGACCTCAAGAAATACTCAGCATCAGAGGATGCTCTTCTGAGGCTGTTGCCGGTGGTCAAAGCCTCCAACAAAGCTCTGTAAGTGGCTTTATGAGGCATTTGAAGATTGTGCCTGACAAAGACGGATTTTGTATTTGCTCATCTCTATTTTTTTGTAGGTTGAGTGGCTGTAACCTCTCAGAAAGAAGCTATGAAGCTCTGTCCTCAGTCCTCAGCTCCCAGTCCTCCCATCTGAGAGAGCTGGACCTGAGTAACAACAACCTGCAAGATTCGGGAGTGAAGCTCCTATCTGGCGGACTGAAAAGTCCAAACTGCAAACTGGAAGCTCTAAGGTCAGAAGAGGCTCTCTGATCACTATGACTCTGTTCAACACAATTTGCTTCATTACAAGCAATATCAAAGTGTAAAGATGAAGATTTTTGATCATTGTGAATGTCTTTAAAGGTTTACACGTTGTGGCCTCACAGTGAAAAGCTGCGAAGCTCTGTCCTCAGTCCTAAGCTCCCAGTCCTCCAGTCTGAGAGAGCTGGACCTGAATAACAACAATCTGCAGGACTCAGGAGTGGACCTGCTTTCAGCTGGACTTCAGAGTCCACACTGCAAACTGGAAACTCTCAGGTTAGTAAGACACTCATAGTAAAACTAACTTAATCAGAATCAGTCTACTCACATAAATAAAGGCAATTTCTTCACCAAATCTCACAATCATTTACTAATGCTCTGCTTAAACCACCTAAATAGAAGATCAGGCTTTTTAAACACTGTGCATGTTCTTTAAGGTTTATAGACTGTAACATATCAGAGAAGAGCTGTAAAGCTTTATCTCCAGCTCTAAGGTCCCAGTCCTCCAATCTGAGAGAACTGGACCTGAGCAACAATGACCTGAAGGATGCAGGGGTAAAACTGTTGTCCTCCGGTTTGGAAAGTCCCCACTGCAGACTGAAAGCTCTCAGGTCAGATTTTCTTATGGTTTTAATTCATGCTTTTATGAAAAAATGGCAAATGGATAGAACTGTTCTTAATGTATGATTCTTACCAATTCCAGACTATCAGGTTGTTTGATAACAAAAGAAGGCTGTGCGTCTCTGGCCTCATCTCTGACGTCCAACCCCTCCCACCTGAGAGAGCTGGACCTGAGCTACAATCATCCCAGAGACTCTGGAGTCCAGCTGCTGTCTGTTGGACGGCAGGATTCACAGTGGACACTGAGGTTTAACCAGAAAGCATGAGTTCACATACTTTACTGCGCAAAGTGACGTTGATATGACGTATATTTAACGTAATTTTCGACGTGCAAATCAGGTCTCCTGAAGGTGCAGAATGAAAGTTTTTATTATGTCTTTTTTGGATGTCGTATGGAGGTTAGATTAACGGTCTGCATATGACGTCCAAATGCTGAACGTCATTACAACGTCAAAAAAGAGTCAGATTTAGATGTCAAAATTTGTACCTATTTTGCATGTTGCTCTATCTAGATATGGTCTTCGGTGGACTGACTGACGTGATCTACATGTCTCTCCGACGTCCGATGTTTAGAGGGATACAGCATTAAGAGTTGTACAACATTAGCTCCCACTATCTGCCCTGTCTCAAAGGCTGATTAATGGAAGCATATTATGCTAATGATTTTGAAGCTGCACTATGTCAGGGCTCAGATCCATCCAAACTAGAAGATGGGCTAAGTTGAAGGGGTATCTCCTATCAGTTTATTGAAGAGATGGTTTGAGACAGGTATGAGCAGCCCAGTCAGATTGAAAAACAAACAAAAAAAACACATCCTCATGCATATAAATCCCCCTGCACAGTTAGAAACACCTTTTAGCAGACAGTATGTATATTTCCAAATTCTCTTTCTACTCAGTTTGCAATTTCCAGATTAAGATTGGTGTTTAGTTTAATTAAAACCACTACAAAATTAAAACCTCAAATGGATTGGTTTATTATTCCCTCCATAGTCAGTGGTTAACACTACTTGCTGACATTGGTTACCCTCTGGAAGCCTCATTATGTTCAATTCGTCATATTCACTATTACTGGACGCCTTTTCACATTTTGCGATGAGCCACTAAATCGCTTCTTTGCCATCTCATACACCATGTGTGTACACCACCTAGTGTGGTACAAGGGAACTACACTGAAGTAAACACAAATCTTGTACACACAGGAACCCCTTTTTAAAAATCATAAATTGAGACAAATCAAGAGTGAGTCTTTGCTGTTTGAATATTTTCATTTTTCTCTGTGTCTCACCACTATCAGAAAAAGTGACTTAGATGAGTTTTAGCCTGTTTTCTGAGCGACACAGTTTCATGTTGAACTGTAGTTAAGACTCAAGTTGGACAGAAAATCATTCTGACTGTTTTTCCCTCCAGGGTGGACCATGGAGGAGAGCAGAGGTTAAAACCTGGTCTAAAGAAGTGTAAGTGTGGAATCAGTTTGACCCATGATGACCAAACAGCAGACTGACAGCTAAGAATGAAAAGTCTTAAGATGTGTGTGACGATAAACTGCTGCTGTGTTGTGTGTCTCTCTCCATCAGATTCCTGTGATCTCACTCTGGATTCACACACAGCACAAAAAGACCTCGTGCTGTCTGAAAACAACAGGAAGGTGACCTATGTGTGGTACAAGTCATATCCAGATCACCCCGACAGATTCAATAACAAGCCTCAGCTGCTGTGTGGAGAAAGTCTGAGTGGTCGCTGCTACTGGGAGGTGGAGTGGAAAGGGGGTGTTTACATCTCAGTGGCTTACAAAGAAATCAACAAGAAAGGAGGAAGTATCAGCTGTGAGTTTGGATCCAATGATCAGTCCTGGGCTCTCGTCTGCACTGACAAAGGTTACTCTGTTCGTCATAACAACAAAGAAACAAAACTCCGCATCTCCTCCTCCTCTGTCTCTGACAGAGTAGCAGTGTATGTGGACTGTCCTGCTGGCACTCTGTCCTTCTACAGAGTCTCCTCTGGCAGACTAACCCACCTCCACACCTTTAACACCACACTAACTGAACCCCTCTATGCTGGATTTGGGTTCTGGTCACATGGTTCCTCAGCATCTCTGTGTTCTCTGTCAGTGGGAGGGTCTCTTCCTCTCAACACAAACACTACAGCCCCAAAGCAATCAGAGGATCAGACTCTGGAGGATACTCAGTTCATGGACAGACTGTAACACCCATATAGTCCTACAAAATACTAATTAACTGGGGTTTTATTCTGCGCAGGTATTTGTGAGGTTTTAATAGGCACAGGTAACAAATCTAACCTGGAGGTGACCCAACTTCTCGCTCTTTTCAAACATCTCCTGTCATTAGAGTGTGATCAATAATGTAAAGGACATCATAACGTCCACAACATGTATACAGCAGGCAACTCTATTAATTTTTCATTCTGTTGAGGAATGTCTACAATTTAATTTCTTTTAAAGAAAACATAAATACACTGATATATGTGTGCAAAAGGAACTGTCTCGACTTATCTTTGTGTCATTTTGAACCTCAAGACAAGAGTCAGTGAGAAAAATGACCTTCACAGAGTCATCACCATCAAATCTGAAAACACACAGATATATATATATATATATATATATATATATATATATATATATATATATATATATATATATATATATATATATATATATATATATATATGTGTGTGTGTATATATATGTATGTATGTATATATACTACAGGAGACAAACAACCCACCAGTTCTATCTGTTTTTATGTGACCTGTCTGTAAAGCTGAAAATAAACATTTCTTCAGTGAAAAACTTTTAGTTTTCCTCACTCTTCTTTGCTCCTACTAATAGTTTTTTAAACAATGAAAGTTGTATTATTTTTTGCCTCTGCATGGAATAAATACTGATTGTACTGCTATAATCAGAATTACAAAAATATTTTACCATCATTTTCAAGTATCTTACATTTTCCATGACGCCATAGTTTGAACAACAAATGCTGATAGGAACCTGAGGTCACTTTACAAACGTATGAAAAAAAACACACACACATGCATACACTCAGTGGGGAGAGGGATGAGTGCTGGCTATACTGAATGCTTTGGTGAACAGGTGGTGTTTGAGGAGATTTTTGAGATGCGGCAGGGAGAGTGCCAGAGGGTGGCAGCAGAGGCACTGAAGGCTTGACTGGTCCTAAAATTTTAGTAAGTAAATCACAAGTTTAATTCAGTTTGACAAGCACTGGAGGAATAAGCTAATGATGACCTCATGCTTTTTGAAGGGAGCTGTCCCCCATTAAGTTTATTTTAGGCAACACATTCCTCACATGTACACTGCAGAAAGCACTGGGTAAATCTGTGTGGGTGATTTAAATGCCTTTATTGTCTGCTTGTTGACTACTCAGCTGTTTTGACCATATTACAACAACTGCTGTGATCGAAGGATGTATCTCTGACATGTATTTAAAATAATACAATACAAAAGACAGCAGTAGAGCTGGTGTAGCCAGTGAATATAAAACTGAATCATGAGATCTTTATAATCCATCTGATAAGGTTTTATTTTATCTATCAATGTTTGACGTCAGTTGTTCAGGTGGTTTATTTCAAAGTTCAGAGTTGTCCTGTGATCATATTTCCTTTAAAAAAGGTGAAGGTGAACACGGAATTTTTACTGTGTGAGTAATCTGACATGAGTAAACCTTGTGTAGGTTACTTTAATTCAAAACATTTGAAAATCTTTTCTTGATTTGATTTCTTGGGGATCATTTTCACCATCAGAAGGTAACGTAACCAACACCTTTTTTTATCATCTTTTGGTTAGCACCTGTTTAACCTGAGAGAGTGTTAGAGATCTGTTGTGATATTTTGGTGGCTGGATCAGTAAAACAAACTACAACTAGAGGGAAAGGAGGGTTTTATATTGGACCATACTTGAATCACAGACTAATGAGAGAGACAGACACAAGGGCTTGTAGAGATGTGGGTCCCTCTCACTTCATTTCACTTTTTACATTGTAACTCTATTTTATTCTCAATTTTGGGATTGTTCTTTGAGCTGCTGATGTAGTTGTGTATCTGCATGGAATCCTGAACTCATCCATTTAAATCATCAAGGTTGCATCTATAGCAGGACTGTTCCATAGAGTCTGAAGACTGGGTGTTACAAGTGAGAACGTCTGGTTAGCGGGTGGTCAAGTGAAATGGAATCCCACCTAGCCATACATTAACCTCCGTTACCAGGATCACAATTATCAAGACACTGGCACAAAATATTGATTTAAAGCCTATTATATTGGTGTTTGTCGTGACTTTTTAGAGTGCAGTAGCTTAGAAATGCTCTCAACAGCTGTTGTAGTTGTCTGGATTGCAAGGCAGGTTGTTGCTTTATTTTGTAACCACAGTGTCAACAGGCTGAAGGGTGAATTTGACAGGCCCCTTTCTGTGGATTGATTTATACGATTATTACTGAATACGATGCTTGTTGTGATCATGTTATCCTTGTTCTAGTCCTTGTTGTTGAGGATTAATCACTTGCATTATCGGGTTGATTAATTAGAAGCAGTCCATTCAGTTCTTCAGTGAATCTGAGATAGCAATCACTTAGGATGGACTGTCTGTTGACTGAGATTGTGGCCCTATTAGTCCAGAGCTCACAAACTAATCAGTCCATGATCCCCAGCTGTGGGGGAAACAAACAATTCTGGAGGGCATCTCACATCCTCAACTTTTGCAACCACTGCTCCAGGGTAGCTTTACTGGTTCGGACCAGATAAGGAGATATTCTGTTCAAAGCTTAAAACAGCTCTATTTAGCTTTGACAACTGAATGTATTTAACTTGCACCCTTGCTTTTAATTTAATGTAATTAACTTAATGTTTTTTATGATTTATGTAAAGATTTCATTTCAATTTCTTGTGGTTTTATACAGTTTTAGCTGAAAAGCACTTTTAATTGTCTTGTGTAAGAATTGTGCTCTGCAAAATAAACTTGCCTTTCCCTTCTCGATAGACTTGTATATGCAGCTGAAAACAAAAATAAGGTCAGTTTTAGCTAGAAAATTTTTTAGATTGCCACTCTTGCTTTTTTCCCCTCTTGCTTAGACTACTGTTACTGTCTGTACACGTGTTTAAACCAGGAGATTTTAGCTGAGCATTTTTTTTATTGTCAAAATGGTGTTTTTTAATTTTAGTTTCAATTTTTTTTCTTACTTTTGCCCCATCATATGCAGAATCTTAAACCCTCAGTAAAAATCCTTTGTTTTAATTTTCTTCTTTTTTTAAAAAAAATATTTTGTTTAAGTTTTTCCAGTGTTTTCCTTTTTTTATTAGGTGGTGGTTTTAGCTTTTTATATACTGTTTATTTTCTTTCCCTTCTTCTTATTTCTTTGACTTCTCTTTTATTTCTTTTTTGAGTTTTTTTTTTCCTGTAAAGCACTTCCAAATGTAAGTGTTTTGAAAAGCGCTGTATAATAATAATAATAATAATAATAATAATAATAATAATAATAATAATAATAATAATAGTAATAGTAATGATTATTATAATTATTATTATGAAAATAATAATGTGAAACCTGGTTTCTGATGTTGTGAGCCCTACATCTGCAGCAACCACTGACCGTGACCGAGAAAAAAAACACATACAGAAGTGGTAAAAGCTGAAGTTTCTTGACTGTTCATTTAAAGCTGGCACCAGAAGTAACCACCAACTAAAAAAGATGATGACCTTGATTTCAGTGTTTTCTGGATGTTTTCTTTTCCTGTCTGATCTCCTCTAAAATAGAAGAGGAGCGATATTTGGCAACAAAACTAAAATTTGATCCACTCCTGAATAACTGAAGACTCCTAGGTCTACACCTTTATTCATTCAGTAAATTGATACTTTAATTAAAGTCAGGTCCATGACTGTCACTGAGGTTTCACATTCATGTCCCTACAGGAAGTTGTTTTCAAGTGGTTGGAACTGAACTCTGCTTACTGGTTAGAGGTCACACTGATTTAATGCCTGAACTTTGACTGTAAAGTAAGAATTCATCATGAAGACCTGATAAAAAGGGATGAGTGGCTGTGTTATTTCTTGTCTTCTACCGCTGCAGGTCATTCTGAAGACAGAATATTATTTCACCTGCTACCATTCACCTGAATTTTTACCAGATTTGAAATGAATAGAAGTACTTTATTTAAACCAGTGGGCTGCATGATGGTGTACTGGTTAGAACTGCTGCCACAAAAAAAGGTGGTCACCAGTTTGAATTCCAGTTGTGGCAACATGGGTCTTTCTGTGCCTTCTGTGAGTTTGCATCTTCTCCCTATGCATGTATGGGATATCTCCAGGTACTCCAGCTTTCTCCCACAGTCCAAAATCATGCTTATCAGGTTTTAAAGTCCCTGTAGGTGTGAGCAAGAAGGGTTGTCTCTCTCTCTGTGTCAGCCCTGTTATTGACTGGCGACCAGTCCAGGGTGTGCACCCTTTTTGTTGCCAAAGACGCCACTTTCTACCACTTATCCTTAAATAGGATAAGTAGTAGAGAGTGGATGAAATAAACAAGTACATTTTTGTAAAAACACATGTGGCATGGTGGCTTCATCTGGGGGTAGAATTTGAATGAAAACAGTGCAGTGGTAGTGAGCTGTCAAGTTTGTTGTACAAAATTAATATTTTGTGTTTGTGTAAAGGTGAGGGCTCTGTTATGGATCAGAGAAAGGACAGAGCAGAGGGAGCCCCTCCCTTTGAAACCTGTCTGCATGCCAAACCTCACCGCCCAACCAAAGCTCAGAGGTAAGATAAGGATCTTCAACAGCCAACAGTCCATGGCTTTTCTCCTTGTCCCTCCACCATCATAATTCACTCTGTGTGTGTTTGTGTGTTTATTATGCCTCCCATAGCCATTTATCATCTTTAGTGCTTCAGAAATGTTTCCCTATAGTATGGTTTCTTCATTCTTACCTTCACTCTGCTTGTGATTTTCCAGAAATAAAGATCAGAAAACAGACTCATCTAAAACTGAGCCTTCCAGTGGTGTGACCTTCAAGTTTGACCCATCTAAGGGTGGACTAGTAAAGTTAAAAAGCGAACAAAAGTTTGATGACGGAAGGTAAAAACTCACAACACTAACACAGTTAATATGAATCATTATCAAAATATCACACAAGCTCTCAACATATTTTGATAATCACTGGATTTTTGATTTTGATTTTGGTTTTGATTCAGGGTGCAGATTACAAATGAAGACCCACCTGGACCTGCCTCCAGCTCTGTGTCCCCCAGGAGTGACAGCTCATTGATCTTAAGGCCCATTGACCTTAAGAATCAACATCAGATTCATCATCAGAAGTAAAAATTGACCACATTTTTTTTATATCTAAATCCAAATATTTGAGAGTTTATAACACAATTGAGAAACTCTAAAGCTCTAAGATTTGTGTATCATGTGTATTTACTGGTTTTTGTGATTCCGTCAGGGTAAAACATATAAATAAAGACCCACCTGGATCTGCCTCCAGCTCTGTGTCCCCCAGGAGTGACAGCTCATTGATCTTAAGGCCCATTGACCTTAAGAATCAACATCAGATTCATCATCAGAAGTAAAAATTGACCACATTTTTTTTTATATCTAAATCCAAATATTTGAGAGTTTATAACACAATTGAGAAACTCTAAAGCTCTAAGATTAGTGTATCATGTGTATTTACTGGTTTTTGTGATTCTGTCAGGGTAAAACATATACATGAAGAACCACCTGGACTTGCCTCCACCTATATGTCTCCAAGGAGTGACAGCTCATTGATCTTAAGGCCCATTGACCTTAAAAATCAACATCAGATTCATCATCAGAAGTAAAAAGTTATCTCACTGTTTAATGCCTTTAAACGTTCACATAAAAAAATTAGAAAAGGTTTGAACATTTCTTTCAGAATGCGATCCATGATCAGGGTGTGTGGTTTTGTCTGTTTTGTTCATACATGAGCACATCAGAATTGATTCAAGGATAAACCTTTGAATTTAAAGGTGGAATTTTGTTTTTATATTTAGAATCTACTGGACAATAGCTTTCACATGAACACTGTTATTTATTATATTAAGCAACATGATATCATATTCCTCCACAGGATTCCGCAGCAGATTGGTCAGCAGCCTCAAACACATCTGGACTCCATATTTAAGGTGAGTAAATAGACACTGCAACCGCTGAGAATCAGAGCACCCTTATATATTACTTCTATAATAATTACACTGCAAATATCACCTCTGCCTGTATTATGTTCAAACAAAGAGCCTTACACTTCTGACCAGCAGACTCTGAGGTAAGAGGTCATGGTGGATGCTGGTCTCATACAGACTCAGATTTTTGTAGCAGAGTTCACAAACTAAGTTCAGTTTGAGAACAATACTTGAAGGATATAAATACTTTGATCACAGCTGCTATTTTAGCATCATTCCAATAAACACATCACTTTTAAAGTTACTGCAGACTATTCCAGATGAAAGGAGAGACTGATCTGACCCCACAGTGATGAAGTCTCCATGCTGCACTCTTTAGAGGAGCATCCATCACAGATGATCCGATGTTCTGTTCAACAAGTTAAAGTTTAACTTTTGTTGTGTTCCAGCTGCTTGAGGAGAGCATGATTACCTTTGTAAAGACCGAGCTGAAGAAGATTCACAGAGCTCTAAATTCAGATTACTCCGAATACATAGAAAGCCAGAGGGAGGATGAAGATGAGGATGAAGACCAGAGGGGAAACAAAGAGGCATTTCTAAAGATCACTCGCCACTTTCTGAGGAGAATGAAGCAGGAGGAGCTGGCTGATTGTCTACAGAGCAGTAAGAGGAGATTTAACATGATAAAAGTGTAAATTTGGAGAGGGCTAAATTTAAAACTCTGCTGTTTAAAGGTCCCATATTATGCAAAAATCCCATCTAATCTTTTAGTGAAATTTGTGGGTCTTTGGCTTTCCTCCCAGCCCAAAAAATGTGATATTTAATGGCAAAACCTGCACTTAGTAGTGCTTGTAAATGTAACTTCCTGACCTAAAACGAGCTGTTTGGATTTTGGGGATTTGCTGATGTCAGCGATTCCCTTTTTTGACCAATCAGGAGCAAGTCTGACCTGATTGGTCCACTGGAGCAGATACCCCCGAACCCCCCCCCCCAGCGACATAGTTCCATGCACAAGCTTCCCATCTTGGAAGAAGACAAGACTAAGTGGCTAGAGTTCATTTATCAAGGAAATGTACCAGCTACACTCAGTAAAACTGTGCATGTGTGTGCTAGTCACTTCACGGCCGATCGCTTTTCCAGCTCCGGACAGCACAACAGAGGGCTAGCGAATAGACTGGTCCTGAATCCAGGACCAATGTAACAACTGATGGTACTGAAGTTCTTCAATCATGAATGAAGACCACAAAGACAACTCAAGTGTTTAGAGCTGTAAGACAGAGATAGAGATTTAAGTTCAAATTATTCTATAGAGTTCTGTAGTTCTATATATTTTCTGTCTCACGCCAAACCTCCAGGCAGATAGTATGTAAAGGCACCAGGTGATTGTGTTGTTTTGTGCCACAATTATTAACTGATTTGACTTTCCTTGCATATCTATTTTTCTTAATAAGGAACTGCTGATCCAGAGTGCAGACATAAACTGAAGTCTAACCTCAAGGAGAAGTTCCAGTGTGTGTTTGAGGGGATCGCTAAAGCAGGAAACCCAACCCTTCTGAATCAGATCTTCACAGAGCTCTACATCACAGAGGGAGGGACTGGAGAGGTTAATACAGAGCATGAGGTCAGACAGATTGAAGCAGCATCCAGAACACCAGACAGAGCAGAAACAACCATCAAACAAGAAGACATCTTTAAACCCCCACCTGGACGACCTGAACCAATCAGAACAGTGCTGACAAAGGGAGTGGCTGGCATCGGGAAAACAGTCTTAACACAGAAGTTCACTCTGGACTGGGCTGAAGACAAAACCAACCAGGACATTCAGTTCATATTTCCATTCACTTTCAGAGAGCTGAATGTGCTGAAAGAGAAAAACTTCAGCTTGGTCAAACTTGTTCATCACTTCTTCACTGAAACCAAAGAGGCAGGACTCTGCAGGTTTGAACACTTCCAGGTTTTGTTTATCTTTGATGGTCTGGATGAGTGTCGGCTTCCTCTGGACTTCCAAAAGAATCAGACCCTGACTGATGTTACACAGTCCACCTCAGTGGATGTGCTGTTGACGAACCTCATCAAAGGAAACCTGCTTCCCTCTGCTCGCCTCTGGATAACCACACGACCTGCAGCAGCCAATCAGATCCCTTCTGAGTGTGTTGACATGGTTACAGAGGTCAGAGGGTTTACTGACCCTCAGAAGGAGGAATACTTCAGTAAGAGATTTGAAGCTGAGGAACAGGTCTGCAGAATCATCTCCCACATCAAGACCTCCCGAAGCCTCCACATCATGTGCCACATCCCGGTCTTCTGCTGGATCACTGCTACAGTTCTGGAGGAGGAGTTGCAAAACAAAGAAGCAGAGGAGCTACCCAGTACCCTTACAGAGATGTACATCCACTTCTTGGTGGTTCAGTCCAAACTGAAGACCATCAAGTATGAAGGAGGAGTGGATACTGATCCACTCTGGAGTCCAGAAAGCAGGAAGATGATCGAGTCTCTGGGAAAACTGGCTTTTGAGCAGCTGCAGAAAGGAAACCTGATCTTCTATGAGTCAGACCTGGCAGAGTGTGGCATCAACATCAGAGCAGCCTCAGTGTACTCAGGAGTGTTCACACAGATCTTTAGAGAGGAGAGAGGACTGTACCAGAACAAGGTGTTCTGCTTTGTCCATCTGAGCATTCAAGAGTTTCTGGCGGCTCTTTATGTTCATATGACCTTCACCAACTCTGGGGTCAATCTGCTGTCAGATGGACAAACAATTTCAGAAGCCTGTCACAGTTACACAACATTAATCTATGAAGACAGCTATGTCGAAGTAAATTTGGAAAACCTCTATCTCTGTGCTGTGAACAAGGCCTTACAGAGTCCAAACGGACACCTGGACTTGTTCCTGCGCTTCCTCCTGGGTCTTTCACTGCAGAACAACCAGAGTCTCCTGAGAGGTCTGCTGAAACATAAAGGAAGAAGCTCACACACCAATCAGGAAACAGTGTGGTACATCAAGAAGAAGATCAATGAGGATCTGCCTGCAGAGAAAAGCATCAACCTGTTCCACTGTCTGAATGAACTGAACGATCGTTCTCTGGTGGAGGAAATCCAACAGTCCCTAAGATCAGGACGTCTCGCCGCAGATGAACTGTCTCCTGCTCAGTGGTCAGCTTTGGTCTTCATCTTTCTGTCATCAGACAAAGATCTGGATACATTTGACCTGAAGCAATACTCTGCTTCAGAGGAGGCTCTTCTGAGGTTGCTGCCAGTGGTCAAAGCCTCCAACAAAGCTCTGTAGGTTCATACATGGAATATTGTTATCAGTTAAAAAAATCAAAACTGTGTATTTGCTCATCAATATTCTTTTTGTAGGCTGAGCAACTGTAACCTCTCAAAGAAAGGCTGTGAAGCTCTTTCATCAGTCCTTAGCTCACAGTCCAGACTACAAGAGTTGGACCTGAGTAACAACAACCTACAGGATTCAGGGGTGGAGTTGCTGTCAATTGGACTGAAAAGCACCCAATGTAAACTGGAAACGCTCAGGTCAGGTTTGCTACTAGTCCTGGTTAAAGGGATACCAGAATGAAAATGGCAAAACAAAAAAACTGTTAACTTCAGTTCATTGCAAGTAATGTTTTTTAAATTATTATTTTATTTTAGACTGTCAGGCTGTCTGATCACAAAGAAGGGTTGTTCTTCTCTAGCCTCAGCTTTGAGCTCCAACCCCTCAAGTCTGAGAGAGCTAGACCTAAGCTATAACCATCCAGGAGACTCAGGAGCACAGAAGCTGTTGGCTAGACTTGATGATCCACTCTGGCGACTTGAAACACTAAGGTATAAACAGACAACAACAAATTGTCCTGGGATGCAAAATCATTTCCCACTATTTCACATCCTGGAGTAGGAAGTAGTTGTCAATAGTTTGAAAGACTAGCCTTTTGAATGTGAGGTGCCAACATGAGACAGTTATTAGCACTCCTAGCTAACACGGGAATAACTTCTTTTCCTATTATTTTTTATTTTATTTTCCTATTTCTGTTTGGTAACAAAACTCTCAGAGCTATTTCAATATGAGAATACAGTACCATGTCTAACATTGCAATGAACAATGCTAAGGACAAAAATGGAAGGTTAAGGATGTTAGATTACAGGTACATATTCACTCACTGGCCACTTTATTGGGCACAACTGTTCAATTGCCCATTAACGCAAATATCTAATCAGCCAATCACAAAGCAGCAAATCAACTCATTTTGTCATGTAGACATGGTATAGATGAGTTGCTGAAGTTCAAACCGAACATCAGAATAGAGAAGTAAAGTGATTTAGGTAACTTTTGACCTGGCCTGGTTGTTGGTCTAAGTATCTCACAAGCAGATCTACTAGGATTTTCCAACACAAAACATTTACATTTTGAATTGATTTATTTGATAGGGTTAACATAGTTTCATAACAAAGCATGAATCTGATGTGCTGCACAGAGAGTTTATAGCAATCGCTAGTTTCCACTCTTGTCCCCAGTAGGGCCTTTGGGAAACCAGATCATAAAATGTACTTTTACCAGCAATTGAATGGCAAAAGAGATCACAGAATAATAGTACAGTAAAAAAAATATCTCTTGGGTTTACGGAGAATGGTCTTAATAAATAAATAAATAACCAGTGAGCAGCAGTTCTCTGGTGCCTCGTTGATGGCAGAGGTCAGAGCAGAATGGATGAACACAACACGTCCAACCTCAAAGCTGACAGGCTACAACAGCAGAAGACCACACCATTTGACACTCCTGTTGGCTAAGAACAGGGAACTGAGGCCACAATTCAAATAGACTTACCAGCATTGCCTAGTCTAATGTGTCTGCATTTAAGATGGCAGAGTCAAATTTGGCATCCTTACACAGTTCAGTCTGCTGCTGGTGGAGTAATGGTCCTGCACACTTTTGGCCCGTTATCACTGAATAAACATCATTTAAACACCAGTCACATGTCTGGTTCTGCTTGAGGTTTGTAGATACAGGCACACATCCACGGTCATCTCCATGGTTGAAGAAAAGGTGTTTACTGATAGGAATTGGACTAAGATACTCTTTCTATCAAGGGATAAAATAGTGTAGAACAGCAGTAAGGATTCATAATGGATAAAAAATAATTCAGTTTCTTCCTCCAGGGTGGACCACAGTGGACAGGAGTGGTTAAAACCCGGTCTGCAGAAGTGTAAGTGAAGAATCAGTTTGACTCATGATGACCAAACAGCTAACAACGTGTAAAGTCTTCAGGTGTGTTTGATGATAAACAGCTGTGTTTTCTTTTTCTCTTTATCAGATTTCTGTGAACTTACACTGGATTCAAAAACAGCAAACAGACACCTCAAACTGTCTGAAAACAGCAGGAAGGTGACATGTGTGAACCACGATCAGTTTTATCCTGATCACCCAGACAGATTTGAATACTGTCCCCAGCTGCTTTGCAAAAATGGTCTGACTGATCGTTGTTACTGGGAGGTTGAGTCTAAAGGAAGGGTTTCTATATCAGTGAGTTACAGAGGAATCGGCAGGAAAGAGGACGGTCCCGACTGTGTGTTTGGATGCAATGATCAGTCTTGGAGTCTGAGCTGCTCTGATGAATGTTACTCTGTCTGGTACAACAACAGAAAATCAGTCCTGCCGTTCCCCTTGTCCTCTGTCTCTCACAGAGTAGCAGTGTATGTGGACTGTCCTGCTGGCACACTGTCCTTCTACAGAGTCTCCTCTGACACACTGATCCACCTCTACACCTTCAACACCACATTCACTGAGCCTCTGTATCCTGGGTTTAGGTTGTGGTCATTTGATTCCTCGGCGTCTCTGTGTTCCCTGTAGGACGGAGAGCCTTCTCCTCTCTACAAAAACACTAAAAACAGAAACAGTTTTCCCTCTGCACTAAGACGCACAAACTTAATCTTTAGAACTGCAAAAATGTGAGTGGAGGGAAAGGGGAACAACATGGTAAATTTACTGTTTCATTACCTTTCTCCAGTCTTCAGACCACTCAAAATGCTTTATACTGATGGGGTCTTTCACCCATTCCTTCAGTATTAACTGATTCCATTCATAGAAAAATGGCACAACAAGTGCTTTTGACAAGGCCAATTTGGCATGTGGCAGCCAAACCTGGGATCAAACCCTGACCATAAGAGAGAAATAGCTGACTCTATTACTGAGCCACAGATGCCACTCATACATCAAATCATGCTGGAACCGTTAATAATTACAAGGAGCAGAGTGCTATGGACTGTAGCCTCAGCACAAGATGTCTGTTTAGACCAAGCCAAACCAATGCCCGTCATAATAAATCTTGGAAAACTACATTCATCTGGTTTGTCAAAAAATCATGTAACCTGAGTAATAAACAATGTATTCAATATATTATACTGTATTACATAAGCAAACATGTTTTAAATCTTGCACGTCAACAATGTGAGTTACAAGCCATATGTAACATGTTATGTGTGTATTCATGTACAGCAATTAACTGTGTGCATGTCAAGTCATTACTTGTGACTTTGTTATTACTTAAATGATTAAGTAATGAGATGTAATAAAAAAAAGGTTGTTCCAATCATTAAGTTGTGGAAAACTTCCTTCTGAGTCTAAAGTAAGATAGGTTTTTTAAAAAATAGATTTGGCCTTGTCCTGTCTTACCTCCTCAGGATCAACTTTAAGTGTTTTGCCCCATTTTTTGTCGGTGAAAAATGAGATAAAATCTTACTTTACTTCAATTCAAGGACACCAAATTGGTTATGTATTCAGATTTTTGCTCATGTGTTTGTCTGGAGACACTACGTGTAACCATGGCTGCATTGTTTACTTATGAGATCAGCTGTTAGCATATCAGTGCTAACTGGCGCAAGGCCTGATGTTTCCCCTAAAGGTGAGGAGAAGGAGGTGAGGAAAACGTGCTGAGGTAGTGACGACATTGACCTGTACTTCCATCCATCCATCCTGGACCCTGTGGAGGTGGAGGCTGGCTGACTGGAGAATGATGGCCAAGCAGTCATCATCTATTTTCTTATGGACCTTTTTGCACACTTTATTACTTTTTTCTTTTTTTGTATTGCTGCTGTGACTTCTGAATTTCCCCTCAGGGATAGATAAAGTATATCATATTTTATTCCAGTCTATCTTTATGCAATGCCTCAGATGGTGCTATTGAATGTAACTGGTCAATTATTTTAATTCTATCCATTATTTCTATGGCACGCCTTGATTTCCTTTAATTTTCACTAGCCTGATATGAAATGATTAATCCCCGCCCATATGCTTCTAAAGTTTCCAACAGAGCAGTGTAGATTATCTCTGAGGATTCATTAGTTTCAAGAAAGAGGTTAATTTGAGCCTCTGTAAATTCAACAAAATCCTGATCTGTCATGAGTCTTGGGCTGAGACGCCATGTACGTCTTGAGCATGTTTTCTGGGAAACAAAGCTTTCACAAAACTGGACTGTGGTTTGAAATGACTATACTGTCATACTCCACCTGTGTTATTAAGTAGTATTAAGTATTAAGTTACTAGTTTTGTCAAAAGAGGCATGAGGCCAGGGTATCTTGTACTTTTTTGCACCTCTGTTTTTCTGGCAGAGGAAAGAATACATGGGTAGGGGGCAGAAATAGTAAGAAGTAAAGAGAACAAAAAAAAAAGGGGGGGGGGGGGGGGGGGGGCATAAGCACAACACTAATGCAGTCAACAACAAAATACAAAACTAGCATTGCAAAGCATAACATAGAGCTGGTCTCTCACTGCATTATCCTCCAATTAACCCTGAACTTACATAGCCTATCATGTGAGCTCACACCTGAAACGCCCTTTAGTAAATTCCACTTTAAAACAGCAGATAATGATGATTAAAAATATAGATTTCAGTGTCTACAGTTCTACAGTTTCATTTAGCAGATGCTTTTGTCCAAAGTGACGTACAACACAAGCAAGATTTGCAGCAGGGAATTTGTGGACAAGAGTTATTTATTCAACATATTGTGTTGCCCCATGAAAAAGGTCTATGAGTATAAATCTGTATCATGAGACTTTTATAATCCATCTGATAAGGTTTTATTTTATCAGTTAATGTTTGACTTTAGTTGTTCAGGTGGTTTATTTCAACATTCAGGGCTGTTTGATGATCATATTTTCTTTGAGAGCACTTCAGTTTGAAGATGAACACAGACTGTTTGGACTGTATGTGAACAACATGATGTTAGAGAACCTCCTGCAGTCAGGTTGGCTCTAAATTGTTTTCCCGTTGGATGCTGTTGATTAGTCTCACCTTTACTCATCGACTTCATGCAGATTATTTTCACCATCAGAAGGTAACGTAACCAACGCTTTTCTTCATGTTTGTATGAGCACCTGTTAAACTGAGAACAGTAAAGATGATGTTAGAGATTTGATGTGTTACTTTGATGACTGGATTGGTCAAACAAACTTCAACTAAAGCAAACAAAAACTTAAGTTTGACGGAAGCTAATAACCAGTCTGTCTGTTTGTCAAACTAAGAAGAGAAACAGACACGGATGTACACTCCTGCTCATTCTATTTCACTTTTGGCATATTAACTGTATCCCACAGATCAAATTTAGATTGTTCTTTAAGCTTCAGTTGTAGTTTTCCATCAGTGCAATGAACCCTGAACTCATAAAACCATATTAAGTCACAAGGGTTGCATTTATAATGGGACTGCTCCATAAAGTCAGATCAAACTTTCAAACCATAAGGTCATAAGCAATTCAAAGGTAATAAAATGTAATACCATAAAAGTTAGAATTATGTAAAAAAAAAAAAAAAAAAAAAAGTAAAACAGTTGTATTGTCTGACAGATATGGATAAAAATGATCATTTCATTCATAATACTCAGTACCTTACCTTTAAAACAGACTGGCTTCCACAGCATTATAAATGCATTTCGAATCACCTTCACTGTCTCATACTTGAAATAGTTTACACATAAGAAATAAATCAGAGTGATGAGAAGTTCTTTTTTTCTGAATATTTCAGATGTCAAGACCTTTTTTTGTAATCAGGTTTAAGTAATTTACTTTTACTCATTTGATAATACATTTTTGTAACAAAAAAACAAACAAAAACAAACAAAAACATAAAAAATATGTAATTTTAATTCAAGATTAAAATAAATACAACTGTTATAATATATTAGCGTTTTGTTTCTGAAAGTTAAGTTTATATATTATTAAATTGCAACAAGATATTAAGCCTCATCAATTCAATTATCAACATACAATGTGGTCAAATAAGAATTTATGTGAAATGAATTTGTGATTCAGTGGTCTTATTCTTATTTTACATGATATTCTTGCACATTGCTAATTAATTGTACTCAAGGACTTGATGTATGAAGTAAAGCAATCAAGTGCACAAGGCTGAAAGAGGTCAAAATGTTAACGCACTTTGCTGCTTCTCATGTAACATACATGACATCATGTAGCTTATTTTAGTGGCACTACAATTTTTTGTTGTTTAATCAGTACTGAACCTCAAATCCATGACACTTGAAGTACCCACAGTTCTTTTATCTGGGTGTGTTAAAATAAACAGTGAATATGGTGCCATCTAGTGGTAGAATTGGGACTGACACTGAGATAGATGGTAATCTGTGTGACTTAATGGAGTTAAGATTGTAACAGTAGTGATGGTGAACATGTTGTGTTTGTGTGAAGGTGGGGGCTCCACTGTGAATACAGGTGAGGACAGCATGGAGGAAGCCCCTCCCTCTAGAACCACTCCCTTAGGGGAACATGACCACCGGACCAAACCCCAGAGGTGAGATGAGGATCTCTAACTGTCCATGACTCTTTTCCATCGCAGAATTCAGCACTCACATCACTGCACCATCATTATTCACATGCTGGAAGTAGACCTAAACTGGGATTGGGGTTTAGTCATTTAACTTAGGTTTTTAGAAGGATCCAGCAGTGTTTAGCCTATATCATGATTCACTGGACATAAAGAATCTATCACATGAACACTATGTGTAATTACTATATACACAACATGATCATTTTGTTCCACAGAGTTCAACTGCAGAGATCAGAGGATCCCATTGGTCAGTCTGCTGAGCAGACTCAGATGGAGCTGGACTCCGTAGTTAAGGTGTGTAAATATAAAAACACTGTCAGTTACCACCGATACTCAGAACGCACTTGAGTCACTAAAAATGTTCTTCCTGAAAACTGCAGCCACAATGAAGATTTTGTAAATCTCCAGTTTTATGGTTTAATGTACAGCCCGAAACTAAGTTTTTGGTTCTCAAACATCAGTGTTGAATGACAGGGACTCATTCTAATTGGCTAGCATGTGTTTGGCAATGCTTAGAGATGCACTTGTTGGCGGATCTGCAATTAGTGTGGACATTTTTTTGTTTTGTTTTGTTTTTTTGTGGACAAACAAGGGGAATATTCATTTTTGAAAACTTGTACAAGACCTCAGTGTTTGACTGATTGAATGAAGCAGCATATCTGTGCTGCTCAAACTCAGAGGTCAGAGGTCAGAGGTCATGGTGGATGCTGGTCTAACACTGACCCAGACATTGGTAGCAGAGTTCACATACTGATGATCTTTTAAAGTTTATAAAACAAAAATAATTTGGGTTATATTAATGACACGAATATGAAGTTGCTTTCAGCTTCATTCTAATAAGCACATCACAACTAAAGTCACTGCAGAGTTTTTCTGGATGAACGCAAGCCAGGATATTTCTACAGATGTAAAAAAAAAAAAAAAAAAAAAACTGAAGGAAAGGCCCATCCACAAACTAAATCTGAACCATCACTGTGATCCAATCTCCATGCTTAACTCTGCAGACAAGCAAACTTTTTCAAAGTTTTTCAAACTTGTTCTGTTTCAGGTGCTCGAGAAGAAAATCATCAGCTTTGTAAAGAGTGAGCTGAAAAGGATCCACAGCGTTCTGAGTCCAAATTACACAGAATGCCTTCAGAGTCAGAGAGGGGATGAGGAGGAAGAGCAGATGAGGAGTCGAGAAGCGTTTCTGAAGATCACCCTGCACTTCCTGAGGGGAATGAAACAGGAGAAGCTGGCTGACTGTCTGCAGAGCAGTAAGACGATTTAAATGCAGATTTAAGAGCAGGAGATAGATTAAGGATGACTCTAGTCAGTCACTCTATTGATCATTTTTGATGGCTTCCATAAAAACATTGAATGTGATTATCCACCAAAATGCAACTCTGCCTAATGCCAGTGTGACTGCTTCCACCATCCATTTTTGTGAGAAACGTCACAGTAGCTTTGACTGCTAAAGGTCAACATATGTGTTTTGTCTTAAAAAAAAAACAACTTATTTTCAATAATAATAAAACAAATTTGAGAACTTTTGGATAAGAGCAAATTTACTTTGGTAAGTCAAAGATACACAAGGTGGTAAAACTGAGGCAAATAAATCAAAGATTTATGAAAATAGTGAAGACTGTTAAGGTATTAAAATATCAGAAGAATGGATATTTCAGTGCTACTAGTTAGTTGTCAAATTTCATCAGACCAACTGTAGCTTTAAATATTTAATCATTATTACAATTTTGTCACACAGGATCTGTTGCTACAGAGTGCCAACACAAACTGAGATTTAATTTGAAGGAGAAGTTCCAGTGTGTGTTTGAGGGGATCGCTAAAGCAGGAAACCCAACCCTTCTGAATCAGATCTACACAGAGCTCTACATCACAGAGGGAGGAACTGGAGAGGTCAATGATGAACATGAGGTCAGACAGATTGAAGCAGCACTCAAGAAATCAGACCGACCAGAAATCTCTATCAGACAAGCAGACATCTTTAAAGGCTCACCTGGAAGACCTGAACCAATCAGAACAGTGCTGACAAAGGGAGTGGCTGGCATCGGGAAAACAGTCTTAACACAAATGTTTACCCTGGACTGGGCTGAAGACAAAGCAAACCAGAACATCCAGTTCATATTTCCATTCACTTTCAGAGAGCTGAATGTGCTGAAAGAGAGAAAATTCAGCTTGGTAGAACTTGTTCATCACTTCTTCACTGAAACCAAAGAAGCAGGAATCTGCAGGTTTGAAGAGTTCAAGGTTGTGTTCATCTTTGATGGTCTGGATGAGTGTCGACTTCCTCTGCAGTTCTACAAGAATCAGACCCTGACTGATGTTACAGAGTCCACCTCAGTGGATGTGCTGCTGACAAACCTCATAAGAGGGAAACTGCTCCCATCTGCCTGTCTTTGGATAACCACACGACCTGCAGCAGCCAATCAGATCCCTTCTGAGTGTGTTGACATGGTGACAGAGGTCAAAGGTTTCACAGACTCCCAGAAGGATGAGTACTTTAGGAAGAGATTCAGAAATGAGGAGCAAGCCAACAGAATCATCAACCACATTGAAACATCGCGAAGCCTCCACATCATGTGCCACATCCCGGTCTTCTGCTGGATCACTGCTACAGTTCTGGAGGACACATTAAAGACAAGAAAAGGAGGTGAGCTACCCAAATCATTGACTGAGATGTACATCAACTTCCTGGTGGTTCAGTCCAAACTGAAGAAAATCAAGTACGATGGAGGAGCTGAGTATGATCCACTCTGGGGTCCAGAGAGCAGGAAGATGATCGAGTCTCTGGGAAAACTGGCTTTTGAGCAGCTGCAGAAAGGAAACCTGATCTTCTATGAATCAGACCTGGCAGAGTGTGGCATCAACATCAGAGCAGCCTCAGTGTACTCAGGAGTGTTCACACAGATCTTCAGAGAGGAGAGAGGACTGTACCAGGACAAGGTGTTCTGCTTCGTCCATCTGAGCGTTCAAGAGTTTCTGGCGGCTCTTTATGTCCAACTGACTTTTATCAACTCTGGAGTCAATCTGCTGTCAGATGGACAAACAATCTCAGAAACCAATTATACCTATTCACTCTATGAATACAGCTATGTTGAACTCAATTCAGAAAACCTCTATCTCCGTGCTGTGGACAAGGCCTTACAGAGTCCAAACGGACACCTGGACTTGTTCGTCCGCTTTCTTCTGGGTCTTTCACTGCAGACCAACCAGAGTCTCCTGAGAGGTCTATTGACACAAACAGGAAGTAGCTCACAGACCAATCAGGAAATAGTACAGTACATCAGGATGAAGATCAGTAAAAATCTGTCTGCAGAAAAAAGCATCAACCTGTTCCACTGTCTGAATGAACTGAATGATGGTTCTCTTGTGGAGGAGATCCAACAGTCCTTGAAATCAGGGCGTCTTCGCTCACATGATCTGTCTCCTGCTCAGTGGTCAGCTCTGGCCTTTATCTTACTGTCATCAGCAAAAAATCTAGGCGTGTTTGACCTAAGGCAGTACTCAGCTTCAGAGAAGGCTCTTCTGAGGCTGCTGCCAGTGGTCAAAGCCTCCAACAAAGCTCTGTAGGTGGATTAATCTGATGTATCTCAAAATTGTATACATAAAAACATTTCTTTTGGTGCTCATCAGTCCTTCTTCTTCAGGCTGAGGGACTGTGACCTATCTTTGAGAAGCTGTAAGGGTCTGTCTTCAGTCCTCACCTCACGGTCGTCCAGTCTGAGAGAGCTGGACTTGAGTAATAACATCCTGCACAATTCAGGACTGAAGTTGCTGTGCGCTGGCCTTGGAAATTCTCATTGCAAAGTGGAAACCCTCAGGTCTGTATGAGGCTGGTGGTTAAAGAGGAGCTGAGCATGAGGTATTTTTTTTCCTTGGGGGAGCAAATTTTCACTATTATGTTTCTTAAGTACAGCAATGCAAGCAAACTAGCAACATTAATGTTTTTGTAGTTACTGACTGGCCTTGCAAAAATAAACCAATAGGAATATGGAGAAAAGCATGGTTGTCATTGTGCGCAAAAGCATCAATAAAAGTTTGTGAGTGTAACAACTTGTACAAACAAGTTGAGGCTCATACTTAACATGTACCACAGGAGCTTCTTGTCTTTGAAGGCCACTGTCATTTTGGTAAGTTGGGGCAGTGGGCAAAGTTGTAATTTAGCTCAGTTTCTGACTGCTAGATATTGCTTTTAAATGAAATATGGATGATAGAACTGATTCTAAATATTTTTTTAAAAATGTGTTCATGTCAAGATTTACTGGATGCAACCTCTCAAAGCGAAGCTGTGAATACTTGTCTTCAGTCCTCCAGTCCCAGAGACTGATAGAGCTGGATCTAAGCAACAACAACAACCTGCTGGATTCAGGAGTGGAGCTACTATGTGTTGGACTGCAGAGCTCACTCTGCAAACTGGAAACTCTCAGGTCAGTTTAAGGGTAATTTTAACTCGGACATGAGTGCCTGAGTTAGTGCTAGACAGCAAATCAGTCTATTTTTCAAGACATCAGTAAGGCAGATTAAGTTAAGACAAATATTTCTGTCATTCTTTGTTTGGTCTGATTGACATTAAAAAAGTAGACAAGTGCAACAGAGATGGTCTTATGTTGGGAAAAAGTAAGGAAATGAACAAATCACAAATGTCTGACTTAAATTTTCTTATAAAATAAAAAACAAAACAGGTGTTCATGCATTTTAAGGTTAACTGGATGTAACCTCTCAAAGAAGAGCTGTGAAACTCTGTCTTCAGTACTAAGTATCCAGTCCTCTTGCCTGAGAAAGCTGGACCTGAGCAACAACAACCTGCTTGATTCAGGAGTGAAGCTACTGTGTGCTGGGCTCAAGTGTCAATACTGTGAACTGAAAACTCTCAGGTCAGTTTTAGGATAGTAACTCTTGATGCACCATATACAAATATTTCATGAATCTGTAAGTGACATCAAAACAGAATCCTCTCAGGACTTAGCTGTTCTAGTGTCCCTGCAAGTATAATTTGGTTTCAAAACACATGTAGCCAGTGTCAAACAAGGTTTAAGGAAAACATAATGATACTTCATCAAAAGGTCATATCGTTCCTGTTCAAAAAACACTTAGTCCCCCTCTTTCTAAAGTGTATGGAGTGCCCACATTCTCCTCCAGCAACCCTAAACATTGGTGACCTAAATGACAATGACCAACGGCAAGGCATTTTATCATGTTATCTAAATGTAACACCTACGTATCTCATCCTGCTGTCTTTGATCATCATTCAAACCAGACTTTGAATTTTAAAAAACATCAAATTTCTAGCACCTATTTTTTTCTGACACAATCTTTGTTCATTTGTCTCAAATGAAAGAAGATTTCTTTTTTATTCATAGTAAACTTTTCTCTTAAAGGTTGACTGGATGTCACCTCTCAAGGAGCAGCTGTGAATACTTGTCCTCTGTCCTCCAGTCTTCAAGTCTGACAGAGCTTGATCTGAGCAACAACAACCTGTTGGATGTTGGAGTGAAGCTTCTGTGTGTTGGACTGCAGAGTCCAAACTCCGAACTAAAAACTCTCAGGTCAGTTTAAGGCTAACTGTAATGTTGTGATGAAGATGTGACAATTTTCCAAGGTATTAGTATTACATTTAAAAATACACAAAATATTAAGTAAGTCTTTTTGCAAGCTGTTTGACAATAGTATACTGATAGAAAAATACTAAGAAAAACATCGACTGTTGGAGGAAGAAAACATTTCAAAATAGAAGATTTTCAATTATCTTAATTTTAAGAATAATTTGTTCTTTTGTTTTTTTAAACAACTTAATGCCTTTAAAGGTGTGCAGGGTGTAACCTCTCAGGGACGAGTTGTAAAGACTTGTCTTTGGTCATTGGTTCCAAGTCCTCTAGTCTGAGAGAGCTGGACCTAAGCAACAATGATCTGAAGGATTGGGGAGTGAAGCTACTGTGTGGTGGACTCAATAAACTGGAAACTCTCAGGTATTTTTTTTTCTTATAACTGCCAAAAGGTGTCTGAATAAAAAAAAGTGTCAACTGTGCTTAATGCTTGATTTCTTCTTGATGCAGTCTGTCAGGCTGTTTGATCACAGAGGAGGGCTGTGCTTCGCTCGCCTCAGCTCTGACCTCCGATTCTTCCCACTTGAGACTGCTCGATCTAAGCTACAACCATCTAAGAGTCTCTGGAGTGAGTTTGTTGTCTGTCACACTAGATGATGCACAGCAGAAACTGAGGTATAAACTGAAGCCAATGTTACATACACTTCTGTTGCAACAGTTCTGTCCTCAATCCAAGCATCTTTGGTCATCTGAACTGTAATGAAATTCTTGCATAGCTCAAGTAGTAGTATGGATAAAGGAGTAAGAGTGTTAGTCAAACATATGTCAAAACTGTAATTTACCTAACAACTGAAACACATGCTGTGTCCGAAATCACTTCCTATTCATTATAGTGCACTATATAGTGAAATCTGAGTGAGCATGGTCATACCCTACATAGTCTACTTAATGTATCCCACAATGCATACATACATATTCACCATCATGCATTGCAGTTCAAACAGAAGAAATGGCTAAATTCATGATAACTGATTACTTATCACATAAAACGACATTTAATATGTTAAGGAATAACACTTGACTCTCTGTCTAACTTTTGGACGAGCAAGTCTTACAACTAGAGCTGAGAAATACACAACCACAGACATTAGCCGCTGAACTGTCAAACACGAGTGATGCATTCAATGGACCTTGAAACTCTCAAACACAGCCTTAGTCGTGGCGCGAATAGATGAAAGGTATTTATTTAGAAAAGAAAAATTAACATGTAACAAATCTAATTATTATATTTGGTGGTTATTGTGGAAAAATATGCTAAGTATAATATTGGTTACCACTGAAATCTGTGCCATTTGGCAGTTTGAGAAAAATTATAAAAAATTATAAATCCCCAGCTGTCCGTGAGCAACGCAAGAGTAATTATGTCACTGTCAGTTGCTGACAAGTGAGTTCGTAGTGTCCAAAATGTTGTTTTGGTTTTGCTGAGTGAGTGGACTATAGAGTCCACTACATCTGATTCACTATATAGTAAGTCGGGAGTAGAGAATGAGTGAGTGATTTTGGACACTACCACAGTCTCTAGACAAGAGCCTCTAGTGGCTGGGTTAGTCAGAATGACGGAGGTGGAAGCCTATAATGAAACTGGCATCTAGGATATGGAGAGTTGGGACCCAAGTTCTCTCTTTAGGGCCATACCCTTCCCAGTCAACTAAATACCAAAGGTCTCTTCCCCTGTGACAAGATCAAAGCAAACAGTTAACTTAAAGAACCAGCAGACTTTCATGAACAGGCTTAACTTTGTAAACATGAAAGTCTGGTGTATCCACGTGGACCTGAGTGACTTAAGCCTCGCTGCCGTAGGGCCAATAGGCCTCTTCACTTTCAATGTACAGGCAAACCTAGGGGAAAAACTTCTTCTGACCTACTCAGTAGGTGGGGGCATGTGTACAGGTGTAATTAGTAGCTCCACTGTACCAGCCATAAGGGAGAGTGGCCTTGGTTTTGGCCAAAACTGCAAAGAACAAATAAAGAGGTGGACCAACAATCAGAAAATCCTTGTCTCTTAAGAGGAAATAGGGGAGGCCAGAACCCACAGACCAACTGAAATGGGGACAATTGGGTGGCAGAGTCAGGGTGTTGCGCACAATCCAGACTTGTGAAGCATGTCTCTGAGAATTTCATTTATCAGCGGAAAAAAAAACAGATAGAGCACAGGGGAGATGGAATGGCATCCCCAGATACTCATGTCCTGAGGGAGTACTGAAAGCCACTTTCCATTTGTCCCTTTCCTGAATACAAACCAAGTGGTAGACATTGCATAGATTCACCAATGCCTCCTCCAAAAGTTCAAAGGCAATGAGATGAGGGGCAGGTGCCAACAGTTCATCACTGTAATGTTTCTCAGATGCTGATAGTCAGTACATGGCGTCAAGGAACTTGGCTTCCTTCTCTACAACGAAAAATCCAGCACTAATAAGAGAGGATAAAAGAGGCAGATGATACAAGCTGCTGAATAGTCACTGATTTAAGCCTCCATTGCCTCCGTATTAAGGACAGACAAAGATTTTGTCACCCAAATTGCTGTCATCATCCAGTCCCCCACCCCCTCAGTAGTACCCTGGCATGGCACAGGAGTAGTGTCTAGGCTTATACACTGGGGTTAATGCAAAAATCTATGAAATAATCCACAACAGCCAACAGCCCAGTTATCCGGGCTTAGGCCCAGTAGGCCTCCAGTAGCATCTGATCCTCAGGAGGCCAGGGGAGGCTGGAACTGTGAGGAATGTAGAACTACATCTGGGGTCTGTCAAACTGTTATTGCTGTGTGTGCAGTCAGGAAAAGCAAAATAAAGCTCACTCAGACATTAACTGTAAGTGACTGTAATGTTAAACTGTAGTTATGACTCATGTTAGACAGTAAATCATTCTGTTTCTTTCTCCAGGGTGGACCACGGTGGACAGCAGAGGTTAAAACCCGGTATAAGGAAATGTAAGCATGACTCGTTATTGCCAGGTATCAAAGAACAGAGAATCACAACATCGAGTATGTCTGATGGTAAACTGCTGTGTTGTGTCTTTTTCTCTCTCTGTCAGATTTCTGTGAACTCACAATGGACTCAAACACAGCACACACAGAGCTCAAGTTGTCTACGAACAACAAGAAGGCAACAAATATTGAAAGAAAACAGGCATATCCTGAGCATCCAGACAGATTTGAAAACAGGCTCCAACTGCTTTGTAAAGAAAGTCTGACAGGTCGCTGCTACTGGGAGGTCAAGTGGACAGGAGGGGTTAATATATCAGTGAGTTACAGAGGAATCACAAGGAAAGGAGGCAGTACTGGCTGTCTGTTTGGATTTAATAATCAGTCCTGGACTCTCATCTGCACTGAGGATGGTTACTCTGTTCGTCACAACGACAAGGAAACAGCCCTCCCTATCCCCTCGTCTCTTGTCTCCCACAGAGTAGCAGTGTATGTGGACTGTCCTGCTGGTATTCTGTCCTTCTACAGTGTCTCCTCTGACACACTGATCCACCTCTACACCTTCAACACCACATTCACTGAGCCTCTGTATCCTGGGTTTGGGTTTCTTTTCAGGTATTATGATTCCTCAGTGTCTCTGTGTTCTGTGTTGGATGAATCTCCTACTGAAACAAAGATGTGATTTGCTTCTCTGAGGCAAACCAGTGTTGGTTGCCATATTGGAATTGCTTAACCAACCAAACTTTTCGTCAACCTAACCACAGGCAAAAATGTGGAGTTAAATAAGACAAAAACTAACCCAGAGCACGCTAAATGTGTGACCCCTCTCTATGTTTCTAGTGTGGTGAGGGTAGGTACTTATGGAGCAACAGGCTCAGGGTGTGATAATGGAAGTGATGTACAGTTGCGGACAGCCAAGGTAACCCTTAATTTGTAACTTGTGATATTAATGTTCCGTTCCTATGTCTGCTGATTATCTGTGGTTCTCATCTCATTTTTTATAACAAATTGCCGCTGTACTCTTGTCTTTTTGATATTTTCTTTAAAGCTTTTTGTGCCAGTCTTTGCGTTAGTTTTGTCCTTTATGGGTTTTGAGTTTGGCTTTTATAGTTTAGTTTGATAAACACATCAGCTCTGTTGTGAAGAAAAGCTTCTTCCAGTTGAGACTTCTGAGCAAAGTAAAGGTCTATCTCCCTCCTCATGAGTTTGAGAGGGTGATACATATGTTCACCACATCCTGTTTGGATAATTGTAATTCTTTGAACGTTGGTGTTGATCAGTTGTCCCTCCGCTGCCTTCAGCAGGTGCAGAATGTGGCTGCACGCCTGCTGACAGGAAAGAGACGAAGTGATCACATCACGCCTGTACTGGCCTCTCTTCACTGGCTTCCTGTCAGCTTAAGGTTCCAGTATAAAATTGTGTTGTTAGTCTACAAGAGTTTACATGGGTTAGCACCACCATACCTGAGTGAGTGTATGAACCTGCATGCTCCAGTCAGAGCACTCAGGTCGACAACACAATACAAGGTTCTCCTTGACATTGCCAGAGCGAGGTTTAAAACGAGAGGGGACAGAGCTTTTGCGGTGACTGCAACTACACTTTGGAGCACTCTGCCTCGAAATATCAGGACCGCACAGACTATTGACACCTCTAAATCACTTCTTAAGACACACCTTTTTGCATTGGCTTTTAATACATGTTAGGTGAGGCATAAAATGTTCTATTTTGCTTCTATTTATTGTGGCCTTTTTTATTCTGCTATTTATTTTCTTTTTACCTAACTGCTGTTTTAAATTATTTTTATTAACTTTTTGTTTTTATTGATTGTGTTTTTTATACATTGTGTTTTATTGATCTTGTTTTTAAGCTTGTACAGCGCTTTGGTCAACTGTGGTTCTTTTAAAATGTGCTATATGAATAAAGTTTGATTTGACTTGACTTGACTTTACAGTAGAATGTGTATTCTGCTGTCTTTAGTTTGAGCTTACTTTTGTTTCTGTGAATTAAGATTGTTCTTTATCTTAAGTGCAACTTTGTGCTGTGCTAAGCAACAGTGTTAACTTGTGCTTCCCTGGCAGGTATTTAGCAGTGCTCTCCTTGCATATTGTGCATCCAGGATATTTCCAGGTTCTGTCTATCTAATGAAAACCTAAATCAATAAAAACTTTTTTCAAAAAATAATGTTTGCTTTGAAGAATAAAGTGTTTATATTTATATTCTTAAATTACGCCTTTATTTGACTTTTGGCTTTTTTTTCTTAAAGGGGAAACACTCTGTTAAAGGGGTCAAGAAAGATTAAGATATCAGAGTCTCAAGAGTTCCCTCACCACATTAAGTTTTTTTCAAGATGAATAACTGATGTATGTGTCGTGTCATTTTACAATATTGTGTTATAAATCAAGCTGGAATGTGACCTAGAAACGTTTTTAACAGTTGATGTGCCGTGAGTTACAGTGCAGTGCTCATATTGAGTGTTAAACACAAATAAACCTGTGAAGTGAACCACAAACAGTACTTATCTCTATTTCCTTTTGTGCTGACAACATGAGTCTGGGATTATCACACTTACTAGGCCTCCACAAAAAAGCTTAGGACAGGAGGAGGGAAAAAAGCAGTCCTCCTTCTCAGGGTAATTACATCATCATATCTGAAAACACATACAGAAAACACAGGGGCATAAATGTAATAAAACTTTTAGGAGATCAGATTTGGTCACATTTCTAAAGACAAATCTCTCCATCATATTTGTTAAAATAAAGCAAACATTATATTCACAAAACTGATAAAGACAGGTTAACAAGGGATTATAACAATACCTGAAGCAGCTGCAATTATAACACATTACAAAGAAACACTACACAGACTAAACTGTTACATATTGGTTTGGCTCAAATTTGGCTCAGTATATTTTTTAAAAAAAAGCACGTTGGGCAAAATTAAAAAGTTATGAGTTTAATTAAAAGTTAAATATCAAAAAAAAGTTGATCAAGTCACTGTTACCTCGGTTGAACATCCGAACTAAGTCGCATTTAGCTGCTATGGCGAGTAAGCATGGTAAATCAATTCAATGTTGCAGCTAAAGCTGATGCTAGCATACCACAATAAACTTGACGGTTTTATAGATTTTTTATTAATGAAGAACAAAAAATCTATGTTATATTAAGACAAAAAAATATGCCTACTATACTAAATGTCAATATCAAAGCAAGCGAGAGGAGACAAAACAAACCTGTCATGTGGCGATCTTGGAGTCAAAGAGGAAGTCACGCTGACAGACGAGCATAAAAATAAAACGTTCTGCTATTTTCTAACATTATCCAACCTATCGACTGAGATGAATAAATTAATTTTAAAAATCAAGATATAATACAAATAGCAATTTATTGACGCTTTACACTTACCAAATGCACGAGTTGCTGTCATCAGAGCCATTTCAGACCCTTTTTTTTTATTTGCCATCCTATTTTCAGCCGATTTTCATTTGAAATATATACATATTTTTTTGCTATTTTTCTAATTTTAGAACAAACTCATTTCAAAGCACTCTGAACTCCATGTTGTCCCTACAAAAGGTGCTATATAAATGACAATTGATTGAACTCTGGATTTAATTCCACAAGCAATGCTGATCATCAGTCGTTTTGTCTTTCGTGGTCATTTATTAAAAACAAAACCAAAAAAATCAAATTTAATTGTATTTCAAAATCTGTTGATAAAAGACAGTTTGATGTTTGTGCTTTTTTATGATTTTCATTTTCTTTGGCTGTAAATATGATTCACAAAGCTAGCAGTATTTTCAAATTGAAAAGCCAAATCTCCCATTTTCCCAGGTGACCTGAACGCATCACTTTCCCTTCACTTCCTCCTCTGGAGTAGCACAGGTGATACTGATGATCTCAATATGTCCTATTTCATTCACTGCAGACCAGCAGCTTTTTTTACACGTCTCATCAAATCATGAAGGTCACAGACCGAAACGTGATCCGGTTTCACCTCCAGGTTCTTTATGGGATCACTGTGAGGGGCTTTGAGAAGAGGAAAGACAGACTCTTCATGAGCGGTTCCAAGGTGTTTGGTGTTCCTCTGGAGAACTTACCCAGGAGATACATCCCTGAGTTTGGACTAGTGCCGTGGTGAGTAGGAGCAGTAGTATACGCTCAAATTTCTTTTTTTCATTTTCTTTTTTAAATCAACTTTTGTTTTAGCTTTTTAGTGGATGCTTGCTCATTCCTTCTGGAGCGTGCTGGAACTGTTGGTCTGTTTAGAAAACCTGGTTCTCTGCCCCGCATTAAGATCCTCAGAGTGAGTTACATTGTTTCATATAAATCATTTTCAATCAATTTCTCATTCACCAAAAGAGACTACAGCATTGAATTAGATTCCCATTAATGTTTTTATACAAATAGATATGTGTAAGAATGCAATCTTGAGAATAGTCATAGCCCTACTAAGTGGTTGGAGGACAAGCCTTTTACTGGGGTATGCAAGCAACACAAAATTCAATCATGTCACTTGTCTAAACTCCATCTCTCAGGCGAAGCTGAACCGTGGAGAGGGGACTCTGTCCACGGCTCTTCCTTATGACGTGGGGACCCTCATCAAACAGTTCTGCAGGGAGCTGCTGGAGCCGCTGTTTCCCTCCGAGCTCCATGCTGCTCTGCTCAGAGCTCAGGCTCTGTCAAATCCTAAGGACCGGACTTCAGCCCTCCAGTTGCTGTCCTGTCTGCTGCCTGCTAGGAACTCCTCCTGTCTGCACTACCTGTTTGACTTCCTCCACAAAGTCTCCAAGAGGTTTGAAAAAAACAATAACAGGTGTTAGATTTAGATGGATTTTTTCCCCCAAAATATTTGGAACTATCTTACTTGCTAAATTTGAGTTTATGCTAAACTTTTTAACCATTTATCTTGGGCAGATAAGAAATCTGGTTTGCGTATGGGGTATGAATCTGTAAAACCAAAGGTAGTTTTAAGGTGGTTTCCTTTGATTGGTTTTTGTTATGTTTTGTCTGTGTTTTCCTGTCAGATGCAGTGAAAACTTAATGACAAGCTCCAACATTGCTACAGTCTTCGCTCCGTGTCTTTTGCCGCCTCCAAACAAAGCAGAGATGTCCGAGGGACGACTTGAACTGCGAGTTCTGGTTCTTCGCACCTTTATTGAAAACCCTCACCTTTTTGGTAACTTATAAATCATTCTGTCACATAATACTCAGCTGTATTTGCTGGACTGGATCTCAGATGTTTGCGTTGTTTGTGATGTTTTCTGCTAGGTGTGATTCCTAAAACGGTGTTGGACAGTATGGACTTCCTGGTGAATTTCCATTTTCTGAAAGATGCAAAGAAAGGACACAAGAAGAGACCCAGTTTTAAAGGTTAAACATACTTTTAAACACAATCAAATATTCTTTTTGTACCATAACATTTTGAAATCCTCTCAGCCATGCAGTCTGCAAAGACAGTGCCCTGGATCAAAGGGAGGTCAAAAGTTGAAGAGCCTGTCCCTGAGGAGACACAGCAGTCAACATCAGCAGTCAAACCAACACTGCGGAGAAGCCTCGGCCTGGAGACTTTCCCAAATGTGCAGCTGTTCAGGACCTGTCTGCCTGTTGCAGGTAAACAACAGTACAGAGGGAAACAAGCTCCATGCATGAAGTCTCTCCTTTTACTTACAGTTTAATGATATTTAAATTATCCACTCTTAGACCAAAGCTACAGTCCCGCAACAGCCTTGTTGGACAGTCCTCCCAAAGATCAAAGCAAGACACCTCAGGAGACACTCAAAAGGTGAATCTTATTCTCTCTTCATTTATAATTTCTAATATATCTGTATTGATACCGCTGTAGGTTTATGTTAAGGTATACATTAACCCATAAAATCTCATATTTTTCATCAAGATTTGTGTTATTTTTTTCAGGGATCTGCGCTTGGTTCATTTCCCCAGATTTCCCAGAGGACAAGAAATAGAAAGCTCTCCCGTTCTGACTGGAGTCGGGAAGCTGCAGGTCACTCCTTGGAAAAAACGCCACTCGCTCTAAAAATGAGTCATGTGGGTAGACCCACATCACAAAGTCTTCTTCATTCTGATTCACGATGGACAAGTTTTTATTTATAAGATGACATGAAATGTCAAAGTGGGATCCGTTGTCGGTTTTTGTTTTAATATTTAATGTATTTATTCTTCAGCTGGACTGTTTCTATATGTTTATATTACAATAAATTGCTTTATAGCTTGCATCTGCGTGTTGCACATTTGTTCATAGGTGTTGGTGAATATGTTGATGGGCGACCAGTTGTTTCTGGAGATTTATGACTAATGTAACATTGAATTGAAAACTGAATATATCAAACAGTGGTACACCTTATTCTTTCTTTAAAAACATTATTAAAAAAGTCAGAAAAATAACAATATATATCCCAATAATGCTGCAAAAATCCCCAAAATTTACCCTGAGTTAAAGACGAGTCAGAATAAAATAAGAAAAAAAAAAGGTTTTCATTGTGGTAAAATTGACAAACGTATGAGCACACTGAAATTGATCTACAGTAAAGCTACAATGAAATCTCGTTGAAATCTCGTTGCAGTGCCAAGATGCTCCATGAAGAGATGATGTATTAGCCAATGAGAAAGCAGAGTTTTGGTATCCACGCAACAGTATCTGAACCGTGAAGTGAGGCAGATTGCATCCTCCCGCAAGGTTGTATAACGGATACCCATTACAGACAGTGAAATAGAGTTTAACCTTCAAAATAAAGTAAAAGTCAAACAAACTGGTGACTGTTAAACTTTAAGTTGTGATAAATGTAGAGCAGCATGGTTGCATATTTATGCTAAAATAATTTTGCTTTTAATACAGCTGTCTGTACCATCACTAAAGCGAGATCAACCCATTTTTGCCATTACGTTTCAAAGCAAGCTTTTATTTTGAAGGCACTTCAGGCACTGTCTCGCGCAGCAGGCAGGTTGTACTGTCGGAAACGGTAAGGAAAAGGAACAGAAATACGACTTAAAACCCCTTTATTTTGGTCGATTTTGATGCTTTCTTGACAGAAAACAAATATTTTATTTTCCAAATAAGTGTGAATAAAACATTTATCGATAATTACAGCGTTTTCTGGTATCTGTGGCGTATTTTGTTGGCTATTTATAGATCACAGCCGTTGCGCCTGTTCGTTGCTCTCTGACGATGCTTTTCTCAAATTAAAGACAATTCGTTGCCTTTTTTCTACTTTAACAAATTATGTAAGATGATTTTTATTCATTCCTTAGATATTAAATATGGTCTCAGATCTGTCGTGTGTACACATCTGTATTTGTACACAACAATTAATACACGCTTCACCACCTGCTGTCATGTAAAAATCCATTGTTTGTTTATTATCTGTGATTCTTTATCTCCTCCAGATGACAGAAATGGCTCCAGCAGCTCGGTTATCGTTGTTCGGCCTCCTCCTGTGCCTGCAGTTCGGCAGAGCTCCGGCCCGCAGCCCCCGAACGGTGGACCAGGT
The DNA here is from genome assembly GCF_033239565.1 of Halichoeres trimaculatus. Classification (NCBI taxonomy): domain Eukaryota; kingdom Metazoa; phylum Chordata; class Actinopteri; order Labriformes; family Labridae; genus Halichoeres; species Halichoeres trimaculatus. The sequence goes on along the minus strand of NW_027437191.1, from coordinate 23,966,336 downwards.
GTCCGAGGCCGACATCCAGAGGCTTCTGCACGGCGTCATGGAGCAGCTGGGCATCGCTCGGCCCAGGGTGGAGTATCCTGCACATCAGGCCACGAACGTCGTGGGTCCTCAGAACATTCAGGGTAAGAGTGATGGATGCATATTTATTTTGTAATGACTGACCATTATCCCCCTCATTGAGAGAATATTCAGGAGGCAGAGTTTTCAAAGGTTCAAACCGTTTTATTTGGCTTAACTTATCTTTTTTTTCTCTATAAATTTATCCAGTAAGATGTTTTGCCACACAGAAAGACAAAACATCTCTATTATACATAATATGTCAGCAGTTAAAAATCATTTACCCCATGAAAAAATAAATGTTAACATTCTAAAAATTTGATTTTTTTTTATTTATTTTTTTTTGTAATTAGTATCATTTTTTTAAATTAAATCTCTTATTTTCTTTTAGTACTATATCACCATAATATCTTTTTTCTCTCTATAGTTCATTTTATTTATGATGACTTATTTTTCTGTGTTTCTTTTAAGGTATAAATTGACGTGTCTATGATCTCTTATGCACTTTAAAAAAAAGAAAGTTAACATCTTATTGAAATACAGATATTAGCTTGAGAATTACAAACCAAATTAATTTGGGACTTGTATATCATTTACTTTTCCAGAATCTTTCTTTTATATTAGCAATTTCTTTAACATATCTGCAGAAAAAATTATCTTTAGCTGATCTGAAACAACCAAAGAAGTCTGAACAATCTGCTTTATTGATGGAGTGATGAGATTATTTTAGTGTTGATTGTAGTCGCTCTGTTTCCCCACAAGGTGGTGCTCATGAAGGGCTGCAGCACCTTGGCCCCTTCGGAAACATCCCAAACATTGTGGCTGAGCTGACCGGAGACAACGTTCCCAAAGACTTCAGTGATGACCATGGATATCCAGACCCTCCAAACCCCTGTCCTCTGGGAAAAACAGGTAGAGGCTGAAGTCCAGAGCTCAATCTTTATCAATAAACTTATGTGTGTTGAAGAACAGTGGAGGTGAATCACTCTCTTTTGTTCACAGCAGCTGACGGCTGTCTGGAAAACGCTCCGGATACAGCCGAGTTCAGCAGAGAGTTTCAGAAACATCAGCACCTGTTTGACCCAGAGCACGACTATCCAGCTCTGGCTAAGTGGGTAAGTAGAGATCCAGATTCTTTCTTATCATTATCTCCATTTATTTATGAAGTTTAAGCGTGGCTTTAAGGGAACATTTGGGTATCATAAGTCCTCATTCTTTTCTTGGAGCTTCTGGATCTTTAAAATCAGCGGTACAGCAGCCACAGCTTATTTTTTTACAAGAACATCACAAAGGTTGAGACAATTTTTCAGTTGAAATAGCATCAAAACTTAACTGTTGTTTTGTTCATCCCCATGAGGATTTTTTGATCTTAAGGATGTTTTAAGAAAAGGAGAAGGCATCTTTTTAATTTTGATTTCAAAACACAGCACTGCATGGTGAAGGAAACTGATTCAGAACCTGCAAACTGATTTTTTTTTGCCTTTTCTTCCAGAACAAGGAGCTTTTGTACCAAAAACTGAAGGGAGGGCCTAAAAGAAGGAAACGGGTAAATTGTTTTCCTCTTCTTCTTACATTATGCTTTAAAAAAACCACTACACCATCACTGAAACTCTTTGTACTCTCAAATTCACTACTTACCATCTGATTTTATGTGAGGACAAATCTTGACTTACATTTGTTGTGGATGTGTTATTCCTCTTCCATCTCCCTGCAGAGCGTGAACCCATACCTGATGGGCCAGCGTCTGGAAAACGTGGTCGCCAAGAAATCAGTTCCTCACTTCTCTGAGGAGGACGAGGACGCGGTGCCGACAGCCAAATCCACAACCTAAAATCCTGCCCCTGAAACATTCATTGTAAAATTCACAGTATGCTCTCAGAATCAAGTTTTTAACATTTCAGATTTAACATTTTGTGTGTCAAATAGCAGATACGAGTTAAGGAATGAAGAAAAGGTACATTGAGAAAAGTTTTCATACTGCTTTTATTTATTTTATCGCAGTATTCAGAGGTATCAGGTCTGGCCGTTTTTTAGCATAGATCCTTCACATGCACCTTAGTACCTGGGAAGATAAACATGAAAAGATCTGATTTAAGACCTAAATCTTCAAACTCGGATCAATAATTATCCAACATCTTGGATTAAATTTTTCATTTCATGACAGGAAAAGTCTCAACACTGAGCAGAAAACAGTCACTGAAACGTCCATATTCTGGTTTAAGTCACTGTGAGGAGTTTCTGAGTGATCTTGAAAAAGTCTCTCTTCTAGATTTATACCTGATTTCAATCCACAATTTAAAACGAGATTATTAGCATCAATATAAATTAATCCTAAATGCTACTTCTTAACTGATGTATGGCATGTCAAGGTTTTTATGGCAACACCATGGTGGCTGACGAAGTTTAGCAGTGAGAAGAGAAATCTGTGTTTTTCTCTGCCGAAAATGATTTTTGTGATTAATTTTGTAGTGATGGTGGACACAGGAGCCTAACTGTCAGAAAGAAAAAGGACAGAAGAGCAGAAGATAGCTAAACTGGAGAGTGATAGAGCATGAGCTAAAGGCTAAAACTCAAGCTAAAGGTCAAAACACAAGCTAAAGGCTAAACCACAAGCTAAAAACTAAGAGTCATGTCTTCATGACAGTATGTGTAAGACTCCAGCCAAAAGGTGGCGATGCAGTCCAATTTAAACAGATCCTCCTAACTGTCTGTTTTCTGCAGGTAGGATCTCTGCACTTCTCAAAATGCTGAAACACCTGATGTTAAAAACTTATCTGTCAGCATGCTTCATCCCATCCACACTCCTGTATAATAATAACAATCTGTATAAAAATGTTCAAAGGAATGTTGAATAGGAAAGGTATTATATTCCCAATTGTACAGGCTTAAAGTGACTCACTCTAAAGTTTATTTTCCTCTTAATATAACACTTTATACCCTCAGATTGATGCCTGATCACACTCTTTAAAGTGCATTTTAAACTCTTGTAGCTTTACTCTGTCATGTACTGAGTGCCTGTCGATTCCCACACTGTTGCATGGTCTCTGTTGTAAATCTGTCTGAGCTGCAGACTCGCTGAATCAGTGTTGGGTTAATTCTTCTTTGTGTTTTTGTTCTGTAAAGTCAAATAAAAGATTTATCTGCATTGACAAAGTCTGGAGTTAGGTTTTCTTCCCTCTTTTCTGAGAGATGAGGAGATGACGAGGGGGGCGTGTTCAGCTGGAGCTCAGTTTAGAAAAGCTGTGTGCATCATTCATGAAGCCACAACAGAGGAGGCAGCGAAAGAAGGAGCACGTGCTGGAAACTCTTTGGATTAAATCTGCTTTGAGGATCCAACCACACACCAGGTAACTCAAATTTTATCATTACTCACAGAAAAAGATAATTTCTCAGTGCGTAATGTGCGTAAAAGCTGTGCGTAAAAATCTTTCCATCTGTCTTTTCCCTTTGGCTCCAGCTGTGATGGCCCCACCAGCTCTGATCTCTGCTCTGGCGCTGCTGCTCAGCTCTCTGTGGACTACAGATGCAGCTACCTATCAGGGCGCTTTCCCACATCCAAACAAATACAACTCAAATGAACCAGACAGATGCCAAAACCCCGCCATCACTGGATTAATTTCTCACGCACCTGGACCTGTAACCTCCACAGACGAAGTCCTGGAGTCCAGCCAGGAAGCCCTGCACGTCACAGAGCGTCGCTATCTGCGCCTGGACTGGTGCAAGACGCAGCCACTCAAGCAGACGATACAAGAGGAGGGTTGCCTGAGCCGGACCATCATCAACCGCTTCTGCTACGGGCAGTGCAACTCCTTCTACATCCCCAGGCACAACTACCAGGATGGAGAGGCGTTCCAGTCATGCTCTGCGTGCAAACCCAAAACCTTCAGCACTGTCACTTACACCCTCTTCTGCCCGGGTCAGACACCCAGCACAAGGAAGAAACGGGTGCAGCGTGTGAAGCAGTGCCGCTGCACAACAATAGACGCGGATTAGACACAGACCAGATCATCCCAGCTCCTCAGTCTGTGGATTTGTGCAGCTTTGCAATACAATAATGGTACCAAAGACGTGTTCCAGTAACAGGACGCTTGAATTCACCGGAACTTATTATGAGTATGATGAAGAACAGACTGGAGCTCTTTTGACTTCTTTCTAATACTGAGGCTTATCCTTCAGATAATTGATAAAAACTATCGAAAATTCAGGTCGAATGCTACGTTTTTGTTTCCTCAAAGTTGAATCATAAGTAGAACTATAAGTTGTAACTGTCAAGCAGATTTGGAGTTTGTAGTCTAAAGATTTTGGATGCAGGACGTAGGTTTGGGACCTGGTTTCACACACTTCATTCTTGCATATCTGCTGCACAAATGCCAGCTGTGTGTCTCAGTGCATGTGTAAGGACTCTGAGCTTTGATTTGTTTCCACTGTGTGGGATGTAAACAGACATATTCTTGTAACCTGCACTGCTTTATGACACTTATTAATGTGTATTTTATTGTCTTGTATGGTGCAGTTTCTTGTAAATAAAACACTTTCCACGCTCTGAAATCACTCATTTTTCTCATTATTGATTTTATTCGTTGTAAAAATATGGAAAAGATTGGATTTAATGCATCGGATTTCATGGAAAATGCGAGCAACAGATCTATTCCAGTCTATACAGCATCAGCGACTCTTCTGTCTACATATTGCACAGGATTTATTTTTAAATTAAAACACTTTAAAGTAGCAAAACATCACATGAAGCTGTCAGTGTGAGAACAGAAGAACTGTGAAGGATGTGTAGAACATATAAAATAAAAGCAGAGTTTTAAATATCATTTGGTTTCAGGGTCTTAGTTTGTAGAAAAGCTGGCTTCTTTCTGTCGCAGTCGCTCTTTCTGTTGAGAGGAAACAGAATCTGATTTAGAAAGTCCAACATTAACCATGGATTAAGGTTTTGAGATTCATTTTTTTTTTATTTAGGCCACTTATTCACTCAAACTCATTGAGTTAAATCGATATTGACTGATCTAAACTTCATCTCACCAGACTGTTGCCGTTAATCTTTCTTGTCTCCACCTTCTTCTCTGATGTGATCCTCTTCACAGACATCTGAGCCTCTTTTAGTCTGTGAAAACAAAAACACATGTAAGACTGCCTAATTCATGATTATAAAAACAGTTTATAACAAACAGAATCCTGTAAATAAGCCGTGACATGAAAAGGTCCAGTTAGACTTGTATCAGGGGTAAATTAAGGTCAATATCACGATGCCTTTAAATGGGATCAACAACACCACTTTGAGTTCCCGACCTGAGATGTGTCTAATGTTTTCAGACAGTTTTATCTTTAAATCAGTCATTTACCCTCAAAGATGTGAAATGTATCTAAAATGTTGACTAAACACTTCAAAAACTGAAATCCAAGCAAGTGTTTCTGTCTTACTCTTTGTAAAATGTCTTCATAGACTTCATATGAGCCACATGAGCAAAGTTCACTCCTGGGGCAGTGAACAGCCGCTCACAATCCAGAAGGCACCGTAAGGTCAGATCTACTATTACAACACCCAGTTCACACAATACTGTTATACATTTTGAACTGAATTTGGTCTGTGGAGCTATAAAAGCCTACAGAGATTCATTTATTTGAGAAATTATCTCAAGGGATATGAATGAAAGCATTAATGGCTCAACTGAAAAAAAGAACTTGTTGTGAAAATGTGAACTAGTTTGTTTTTGGATCATGAACCCAGTTCAAAATTTTCAAAAAGAACTATGAAATAAACTAGTTCGTTTTGATTGCTGTGAACTGAACTTAGAGCTAGTTTGCTTTTTTGTGAGCAGGCACAACTATAAATATTACTATCGAGACTCAAAAATGAGGAACAGTAAACAGAATCTGTGACAGCTGGTGACGACCTTAGCTGGTCAAGAGCAGAAAATTGAGGGTAGATTATGCGGTATAAATAAAGGAAATCCAATGCTTCACCTCATGACAGCTTTAATCCACTATCTATCTATCTATCTATCTATCTATCTATCTATCTATCTATCTATCTATCTATCTATCTATCTATCTATCTATCTATCTATCTATATACAGTTCCTCCTCTTAAAAAAGAAACAGGTCAGTGCTGGATGTGATACCTCTCTTTGGAGATGCTCTTGTTCTCTCTCTTCCACCGCGCCTTGAAGTCGGCACAAAACTCAAACCAGAGCATGAAGAGATACGCTGTGGTCACGTCCTTCTCTCCTGTCTTGGGCTTCAGTCCAAAGTACTGAACCAGATCCTGAAAACTGAACCGGAAATGTATAAAAAAGAGGATTAAACCAAGACAGAGGTCAGTTGGTGTAAACAACGTTTTTCATAAAATCTGATATTGTTCAAAAAAGTTGCTATGAATCTGATTTTATTGGACTACTATACTGTCAATGAAATCTAAAGTGATTTTAAACCAACTAATGGGACTTATTCTTGGATTAGTTAAAAATGTAGAAACGTCATACAAGAAACTATGACATTATATATCCCGTTGCTAGGCGCTACCCAAGTAGCTGCCTGTTGCAGCAGCTCTCTCGTCTTTGTCCGTTTCTTGTAATTTTTTTGTCTCTTTTTCGTAATCTTTGTATTTGGAGAGGATCATCACTTTGTATGGTTCATTGTCGGTCACGGACACCAAACTTTTTGTGGCTTCGGCGATATTTTTTTACTACTTTTCTCCTGTGTTTGTCTGGAGATCCTACATGTAACCATGGCTGCATTGTTTACATGCAAAATTAGCTGTTAGCAGCCTGTAGCATGTCAATGCTAACTAGTGTAAGGCTTGATGATTTCCCTCGAGCTGAGGAGGAGGAGGTGAGGACGATGTGCTGGTTCTCGGATGTGAGCTGGGAGGTGACGACGTGGACCTGTCCTTCCATCCATCCTTGTTGGGAACGTGGGATCTAGCTCCGGGGGATGGACGAGCTAGCTGTGCTAACCCAGCGGCATCGTGCTGTTCACGGACGTGCCTGACGGAGCTGACATCGGACGCCGGCGCCACATTGGAGGAGCTTCGCCTGCTGTGAGCAAACAGGATCCAGGAGAAAGAGACTGAACAGACTGCTGGGGAGGCTCAGTCCTGGACCCTGTGGAGGTGGAGACTGGCTGGGCTGGAGAGTGGTGGACGAGTGGTGGACGGGATGTCGTCATCTAATTTCTTATGGACTTTTTTTTGCACTTTCTATACTCTTTCTTACTTTTGTTTTCTTAAATGCTGCGGTGACTCCTGAATTTCCCCTCGGGGATAAATAAAGTATTTTCTATTCTATTCTATTCTATTCTATTAACAGAAATACAAACTACACATTTAAACAAACACTGAACAAGTTTAAAGCTGATTTTTCATACCAACTCTTACTCATCACTTTCCTGGTTGTATTTTGAATGTTATCTATGAGCAGTTTAATCCTGACTCAACTCAGAGTTGTGATTCCGTCTTAGTTATGTACAACAGTACTTATCATAAGTCTATACTATACTAATATGACATTAAGGTTCAAAAAATTCAGCACAAAAATCTATTTCAACGATTCATACAGTCTTCACGAGAAGACTACTCTATTTCAATAGAATAGAATAGACTAGAATAGACTAGAATAGAGTGGAATACAATGAACTCTATGTCTATCTCAGGAAAATTCCGAGTCGCAGCAGTATATCATAGCTCATAGTACATTATCTGCACCATTAAACTTTTTTCTGATGTCCCAGTTTTTTTTTGTTTGCTCTGGTTAGCTTGACTACATTACTTGGTTTGAGCCATAAAAATAATGAGTTAAATAACTTTTCTTCTTAAATATTCACAGATATCTCCTACCCGTCTTTGTTGGTCTCACCTTAACTTTTAAACTAAATTTGAATAAAGGTCAGGAGGATACATCACAATAATACGTAACACAGTTGACACACAGCTACAGGATTTTCTAACCTTTTCTGCACCGTCAGGAGCTGATAGGAAGCTTCTCCGTGTTCTTTTCGTGCTGCAGAGATACAAAAAATGTTTTTTATTTATTGTTTCATATATATATTTTTACGCCCAGCCTTCATGGGCTGACATGACATCATGAAGTCATACAGTCAGGATCAGAGAGCACAACACATCTGTTCTTTGTAATTAAACAGAAGATAAAAAACAGCTCTACTGTTTTGTATTCTGATCTATGAGGACGGACTTCCTCGAGGATTTTCAAAGTAAAAATCTGACAATGTCTATTTAATGTCCCAGTTAGAGTTTCTCTGTGCCTGTGAGTCTCTGTCGGGAGTCTCTCCGTCACCACAAAATCTGTCTGATCCCTATCTGAGCGTCTAGCCTTCACTCTATCTCTCGTTCTCTGACACACACACCACACACACACACACACACACACACACACACACACAAAGATACCAGATGCAGGGTGAAACAAAAGAGGCACAAAAAGAAAGAGCAAAGAAGATGAAAATTTCTAATTGAGCTTCTTGTCATGAGTCGTCACTGTAACGGTTGAATTTTCTGATTTGATGTCAAAAAACGAACATCCTAAATGAAGACTCACCGCTGAGTACAAAAGCCTCCATCTTGTCCTTAAACGGCTGCAGGTGTTCCTCAGGAGAGTCAGAGCAAACCCTCTGCACATCTTTCTCACATCCTGAATGACAAAACAAAGAAGAGGAGGGTTAGAAATTAAGGAAATGACATGAAATGTATTTCTTTAAGAGAGATAGCAACAAGAAGAACAGGATATGGAGAAAATACGTTGAATTTAAACGATTTACTGTAAAATAAAAGAACAGAATCATATAATAATCCATTCATATTAAGTGTTTCAGCCTTTGTCCGCAAATAAATCTTTTTTTAGAGATTGTTTCTGACATGTGCCTATGTGGAATGATACAATTTTTAGCAGGGAGAGCATCAGCAAAGCTACAACACAATGTGCATCAGTGAGGACTCACATGACCCTGATCAAATCAGACACAGCAGAAAAGGAGGAGCTTGAATTGTATCTTCACCAGCTACTTACTGTACAAGCGTTAACACTGCAGATTAAAACTCTAACTCTAACATGTCGTCTGGAAATAAAGAAGGAAGGGAGGGCATCAGCAAAGAGCTGCAGAGTTCAGAACAGAGTGAGCATCAATGAGGACAGGTATGACCCTGATCAAATCAGACACAGCAGCAAAGTAAGAGTTTTAAGCTTTAATGCTACAGCTTTAACCCCTGACTTTAACATGTCGACTGGAAACATAGTCAGAGAAAGAGAGGAGAGAGTTCTGGTTTAAACCAGCTCCACCTGTGCCCAAGCAGGAGGTTATCGACTCCACTTCCTCTACAGATATCACTTTTAGAGATTCACCCAGAGATGGCGACTACCACCCCCTTCTCTTTCTCCTTCTCCCTCTCGTCCTCTGCCAGACTGCAGCTCCATGTGGCTCTGCGTCCAATCAGTGGATCAGAGGAGCCAGTCTGCAGAACCAGTCATAATACAGGCTGCAGAAGGAGCCGAGCCCTGAAGCCCCCGTCTCACCCCCTCCAACCCGACGCTCGATCAACATCTAGCAGATAAGATTACAAAAGAATACTGTTTTCATTCAGGATTTGTGTAAACTCTGGAGGCGGGTATCTCTCTCTCTGTATTGTGTGGCGAGCCTTTCTTTCTTTGTCTGCTTCTGGTGTGTGACAGAAGTTTGCTTATTTCAGACTGAAGAGGGTTACAGACCTCCACATAAACAGAGAGTGGAGACTGTGGGAGGGATTTGGTTTCTCATTGGGGGGTAAATGCTTTCTTAAAGAGTTTTCAGGAGGTCTGATGATGACATGTTTGGGTCGGTGACTTTAGGAATCACTGTGGTACAAAATGAATCAAATAAAAGTAAAACATGACAAATCTCTTTGATTGTTCACCTTTTTTTTAATAAAGTGAAAGTGTCAGTTTCTGGAGATGGAAAAAAAATGAAGCCTGTGTGTGTAAGTGCAGAGTCCAAAGTTTGCCTATGTTTGTTAATGAGAAACCACTTCAGAAGTTTTCTTCAATTTGTAAAGCAGCATGTCTTGAAGGAGTCGTGGTGGGTCCCAAAGCCAACTCAGCAAAACTAACCATAAATAAATAAAAGTTTAGACTTAAAAAAGTCATAATTCTGACTTTAAAGTCTGATTTTTTTTTCTGGTCTAACATAGAAATGTATCTAAAATCTGGTGTCCATTATCTCCTTTTTGAGGATGCATCATGTTAATATATAAAAGTACTGATGAAAGAAGATTGTTAACATGGTTTGGCTGACAAGACTGCCTGCTTATTTCATCTGTTCAACTTATTTCGTAAGAAGATGCCATAGATTTGTGAGATAAAATCTTAAACTTGCTGTAAGGAGGTTCTGTTTAAATTAGACTGCAGCGCCACCTTTTGGCCTGGAGTATCACACACACTGCAGTGAAGACGTGACTATTAACAAGACGTGTTTGTTTTGGAAATAAACAGAGATCAGATCTTCTTTTTAACTGTACTTTTCCTGTTCAAGACAACTTTTTACCAGACACGCCAAGAGGTAAGGTATTTATCAACAGTTAAGTAGAGCTATGGTTTGAAACATGACAACAAGCAAACTTTGTCACTTTGTACTGTAGCCGGCTATATTTAGCTCTACTCACAGCCCGATGCTCTGAGACGTGTCTGTAATGTGCAATGTTAGTGAATCGTGGTTATGTACTTCCAGAACTCATATGCCTCAATCTTCGTTTTATTCATAGACTCTCAAGTTTGAACAGACCACTGCGGAATAACTGCTGACTGTGGGTTGGACTGAACAATATCACTAACAGTTCAGCTTGTGTTTTAGCCTTTAGCTTGTGTTTTAGCCTTTACCCTGTGTTTAAGTCATTAGCTCCTGTTTAAGCCTTTAGCTTGTATTTCAGCATTTAGCTCATGTTTAAGCCTTCAGCTCATGTTTTAGCCTTTAGCTTATGTTTTAGCAATTATCTTATGTTTATGCCTTCAGCTCATGTTAAAGCCTATAACATGTGTTTTAGCCTTCAGCATGTGTTTTAGCCTTTGGTCCATGTTTTAGCCTTTAGCTCCTGCTCTATCACTCTCACGTTTAGCTTTCTGCTGCTCTTCTGTCCTTTTTCTGTCTAACAGTTAGGCTCCAGTGTCCACCTTCACTACAAAATTAATCACAGAAATTGTTTTCATCAGAGAAAAACACAGACCTCTCTCACAAAAAACCCATTGTCATTTAGTGTGGTGTTTTCATAGATTTAAGACATGCCGTAAATCATTCTGCTCGACCTGATCAGGAAGATAAGAAGTAGCATATTAAAATGACCTTTATTGGTGCTGATAATCTTGAAGGGAGACTTTTCCAAGATCACTCAGAAAATCCTCATGGCCCCTTTAAGTTTAGATAACTTAACAAAATATGGAAGACTTCTTGCAACTGGTTTGGATTTGTTTCCATGTTTTGAATGTAGTCATCACTCTCTGAACTGACACTATAAGGATTATTCTGAACTGAAGTTTTTCTCTTCTAATGCAGAAAAAGCACACATAAAGGTGCAATATAACTTTATTCTCATTTCCTTCAACAGTCAGCATGGATGACTTCAGAGGAAATAATCTGTGTGGGGAAACATTTCATACCAAGCGAATAGAAAACATAGGGAGAGTGAAGAGCGACAGGAGCACAGCTTCAAACCTCAGAGCATGAGGGCAGAACAAAAGGCCATCCAGATTGCATGCTGCTTTGAGCCGACGGCTCGATAAGACAAAGCTGTGTTGAGAGCTGAAGAAAGCAATCTGTGGTACACATCTGGGGGCCACACTGGAGCCCAGGTGATAGAGTCGGGCAGGTTAAGGATCTGTGCATCTCTGCAGAGACCTGGGCAGATACACCTCAGATACTGCAGGTCTGGAGATTACATAAGTGGTAAGCTATGGTCTCCCTGCACTGGCGACATGGGTACAAAGAAACAACGATGGGAGATCTGATGGGCAGGAGGATTAGGAGCTGGATCAGAAAGGCGCCAGGCCAGTATCAGCAGCAGAGAGACTCCTGCTAGTCTCTGAGTACACGCACATGCAGAGCGGCAGAAACGCATGTACACATGGAGGACAACAATGCGCTTGCTCCCAGACTGACACATGTAGGAAAGAGCATTGTTTTCAACCCGCTGGATGTCGTCATGTGTGCGCACTGAGAGAAGAGGCGAGAAAAGGGACGAGGTCTGAGAAGTAGAGAGGAAATCTTTTGTTTTGAGGCTCAGTTCGGTCAAAGAAGCGGGCCTTCAGCGCAAAGTATAAACAGTTCCTGAATGGCAGGGGCCAGTGATGGGAAGAACAGCACGGTGAGACATAAAAAACAGGGAGGGGGAAGTCTGAGGCAAAACGATGCCAGACTGAGCCGAGGTTTAGTCTGTGGGAACTCTCAGAATCAGAGCGATAGAGTTACACAGGCTGCCTGAGGTTTAAAACGAAAACACACAACAAAATGACCACAAGACCAAATATTCCAGTCACACGGTCACACGGTGCCCAGCGTCTGACTGAAACCGTCCTGTATGATCGAGCTGGATGGGATAAAGATGTCACTTACTTGTCAGGTCTCGTCCCAGCTGCCTCAGGTCTCGGTCCAGGTCTTCAAACTTGACCTGCGCTGCCAGGAAGACGTCCTGCGGCTCAGGAAGAGGGAAGGAGCTCTTGTCTGTGCCGGCGTTCTGGTGGATTAGGATTAAAATGAAACATCTGTTAAATCACGACAAATAAATCTGCTGACATAAAAAAACTGTGTGCTTTTTCCTCCAAACCTTCAACTTGAAAGATTCAGTAAGAGCAAGAATGTGGGACAATAATACCGCTGACTCAGCATCTTCAGGTTAACCATAAAAACAAATCTGTTTGTGACCGAGGCTGAACTGGTTGTGCCTACATTATGTGAATTTATCATAAGTGGGCCACACAATAAAACCAAACAAAAAAGATATAAACTAAGCACAAAAAGTAAAGACATTTAGTTTTAGTTATTATTTATTTGTTGAATCAATGCTTCTCAGTAAAAAATGTTTTCAGTATATTTTAAGCTGAGTTTGCAGAAAAATTTGACCAATCTTGTCTGCCAATTCCAAACAGCTTATTCTGCTCCTTTCTTTGTGTGTAAAGTTTATTACCTCCGCCAAAGAGGTTATGTTTTTGGCAGAGTTGTTTGTTTGTCTATGAAAAACATTACTCAAAAAGTAACAAATGGATCTTGATGAAATTTTTAGGAAATGTTAAAAATGGGATAAGAAAGAAATGATTAAATTTTGGAGGTGATCCGAATCATTGTCTGGATCCAGGACTTTTTTAAAGGATTCTTTATCATTGTGAGATAGGGCTGTTTTCACCACATGTGTATATAACTTCACGATAAATGGTGGGATTGCTTTGCAAAACAACACAAGACAAGGTCACCATAATTCTGACAGATGTAAAAGTACGATCCAGATCCTGGCAATATTCTGGATAGTAAGATCCAGAATATGAAATATGTACCGGGTTATCGTGATTTTTAACTCTGCCGGGTAAAAATATCGTACAAACCTGCAACTAACACCAACTTGTTGCAGACAGTCTGCTGAAAGGGAGTGTAACATTAAAGTAGGACTTAAGTGTTGCGTGACAATCACAGTACGCTTAGTAGAGGTCTGCGCTCTCTGACTGCTTTTCTAGTTTGAAGTGTGAGAAAGTCCTAATGTATTGTTCAAGCGGCAACCTCCTGTCTGGGAATATGAGACAATGCTGAAGCACTAAAATCTGCGGTTTCTGGAGTGTTCGCTTGAGGCTGGCTCCGGAAGTAGCTGTAGTCACATACACACCAAGCCAAAAAAAGCCATTTTCAAAGCAGAAATTAACCTATTTACAGCCTGGTTCAAAAAATGTCTCCTGTCTGAGTCGCTAATTTTACTATAGGCACCCACTGTACGAAGGTGATGTTTTTTCTAACTCGGCTGTTCGCAGGATAATAAGATCACGAGCTCCCCCAATAAGAGGCACAGCTGAGGGTCACGTGACCGACAGGCGCCCTATGGCTGTAGGCAAAGCCCTTGCCACTACCAATATGACCGCTATAGATGATGTGCTTCATTTTCCGTTTCAGAAACAGACGGGTGACGTCAGCGAGACGATGTCCATGTTTTATACAGTCTATGGTATTGCTACATTCATGCCCTATTACCAACCCCAACACAAAAGAACACACAAACACGTTAATGTCACAAAGATTAAATAGAAAACATCAGGCATGATCAGTCTGAAGACATTTAAGAAGAAATGGCTTCTAATAGTGTTTAAATACTCACAGGAGGCATTCAGCTGCTCCTTGCAGAGTAAAATGACAAACCAAGTACAGCAGAGCTGTTTTTAATCTTAATATCTTTTTCACTATTGTTTTGATTGTTAAATGGTTTATATGACACATAAAATTCAGGGACTTAGGCCCTTGATCTGGGTAGAATGAGTCAAGAGGTCTCAGACCCAGCTCTTAGTGAATATTCCGCACTGGTTATTAAACTTTGTCTAAGTTTGTATGATGATACTGACGGTTATGTTTAGCTGTGTTGCATCTCTTCTGGCACTAGATGGCAGCACCTATGGCCAAAAACTTTGTCGCACTAATTAAGGTCACCCCTCCAGTCTAAATTCTTGCTTGTGTTGAATGTCACTTTGGACAAAAGGTTCTGTGGATCTGTAGAAAATTAAAATTAAAAGTAGAACTTCTGTTTTACTGTTTCAGACAGCTGTGGTAACTGTTGTTTTACAGAGAGATTATTTCTGGTGCTCGATTCCAGCTCTTACCTCTAGTTAGACTAGAAAAAGAAACAGGCTAAAAACTATTTCTTGTATTGTTACCTTGTCCACGTTGTGGAGGTAGTATGACACCACGTAGTCCACCAGACTGATACGATTATCCTGAAGAGAAATAAATAAAAATACAAATCATTCCAGGAGACAAATCTGAAATGCATTGGATACTATCTCAGAGAAGAGAATTAGGGTCACCAAAGATAAAAAAAAAAAATTAGATTAATTCTAAAAGCCATAATTTCAAGAAAATGTTGGAATAAAAAAAAAGAAAATTCAACTGAATTTTTCTAACCTCAAGCAGGAAAATTTTAAGTGTTTCTTTCTTATTCATAGATTTTTAAGCAGTTCAGGTTTTCAGGTTTTAATATCTTGAATTATTATTATTATTCTTATAATAATAATAATAATAATAATAATTATTATTATTATTATAATAATAATAATAATAATAATAATAATAATAATAATAATAATAATAATAATAATAATAATAATAATAATTATTATTATTATTATTATTATTATTATTATTATTATTATTATTATTACTATCTGACTTGTTTAAGTCTAGTGAGACTTTAACACTTGCTTGGATTTCAGTTTTTGTTGTTTCTCTTAATTTCTACCATTATGTTTATAGAAGAAAATGAAACGGATGTGTTTAACTGTTTTTCATGAACTTCAGAGAATTAAATAACGTGTCTGCAGGGTGTAGACAGAATTGCACGGACGCATTTTAAAAGTGTTCATTTGGATCAACTTTTTTCTCTCAAGACTGGATGGAAACAAGAAGTCCTACAAGTTGCTGAATATACTTTTCTGGAGTTTAACGCTCTTGTTTCGTCCTCCCAAGATGCAATGCTGCCCCCCAAAAAATCTTCCCTCCCATTTTTTTGTGAAAATTAACATCTAACAGCTCTTTTCCCATGTGCACAAAATTTACAGAAAATTTTGAAGAAATTGAAAATTTTCCAAGGAAATGTTATCTGTGTGAGTAAAAAATTTCTAGAAAAACGTGAAACTTGTTTGTCTTAGAGGTTGAGTAATGCACCACAGGTTGTAGTCTTCAGGTAGACTTATGTATCCCCAGAGTCTCACCCTGCTCTTCACGTCCTTCAGTTTTGGAAGAATCTCCAAACCGAAGCCGTCAGCCTGACCTCTGACCCTGCTGCCTCCGTTCATGTGGTTCCCCAGAGCCAGCACCAGACCAACCACCTTCTTTACCCCGTCACTCTCCAGCAGAGCCTTCAACATAAAACACACAGGATTAACTAACTTATTTCTAACTTCTTTATCATTAAACATGTTTTAATCTGACTTATCAGCAACACATGAACACGTTTCCTACCTGACAGACGGAGGAGAGGGTGTTGAGCTTTCGTTGGATGGATGCAATCCCATCAGTGAATGCCGACTGGAAGATGATGCAGTGAGCTCGTCCTGCGAAGTCTGGGATCTGAGACAGCTCATAGAGGAACCTGGAGCACACAATGAGAACACACATTTCTACACACACGCACAGACACACACCTCTATCTCTGAATGTGAGCTCTCAGCTGCGGAAACTTACTGTTCAGGTTTGTCCAGCAGTTTGACATCCTCTTCCTCCGACGTCTCGTAGTGTTTCTGGATCCTCTGCAGCTCCTCGGGCTGAGCTCTCTGACACAGAAAAAACACACGGGAAGAGTTCACGACTGACACACGCTCAGTCAAAGCTCAGTTTAAAGTGCTGTTATACTCACGTTCTCATACAGCGCTTCAATCGTCTCCAAATCCACCACAGAGTGATCCACCGTCAATACGGCTACAAGACAGGGAGAAGATATCACCACAATGAAATGCATGTTGATTTTGGCGCCCCCTGTGGACACTGTGACATCTGCAACGGAAATTCTTGAGAAAAATTATCCCATCCTTCTGTTTCAACAGTGAATATATCACTCATCAAGATTTTTTTGAGTAGAACATGTAAAAACACTTTCTTAAGAGTGTGCTGTCAATCATTTCATCCAACATTGCCCCCTGCTGGTATTTTTTAACACATTCAAAACTATTTCAAAGAAAAAGTTACGCTCTCTGATGATGATCTGGTTTCTTTTTTAGTTCAAAAGAGAATTTTTTAAAATTTTATCACATTCATATCCGGCCAAAAAGTCCTTATAGAAGCTTTAATAATATAACAAACAGATAATATGATAATGACACATCGTATACACACAGGTGCTCACAGAGCAAGTGAAGTTTTACGCACATACTTCTGCAGATGTGTGCAGCACTTTAAAACTGATAACAAAAATATCTAAAGAGATATTTTGTTAAAATTAAAGTCATTCATTAAAAAAACTGTAAATTTCAGGGTACTGTCTGTTAAATTAGCTCATTTTTTAATGAAGAATTTTTACTTTTAGACTTGAGTTTGGAGTTTCCACCTGGGGTGATTTCTGCTTTTGTCTCTTTTTACTATGACTCCATCCATTTTTTATTGTTTGTTGTGCTGAATTTCTCAAAAAAATACTGTTTTTTATTTATATGACACATAAAAGAGTTAAGGAGCTATAAATCTTTCATATCTTTAGAAGAAAGACAAACATCACAATGAGAGCTTAGATTCGGGCTCTAGTTGGCTTTGGCTTTGAATACGGCTTTTTTTTCTCCTTTTCCATTAATTTTTTTTAACTTATCTGTTTTAAATTGAGGAAATATTAAAGTTCCTAGTGTAAAAAATGAGCCTGTGTTTGAGCTCTGTGGCTCTGCAAGCTGACATAAATTGTGCTCAGACTGTCAGAAAGTTAGCAGCATCCACTGAAAATCAATCAATTTACACATTCTGATCAGCAGCAACTCTGTCCTCATCCCTCCAGCCTCCAAAGGACGACACCCCACCCTGTTTCTGCCTATGACTGTGTCAAAAATGGAAAAAAAACAGTATGCAGGTCTGCAGGTCATTAGCAAACATTTGCACCACGACGAGTCTTTGTACAAATAATCCTGGTTACATTTTAATTAATAACTCACCGAGCTGGATGTCTTTCATCTCCAGGTGAAGGCTTGAAATGAGGATACCCACAGCCTGAGAGCGCTTTCCATCCAGCAGCTTAATGATCTGACACACACAGACACACACACATCAGCAAAGAAAAGCCCGGTCACCATGACCATTAAACCAGCAGAAACCATCAGCGGCTCATTAATGAACACACTCCACTCTGCTGCATCTCTATCTCATTTGTGTTAATTTATTTGTACTTTTTAGCCTCTTGTTGTCTCTTAGAACACTTCAAAGTCTTATATGTTATATCAGAGCCCCACGTTCGGAAATGTGACCAATCAGAATACAGAGATTCAGGTTAAAGTGGTTTAAAAACAACAAAAGTAATTTAAAGATAGTAAAAGTCATAATCTAACCTGAATCATTTTAGATGTCTCAGTCTGCAGCTCTGTTGCTTTTCAAAGGTTTAAAATGAATTTACATCTATTATCCAATGACGGTTACCCCCTCTAGTGAACAACAGATGTAGTGCAGCTGAGAGGCTGTCTGAAATAAACTTTTTGATTATCCTCCTCCCTTTTCATTTCTTTCTTTTATCTTTAATTACTTAACTTACCAACTTTTATTTTTTCAACCTAGTTTTTATTTTGGTTTAGGAAACTCATAAGGTCATTATTAAGTTTCTGTTTCTGTTGTTACAAAATTTCACAGAATAATATAATATGAACAAAAAAGGTAGAAGATGTACATTAAATTGGGTAAATTCACAAATAAATAATAAGAAGCAATAAAGACAAAAAAGGCAGGAGATAAAGGAGAAAGTTGACTCAGAAACAGGGCCTTTGGGGTATCCATGGGTGTTTGCAGTTAATTTGGCCCAAGGACAAAAGATCACCATATACTCCTCCTTGACTGATTGGAGATGAATTCATAACTCTCACATTCTGTCTGTTTCATTTAAAAATGTTCCTGAGCCGAAAATATCTGAAAAAGTCAGAGTTGGTAAAGGTTTGTTAGCCCATATTTGGATTGTTTTTTTTAAAACCTGTATGAAGTTTTTATTATTTTCCAGATTTTTGGTGTAATTTTAGTTCATTCACTCATGCTTTTTTTCATTTGGATGAAAATGTGTGAAAGGCTGAGTCTTTGGGGTCTAGATTATTTCCTCATTGAGCCACTGAGCACATGCAGAATCTTGAATCTGTACCATTAAGGGTTTCAGCTGTGTAGCCCAAAAATAATTTCATTTACCCCCTCAAATGATTTTAAAGCATCTTTGTTGCTTTTTTTAAAAAAAATTTAATCACTTTTAATCTCTTCCCTTCTGTTTTAGACTTTCATATTTCATTGGTTTGGTTTTATTTTCACATTTTATCGTTACTGCGTTTATTTTACCTAATTGCTTTCTCCCCTCTTTTCCTGCTGTATTTATTTTTACAGGTCTGGCCTGTTTATTCATTTTCTTCTCTTTTATGTATAAATAAAATTAAAATGTGGTTATTTACCTTCCTAGCCTTTGCTTTCTTCTCGTATGCCTCAGACAGTGGCTTCCTCTTTGGCTGTGTGATGCTTTTGGCGAACAGATCCTCAAACTCGCTGGTGTTGATGATGTTTGGCTCCTCCAGGTCGTTCCACACAGTGTTGTTGCTGCAGAGGAGAGAAACAGAAAGATATTCATCCTCTGCTTGGAATTCTTTTTAACAAACTCAAAGAGCAGCATCAGGTGTTGGAGTTAAGGTTAGCTATTGAACATGTACTCCATGGTGTGCAGCGAGGGACTGATCACTGCTTCAGTCGCTTTACTCACTTTTTTCCACTATAACCAAAATAAAATCACTCTTATCATTGCTTTCTTTTGTTGCTGTTGTATTTAGAGCACATT
This sequence comes from Halichoeres trimaculatus, assembly GCF_033239565.1. Taxonomy (NCBI): domain Eukaryota; kingdom Metazoa; phylum Chordata; class Actinopteri; order Labriformes; family Labridae; genus Halichoeres; species Halichoeres trimaculatus. The sequence goes on along the minus strand of NW_027437191.1, from coordinate 23,946,571 downwards.
TCAGATCTGTGAACCATGTTTAATACATAGAAATCTATCAACTTAAACATCCTGGCTTCAAAAATCACCACAGGTTGAATCTTTGTCGTCGTCTGTGGACTTACTTGTTGTCCTGGATCTGGATTCTAGTCCAGTACAGAGGCCTCATGGGTCTGGAAGGCTCCACGGCTGGTTTCCTGGGAGGTTTATCCACCATAAAGCCCCCACCTGGAGGAGGAGGTGGAGGGGGAGGACCGAAGCCTGGCATGGATGGAGGAGGAGGAGGCGGCGGCGGCGGAGGAGGAACATTTGACAGCTGGATGTGGTTCTGAGTTGGAGGCAAACATGGCGGTGGAGGAGGAGGAGGAGGGGGAGGAGGAGGAGGCAGAGAGCCTGGTTTGGTCTGTGTCTGAGGTTGTTCTGATGGAGGTATCTCCGCCCCAGGAGGAGGAAGAGGAGGAGAAGCTCCCTCCTTCTGCCCGGTCAGACTAAGGCTGATAGAAGTCAGATCCAGTTTTTTAGGAGTGACTCGGGGCTCCTGAGGACTTCCTGACCCCTCTCCATCCTCTGGAGTCTTCACAAATGTCTCCCTGTCTGTCTGGATGCAGACAGTGCGGAAAGATTTGTGAATGAAGTCATCTCCCGTTGAAACTGACGCATCTTTGAGTTCTCCACGGAGACGAGTCCCGACCTGAGCGAGTTCATTCTGCAGCTCAGAGAGACTGAGCTCCAGGTGAGCCACTCGCTTTTCATTCTCCTCCCTCTGCCTCCAGAGCTCCAGACCAAAGTCCTCCTGGAAGAAAAACACTATCAGATTCACTTTGAAGCCTTTTACAGTCAAATAACAAGACTGGTGTGAAAATCTGTTCTTAATCTCAACATAATCCTGACTTTACGGTGATATTCTTCTTGGAATCAACTGAGGCCCCATTTACACGACAACGTTTCATCTGAAAATGCTAAAACGCTGTGAAAAAAATCTGCGTTCACACAGAAACGCTGATGGACTGAAAACGCTGTAGTAAGCATGCCAGGCCTGTAGGCGGTGCTATAATTATATTGTCGAGAAGCCGCTTTTGCGAGCGCTCCACCGAAAAAGCGTTGAGCCGGTCATCTGGTGTATTGGGGAATACTAAGTTGAAAAGTGGAGCAAAAGATGCTCATTTTGTTGAAAGACAGTCAGCAGATACAGCAGATTCTGACTGACAGGACAACAGTACTGTTGTCCTGTTGCGCGAGGCGTAGTGTGACGTCAGCGCTTCCACTGAAAACGCCGGCTGACTGTTAACACGGCAACGGTGTTGGGAGCGTTTCAGAAAAATCCCACTCTGGAGGCCGGTCTCAAAAGTTTGCGTTTTAGGTCGGCTGAAACGCAACAAAACTTTTGCGTTTCACCCTAAACCGTTGTCGTGTAAACGGTCCCTGATTTCCCATGTTATCAGTCTGTTACAAGCTTCTTTCTAGAAAGTTAAGATGTTTCAAGAAGGTAATAGATTTGAGAAAGTGTTAAAACATCAAAAAAAGGGAAATTAAACTTGTCCCTCTTTTTTTTTTTTTTTTTACTACAACATTGAACTCATTGAAGAAAAATGTTGATTTTTGCATCTCAAAGGGACACAAATTGTTTGAACTGAACAGAGAAATGCTTATCAAACACTTTTCAGGTGTTTTAAAGTTAAAACCATTACTTTCTCTCTCCGATGTAACGATCATTTCTGGAGGAGGGGCTCAAAATTTTATGCAGTCATTCATTTCATACATAACAAAGGGGCTTGATTCACTAGAGGACCCACTGCACACTTCTAATGTTTCTATTACATATTCATTCAAATCAACACAGGCCCTGTACATTGCAACAAAAAAAAACAGCTTATTCACAGCCTCATGCAGTTAAAGTGAAATATCTATCTACCATTTGCTGTGAGCTGTAAGTTATTACACTCAAACTTTCCCCACATTTTCACCTTTGGATGTGTCTGACTGTTCTGATCATACTCAGGAGTTAAATCAGTCTGCTGCCTGAAGATTGACTGAGTGATTTATTTTGCTTATTCATCTCCTTTTTTTTAATAAACTGAGAAATCTGTGCCACATCCGTCATGAATCAAAGGGTAAACCTGGAGCGAACTGTATGAGCTGCAGGACTCTCAACTACTCATCATCTCTGCAGTTTGCTTTGTGAATCAGACCCCAAATGATGCAAAGCTCTCAGTGCTGTTAGCAGCTGGATTGCACTAAGGAGACTGTCATGCCATTTCAGTTGGCTCAGTTTTAGCCCAAAAATACTGCTAACACTTTTGGCTCAACATTAAAAAAAATCTCATCAGCTGAAGCTTCAGAAAAAAAATGAAGCAAAATAAGTTGAATTGATTGTTTTTGTGTCTTTTGGACCTCACAAAGTTAACTTCTTGAAGCCTCAATAAAAAATTTTTAAAGCAACAGTAGAAAAATACTTAGATTTGTCCAGACTTACCTGCAGTTTCTCCAGCTCCTCTTTACATTCCCTCTTCAGCTGCAGGAGAGCAGCCTGATGCTCTGAGAGGAGTCAGAGGAAAAACAAAGAAAATTCAGACACAGCACTTCAAAACTCCACCACAGGGTGGCAGCAGAGTCTCAAATCTTAGACAAACTAACTGAGCAAATATTTATCCTGGAAAGGACAACTGGACTTCAGACAGTCAGCTGATTCTTTATGATATCATCCTCAGGAAGGTGTGTGTTTGTGTACAGACGGATCACACAGTTTTATCCCTGATGAATAACTTTTAAATCTTAATTCTGTTATGTCATCCATTCAAATACTCGAGAAGAAGTGTTTTTGCGTTTTTAAAGAAGGTGTGAGTAATGTTCGAGTCTTTTAGCTGCAATTACTGTCTTTAAACACTTACATAATGTTTGGTTTAGGGTAAGAGTCAGACTAACTCTCCTTGGTTTCCATTCAAGGTGGTTTAAAAACACAGAAACTCCTGTAAAATTGTGCTGTGGATACACAGTAAATGGATAATTATTTCCTGTTATACAAAGCTTTCTGTTTTTAAGATTTTTAAGACTTTTAATGCATAATTTTTAAATTAAATCTGTCAAAAATGTTAATTTAAAGTCAAAAGGAGTTTTTTTTAAGGAGCATAGTTGATGTAAAGTTAAGCCGTCCAGGGATTCAAAAGAAATCCTTGTTATTACAGTCTTTGTCCCATGATCCTCCTGTCTGAACACTCCTAAAGACACAAACTGTGCACACACAGACTCACACTCACAGACAGGGTGGAGCTCTGTTTACTGTGACTGTACCTCTCGGTATCACATCCACCTCATGATATCAGAGCAAACAGAGATCCTCCTTCAGCTGCTGTTCCTAAAATCAACTTCACCGCTCAGAGGAAAGACTTTGAAGAAATTATATTTAATAAAAAGTTATTGGATTTTATTCTCTTTGTTACTTTAAAGAGAGAGATTAGAGAAGTCGGCCTCCTGCACTAAAAGGAGCAGCCTGAGAAGTGTTTTAGCTTAAATTTCATTGAAAACTTATGAAGAGTTATTAAGAAACTTTAATCTTAAATATCCTTTTGTCACCTTAAACAGTTGTGGAAAATCTTAACTTCATTGAGGTTGTTACTTTGATTGATATTCCAGATGTTTGGACTCATTAAATTTAATTTTAACATTGTCCTTGTGATTTTTTTTTAACATCCAGTGGAGAAGATAAGCATTTATCATTGTAAGCCCTCAGGTCTTCAAGTTGTGATTGAGCCTTTAATTTGGCTGAGTTTTATTTTGCCTTCCATTAACTCAAGAAGTACAAATTTTAAAATATTCTAAAGTAACATAATTTTAATGTGTTTAAGATGAATTTTAAGTTATTTTTTATTTTTAATTGTTATGAACCCATTTGTCCATTTCTTGATGTGGTCTTCCATCAGTTCTGTAACAGCTTGTCCTTAAATTGTAGATTATCACCTTGTTTTCTTTTACTTCTTTAATCTCATTTCATTATCACATTAATTTATTTTATTTAGCTTGATTTAGTTCCTTTTTTATAACCTTTTATTTTACCTTCAGAGTTTCCTCAGTCAATTTTATGTGTTAGTTCAAGAAGGATAACAGTTTCTAATTTTATTAGTAAGGGACATTTTAGTAGAACTACTCAGATATTCAGATATTCAGTTTGAAACCTCTGTGCAAGGTGCCCTTATCCTATATTTATTTGATCTGAAAAAGTTTGCACTTATTCATTTCTTTTTTCTATTTTTTAGAATCCTCACAATTTTTCTTACAGCCCCTGCAGTTTCCTCTTGTTTTGGATCTCACACCTGTTCAACCAGCGCCTGCCAATGGCGTTTTCTCCCTGTTGTGTTATTAATTAGTAGTAGTTAAAAGTTTTCAGATGGGCTTGTTGCACGAACTGTTCAAGCATTAAAAAATATCATGCCTCATACCTAACTTTTGTGATGAAATACTAAACTCAGGGCTCAAAACTCTGACTATCCTGGTTGTAAATGCCTCAAAAATTCAATCCGTGTTAGATGGAATATGCTACAAAGAACAATATTTGATCTGTAATGGATGTTTTTCCCATTTCTCAATAAAACAATCTCTGATACAATAAATTCACCCCCTGTACAATGTTGGCCAATAGAGAAATGATCTATTCAGAGTCGAACAAGGTTTTTGAATAAGGCTGTAATCACGTTTGATAATGCTTCAAAGTTCGGCTTTTTTGAATTGGTGTGTATGTAGTGTGTAGTTTTCTGCAGCCAGCCCCTAGTGGATGCTTGAGGAACTGCAGTTTTCAGCACTTCAGCATATTTTTTGAGCTGAGGTTTGGAAGTTAAAACATTTGCTGGCATCACTTATCAATCATCTTTTTGTTCAAATGTTTATGTCACAATCTAAATCTTCACCCCTTACTTTTTTGCTTTGCTTCATTGTCACATGACAGAGAGCGAACTCGCACAAAATTCAGCAGAGCTGAGGAGAGACGATGCAGACACTACAGAATTATGTTGATGTGTTTATTTTACCTGTTAAGCTCCTGAATTTTAAACTTTTTAAGGCACTAACAGGTGAAAAAGTCCCCATCCAGATGATTTTAAAGTTACCTGCTTCTGTGTACTTCAGACCAACTTTTTCCTCTCTGAGTGGCGGCCACACAGCTTGGAGACGACCAGGAGTTCGCTCCTCTCCGTCTCCTTGGTTGGACGCTTCATTCTGGATAAAGAAATAAGAACATGAGAGCAGAATTAAAACAGATTGAGCTTTTGCATCTTTAAATCCAGGACACTGGTCCAGTAACGTCTTCTGATTCGTACTTTGCTCTCAGCTGATTCTTTCTTCTCCTGCGCCTTACTCGATGCTCTCTCAAATAGTGACCTCAGCATGTCTCTGTCCTTCATCTTCTTCCTCATCGCCTCCAGGTCCACTTTATCTGCTGGGTCCTTCTTCAGAGGCTTGGGGGTGAAAAAAGCTTTGAAGGCATCGAACGCTGCCTCTGCACTGGACACTGTTGGGGATTTTGGAGACTCGAGGGTCACCTCTGCTTCACCTTCCTTCCTTTCAATCTCCTGACCATCATTCTTCTCTGAGACATCTCCTTCATCCTCTTTTTCCTTCTTCTCCTCTTTCTCATCCCCTTTCTTGTCCCGGCTCAGGAACTGGGAGATCTGGTCCAAGAAGCTTCCTTGAGCTTTAGCGTCCCATGACGGCTTGTCCCCGAGACTCCATCTTCGAGTTTCGGGAGGTTTGATTTGGGATATGGAGTCGTGAGCTGGTCCAACGACGCCTTTCTTGAGGACTCTGAGACCGCTGAAGAGCGCAGGGAGCTTATCGTTGGAGGAGTTTGGGGAGAAGGTGGCTCTGGTGACGGTGGACTTAGACAGAGGGGTTTGGGTTGTTGAAGAGATATTCTTTGAGGCTTTTGGGGTGAGAGTGTTCTGTTGAGCAGAAAAGTCTGGAAAGAAATCTCTTTTCTCATCTTGGTCCTCATCGTCATCTTCTACGTCTTCTTCTGCGTCATCTTCTACGTCTTCTTCTTCATCCTCATCCTCTCCTTCTTCTTCCTCTTCTTCTTCTTCATCCTCCTCCTCTTCTTCTTCTTCTTCATCCTCATCCTCTTCTACTACAGTTTCTGCTCCTTTCTTTTCCACTTCTTCTGCGTCTGCAGGTTCTGTTCGAGTCAGTGTGATCACAACATGCTGGGCCGTGCGAGTCCAACCTTTCCCAGAATCCTCAGTGTCTAAACTTGCATCCACATCACTGGTTTGACTTGTCAAAATCTCTTCTTGGGTTTGGTTATTTTTGAGCTCTTTTCTTTCCTTCTGGTTGTCGTCTCTTGTTGCATTCTCACTGGTGCCGAAATCTTGATCTAGATGTACACTGCCAGATAAAATAAGTTCTCTGTCTCTGTGCTCCTCTTGCATCTTCCTCCGCTCTTGATTTGATTTCTCTGCAGCTGAATTCTTCAGGTTAAACTGATTCCTCTCCTCCTCTGTCAGATCATATCCTCCTTCTTTTATTTCTGAGGTTATTGCCTTGTCTTCACGTGGCATTATAACGTACGTGAAGTCTTCCCCACTGCTCTGAAGCACATCCTCAAAACCTACATCTGAGTTTTTCTTCTGGTAGTAGATCAGCTCAGGGTCTCCCTGCAGACAGTTTTCATTTTGCTCGTCTTTGAATCCTCGGAAAAACTTACGGATGGATTGTTCTTCCATTTTTTTAAATCAAAGTCACTCAGGTAGTAAAAGTTGTGAAGTTATATGGACATGAAGATCTTTTAACCAACGTCAGCAAAGTGGTTGCAAATGCAGCTGCTTGAACTGGATACCACAGCAGGATGAGTTTGGCATTTTAAGTCCGGTTTAAGGAGATGTTTTTGGTGTTTTTGGAAATGTAAGGCATGCAGGAAAGTTGTAAGATCATGCAGCTTGGAGATTACAATAAGACCTAAAAGTCCGACCTGTTTCCGATCCAGTTTGCTGAATCCTCTCACTTCTAAAACGTCTCCTTCAGCTCTTACCAGATGATGAAATCTCCAAACCTCAGACCGTCAGCAGCAGTTAGTCACTTAGAGCAACCAATAACAGCAGAGAAATCCACAAAGTGAGCATTTCCCTTGCTCCATGACTCAGCTTTCCCTCCTCGGCTCCTTTCCCCCTGCAGCTCCTCGTTCCTCTCTGCAGGAGTTTACAGAAGCAGACTGTCACGCCGTAATCGAGAGCAGATGGTGATCCTGACAACACCCTGACAGATCCGTGAGCCATACGGCGAGGGAGAGCCAGATGGAGAGACGGGGAGAGAGGGAGGGAGACCACACCCAGAGGTGGAGGAGGGTAAACAGGGATCACCGTATAAATCCACGATGACGAGGAGGTCCCTCTGCTCCAGGTTCAGAGCCACACACGGCTAATCTGATTCTTAGTGGGTTCAAAGTAAACTCCACTAATCAACTCGCTCTGAGGCTGACGTACTCTGCAGAATCAGATCAATAAAACTGGTTTATCTATTGTGATGTTTAAGATTTTATTCATGTTGGATCTCTTTGATATCTCCGATGTGGGAAAAGTTATAAAACAACTTCACTGCAAAAACCTGAAATATTTTTAAGTGTTTTTTGTCTTATTCTCAGTACTGGACTTAATATGAGACACATTCACCTGACCATTCAAGAAAATGTCTTATTTCAAGTTATCTAGAGACAAAAATGAGGTATAAATTGCCTGAAACAAGAAAAGAATCTGCCAGTGGTATAAGAGAAATGGGCTTGTATTAAGACATTATTCTACTCTTGACAAGCACATTTCTCTTACCCTACTCGCAATTTTTTTTACTCAATTCAGGACATTTTTACTAAAAACAAGAAAAAAACACTTGATAAGATTTCAGTTTTCTGCAGTTTTGACATTGAAACACATGTAAATAAAGGCTGATTCCTACAAGAGATGTGCAAAACATCCCCTAAACTAAGAAACAAGTTTGTAGGCTGCAGAAAAAAGTAATTAAGACAGATTTTTATGGTAAAACTTGCATTTTGTTGAAAATAGACAACATAGCAAATGTTGAAACTGAAAGATTTGAGAAAAAATCTATTCTTATGGTAAAATTGGCTGTTCAAATTGTCATTTTGCATTAAATATTGACAATTCAGGTTGTGCTTTAGACAAAGGGTGACAGAGTTACAGTAATAACACTCCAGCCAAGGTAAATCTGGTGCCAGTGTTGTCACAGTGGATTAAGTTTTTCCAACCTGAGTTAAAAGATAAAACAAGTGAAAAAACTTAAAATAAAACACGAAGAAAAGAAAATTTTGAATCAACATTCAATTTAAAAGCACAAACATTGTATGGACTGATAAAACATCAACTTTCCTCAGACTCCACCTTTCCTGCCTCTGTATTTTTCTAAATCATCTCCACCCATATTGACTTTCATGTGTCATTATCACAACTAGCAGATGAAAAGTGACGGACAACACAAGGTGAACATGTTTACAGTCAGTCATCGCACGCCGTCGCCCCGCAGGCTGCCATCTGTACGGGTTAATCTTATGGCTCTTAAAACAGAGCCTTTACATTCCTGAGGAGGGACACAGAGACCTTTATGCGCTCTGAGTTTATGTAACCGATTGAGTCCAGATAATCTGAAGAAACATGAGAATCAGAGCAAATACAGTCAGCTACACACTGGGATAAAACCAGTGGAGAGGGTCCAACACAACAACAACAGACATACAGTGATTAACGTACAGTACCATGTATTTTTAACAAACTTTATTAGAGTGTAAATGTATCAAAATGAGCTTAAATGGAAAGTTACAGACCTGAATAACCATTAATTCTTTGAGCATGATCTCCTCTGTGTTATTAAGTCAGATCCACTTTGAAGGACACAGTTTTGGGGGAATTATAAGACTTAAAATAACATCTAATGAGCAATAGAGCACAAATGCTCTGTGAAAAGGTTAGTTTTATTTCGTATTTTTATGAAGCTAAAGCTTGTTTGGGTGAGATTAGTGCAGCATCAGGCTGGAAATTGAATGCAAACCACAAAACCGAAGTGCTTATGTCTTATTTATAGTAGAAGTTGCCTTATTATACTTAATATGTTAAAAACATTGTATTTCAAGATATGACTTAACAAAAATGAGATCTGAATTGCTTTAAAAGATTAAAAAAATCTGCTGATGAGGAAAGAAAAATGTACTTCTTTAGCATCTTGAAATAAGAATTAAGTCTTTGTGAGGACTATTAGTTTGCTGTTGGTAACAGTGACACCTGTGACTAGATATTGTGGGGTTTTCCCAGCAAAACACTGCATTTCCCATGAGCATCATCACCCACTGTCTTAAAGAAATGACTCTTAGATCACTCAGAAAGTCCTCACAGGGAAGACATTATACTTTTTTCCCGAGCCTTGAAAAGTCAACGTTCCTAACTCCATTTTCAGATCTTTTCAAGCAAATCAAACATTTTGTCTTTTAATATCTTGTAGTAAGACATTTTCTGGACTTGCCCAGTAAATTTCGCTCATATTAACTCTAAAAGGACAATTTCACTCAAAATCAAACTGAAACACTTGCTTATATTTCTGTTCTTTTCTGGCTATGGATGCATCTATAATCATTAAACTGTGCTCACATGTCTTTACTGTGTTGTTTTCATCGTATTGCTGCAGGAAACTCCTGGAAAAAAAAACCTTTGTCTCATTGGGACCTCCCTGGTTCAAAATATTACCTGGGAAAAAAGAAGGATTTAATGGATTTTAACAAGAAAAATGACCATGAGTCAAGCTTCTCCTTTCAAGAAACTTATTGATAAATGTTTTTTTTTTTAAGTCATTACAACCAAATAAATCTTCTTCTTTTTTTTTTTTAATATCTTGAAATCAGGCATTTTTCTGGACATGTCAGGCAAATGTAGCTCATACCAAGACTAATAAGACGATTTAGACTAGAATTAACACTTGTTAGATTTCAGTTTTTGCAAGACCATTTGTGGACTAGTTATTCAGTCTTTTAAGATCAAGGGCATCACAGCAACCAACAATCAGTCAAAAATGAAATAATTTTAGCGCAGTATGAAAGAAGACTGAAATTTCAGTTAAAATGTGTCATGGGAAAAGCTTTAGCATCTAAATACTGGGTATTTTTGCAAAATTGGTGTGAAAAGTACATGACTTTGTGTTATTCCACTTACAGTTGTTTCTTTGTGTTTTGCCTTATGTTTCATGAACCCAGTCAGTATCATTTCTGTTTTTACTCATGTCTTTGACCCAGATTTGATGCTGCTTTATTCAACATGTGACAACGGTCATGGATGTTTTAATGCACGTGAAAAGAAATTCAGTTCAGTTGCATGGTGAATGTGGGAAAGGATCATTTGAATGAAATCCAGGTCAGAGGACAGTTCCTGCAACCATTTGAGGAAATTTTCAACTTTTATAGCATTTACTGGGAGATAAAAAAAAGTAATCCATGTTCTCATTCAGATGATTTCTGATAAGTCAAAGTCAACACCAGCAGTTTAAGTGGTTTCAACTTAAACCTGTGATCCTGAATGTACCTAAAGAAGAAAAATGTGAAGCTTAAGAGCTTTAGCACACAGTCAACAAGTGTTTCATGCAAACACTGATACCTACATTAAATCTGTTCTGTTACGCAACCACAAAGACCCTTTTGTCACTCACAAACATCCAAGGTCACTGGAAGCTGTGGCCCCAAAGAGACTTCACTGAGACCAGGATGTAGGTTAACATCATGATTATGCAGCACTGCTGACAAGAGGAGGAGCTCTACAGGTTTCAGCATCACTTCCTGTTTGATCAGATGCTATGTTATCATACAGCTTTGTTTACAAATGAGGAGAGCTCAGACGTTTTAACTCGTGAGCTGCAGCAGGATCATAAAGAATACTACTCCACCCTAAATAAAAATAAGATATGAGATGATTCAGCAGGATGTGGAGCAGTAAAATAACTCTCTACTCCCCCCTGCTGTTCACCAGGAGTTTGCAGTAGTCAGATCTCTTCCTCCACTCACCTGAATTTCCACCGGTAAAGGTGAACTCGTTGGGGTATCAAGGATGTCATCCTCAGGGGGGGTGATGCGCAGGAAGTCGATGTGTTTGGGTCTGGAGGGGTGAGACAGAGAGCTGCAGAAGGAGAGAGACTCCTCCACCTCCTGCTGCCAGAGCTGCTCCTGCCTCTGCAGCGCCTCCTCTGGAGAGAAAAGCACAGAGACAAAGACGTTTGGTTATCACAGAGGGGATCTAAGAAGTTTGGAAGCTTCAACATCAGGTGATCTTAAGTAATTCATGCATGAGGAAGCGCCCACACACACACACACAAACTCACGTGTGGTGGTAGGTCAAACCAGCAGGTAATCATTATTTACAGACTGAAACACATCCTTTGGGTATGCTCAAGCAGCTATGGTTGGATCTGTGTGTGTGTGCGTGTGTGTGTGTGTGTGCAGCAGACACCAGCAGTCTGAGTTCAGGCAGTAAAGCCTGAGCAGCGTCTTAAATCGATGTGTAAACCTGACAGTCAGGACTCAGCAGATCTCATCTTTAGAGCCGTCTGTTCGTCCTGTTCTCCTCACTTCACTGATCAACCACACACAGTTAAACACTGCCACACACTGCTACACACACAGATTCCTCCTAACCACTGAATACACCTGAAAACCTTCCCAAAAGACCGTTTTTAACTCTGGTTCCTTGGCACACTAACTGAGCATGAAGCATAAATACACTTCAATCACGCTCTGATGCAGAAAAACACGAGTCAGCCCAGATATCAGTGATGATATGACACTATCGTCAAAATATGATAGAACACAAAAAAATACAACACAATAAAATACCAAAACATGCAACGGGAACTGACATGATGTGGCTGTATACATAACAACATGATACAATGCGATATGTTACAGTATAGCATAAGATATAAGATATGATATGATTCAAAGTGACAGGATGCTATGCTAGTGATGCAATACGTTACAATACAGTACGAAACAACAGGATATGATACAGTGTGCTACAAAATGACAAGACACAAAATGTTATGTTAGGATGTGCTGCAATGCAATACAGAGTAATATGATAAGATACTATTCTATATGTAATAATAAAAAAGTGCAATGAAATGTGATCTAATAAAGCGTTGTTCGATGGGATGCAATGATATAGACTGAAAAAAAAAATGGATATCATCCTGCTTGGCTTGAAGTGAGGTCGCCACAAAAATGGCTCCCCCTGGTGGCTGGCTACAGTACAGGTCAAAAACTCTGTCTCCCCAGCCATTCCAGATGGGCAGTGGTCAAACTTTAAAAATGAATATTCCTCATAGAAATGTTTCTCACATCCCAATTGCTGTGGTGATTTAAAGATATTTTTTGTCTGCCTTGTATTCAAGTTCTTTATTTTCTAAAAAGTTTTGTTTTCACAAGTTTAAAGTGATTAAAAACGAGGCTTTACGTTTCATTTAACGATGACTGACTACTGTTGTTCTTGTGTATTTTTGGGGGATTGTAAAAATATGTTGGGAAGGAGAGCAAAGAAGAGATTAGACTTGAAAGAAAAAAAAAATTGTCACCAGACTAATCAGATGCTCTCTTAAGCAATGTCCACACGTAGCCAGGTATTTAGGAAAGTACATATATTTTTATACGTTTACGCCTGTCACCACAGGAAACTGTAGTTTTACGTCACCGAAAACAACGTTTTCTAAAAACTCCGGCCAAAGTAAAGATTTTGGAAAACTCTGGTTTCATGGTTTCGTGTAGACGCCGGTAAACGGAGTTCACAGATGAATAATGGGGGCTCATTCTGGTTGGCTGACAGGGGTTTTACGTCTGAAAAATACTGTCCGTTATGGGTTTAGCATGCCTCGAGCCGCACTCACTGGCGGATTTACCCACTGGGTGTGAATAGAAGTATTTTTAAAAATGAATGAGGGGGGGATATTCGTTTTTGAATATACCCGGCTACATGTGGACATGGCCGTAGTCTCTCATAGTCTCTACTGCGCAGACCCTGGTAATTTGGCTTCAAAACTGCACAAACGTAAAAAGGTGAAGCTACTCCGTCCACTCTATTTACAGTCTATAGGTGCGATGCAATAAACTGTGGTGCAATATGATACGGTGTGATGTTATACTGTTGCAATGCAGTGTGTTTGGAGACAGTGCGATGCAATAAAGTTTAATGTGATATGGTGCAAAGGGATACGGTGCAATCCAGTACCGTGCAATGGGAAACTGTGTCATAGATACACCACAATGTAATACGGTGCAATGCAGTGCGATGCGATATGATGCGATGCAAAAGGGTGTGTTGCGATACTGTGCGATGGGATACAGTAAATGGGATACGATTGATACAATACAATGAAATTGATAAAATATGCTACTTTCTGATAGTCTGATGTGGTGGGATCACATGACACAAGCTGACTTGACTGCAAACAACATGACACAAAATAGTATATTTACCTGAAGACAGTAGATCTGGAGAGTCCTCTGTCTGACTGCCGGGTCTGAAAGTCTGCGCCTGATCCTGATCCCACGTCCTCTTCTTCTTCTGCTCATTTTCTGTCCCAGAGAAGTCAGTTTTGATTCTTCTCCAGTCTCCTTCTCCCCCTGAGACTTTCCACTCTTTGGGGATGTTGTTGTCATACCGATGAGTCCGACTCCAGGATGGACGGTGCCGTTTTGTTGTGAGCAGAGGCGACAGGATGGGAGATATGGATTCAAAACAGATTGAGGATGGAGACTTTGTGTTATCAGGGGAGGTTTTTCCATGTGTTATGAGATCAGACAGATGTGGTGACTGTTTTAGATGTCTTCTTGTATCTCCTTCTCCTCTCTCCATCCTCAGGACTTCACGCAGACTCTGGCTCAGAGCTTCACCCAACGCTTGGAGCTCCATCTCAGGCTTCTCTTCAGGGCACTCATTGTTCTTAAATTCTACTTGGTTCTTGTTTCTCTCATCACCTGAACACTCCTCTGAGATATCTCTACCGTCTTTGACCCAACTGGAGTGTCTCACTCGACGTATGATCCCTTCCACCTCCTCTATCTTTCCCATCACTCTCTTTGCTGCAGCTTCCTTCTCTGTCTCCTTAAAGCTCTGCTTTTCATTTCCTTCTTCCTGCTTGATCTGCTGCGTTTCACTTTTGTTGTCCTCTATCTTCCTTGAATTAAAACTAGCAGAGGAAGGTGAGTTCAAGTTGTTATCGTACTCTGAAAGATCTGTATCTGACTCAGAGAGAGGGCATCCATCCTTTCTGGGAGGATCAATCATCTTCACCTCCTCTGGGTTCTGATTTTCCTCTTTCTCCTTTCGTCTTGAGACAGAGGAGGAAAAGATTGATCCTTCCTCCCTTAAATCCAGTTCCTCAAAAGCAGGAGAACTCATCAATCGAAGCTTCATCAGACGTCTGGGCTTCAGAGGCGTCCTCGGAAAGCTGGGTGTCATCTTGAGGTTTTCCTGGATAGCCTCGTTGCACTCTAAACCACTCAGTCGTCGTCTCTTCTTCACTGGGATCTGCATCCTGGGAGATTTCCTCAAACTCTCTCCAAACTTTGAGTCAGACTTCATCCTCACACCATGTTGATTACCCATGCTCATAAACTCCTGGCTCTCCAAACACAACATCAACAACTCTGTCAGCAGGCGACTATCAGAGGAGTTTCCCAAAACTCTGAGGGTTTCTTTAAAGTCCACAGGGCTGAACTTGTCTCCTCGAGCCTCCTCATTGGAAGTGAATCCTGGTTGGTGCTTCAGAGAAGCTTCCTCAAAAGGGGGATCTGGGCCCCTGCAGTCCAAGAGGGATGGACTCACAGTGATCCTCTTGCTGATGGGGGAGTAGAGGTGTAAGTTGTTATGAGTGCTGTCCATGATTAAGAGGAACAGACAGAGCAGAGGAGGATTACTTCACAGTGTGAGGAGTGATCACCTTTTGTTCTTCACTCGACAGACTCACAAGTCCTGCAGCAGAGAGATGAAAAAAACAACATCAGACTTCTTTTTAAAGCATGCAAAGGCTTTTTTTTTTCTGACACGAAGATGAAACAACTTAATTCTAAATCCTATTATATGCTTAACTGCACATATTAACATAATCACATGTTAAACAGAGCTAGACAGCTTTATAATATTGGTGGAAGACAAGCTTAGAGGCAGAAAGGACTCTGACTGGATTCATGAAATTTGAAGTAAAACACAAAGAAACAAACATAAAAGGGAAAAAAAAACATAAAGATGAACATTTAGGACACTAATTTTTTGGGGAAAAAAATGCCCAACATTTGGACCAAAGGGACCAAATAACTGAGCCTAAGGTAAATTTTAGCTTGCAAAAAGTACATTTTACACAAAAATACAAAAAAAAATCTAAACAGTATTTATGTCTTATTTTCAGTCTAAATTGTCTTATTACACTCATTTAAAGCCACATTCATCTTAAAAGTCCAGATTTTAATCTGATTTCAAGATGTCAAAAGACAAAAATGATGATTTAAGTCATTGTAGTGACTTAAATAGATGTTAGCATTTCATAACAAGTTTGCCTTGTGGTAATTTTTGCTAGATACAATTAGTCAAATCCTTCTTTTAGCTTTTTAATATGTAAATATTTCATAGCAAGTAGGCTTTAATAAGTCTAAAGTCTCTTGACCAAGAGTTTCCAGCAGCAACAGGATCAAAACAACAAAATAACGACACTTAAACACAGTTTAATGACTAAAGATGCAACCACACTCTGTAAATTTGAAAATATAAATAAGTGGTAATGTTCTATTTTGAGTACAGTTTTCTTATTAGGCTTATATGTGCTAAAATCATCTGACAAGTCACAAAAAATATCTTCTTCAAGATATTAAGACACAAAAAAGACAAAAATAAGAAGAAATTGAATAATGCCACAATATTTGAAAGAACTCAGGCATCATTGGTTTGTCTTTTGATATTATAATTTACAATATTGTGGTGAATTGTACATTTACACAATTTTGCATAAATAAATCAAACAAAATTGACAAATAAGACATAAACACTATAGATTTCAGTTTGTGCAGTGTAGTGGCTCTGCTTTCACAGATATACTGTTCATCAATATTTACAACTATACAAAATCTTATTTGCCTTTTATTTACTAGTAAGTTGTATAACTATTTCTGTTCTTGCCTCTCTAAGTATATTACAAAGCCTATTTATAGTAGCATACATTAGGTTTAGTAAGACTGCTTACTAATGCCCTTGAATAAGGTGTTATACAGCTACAATGCAGGTTCCTGCAAAGCTAACATGCATGTAAAAAGACTCTTCTTTTCCAAATTATTTCTCTTAGAATTCAATAGAAGCCCTAGGTTTGACCGGACTAGATGTTTTCTGTAGAAATGCGTTAGAAATGGTACAAAAAATATGATAACTTTTAACATAAACACAGCACTGCGTCAAAACTGTCTTCTGCAAGACTCCAAAATTGCCTTTGAAAAGAGATACATTAATGTTGTAGAGGTATCAGCGTGTTAAAGACTGAATCTACACATAACACGTGTTTTATAGTCATTCACTTACGGGCGTAAGTCTCATCCCTCGTTGTGTCAGCAGGTCATCTTCACTCTTAGCACACTGACACAGCACACTGACTGAGGACGACCTCCCGCCCACTGACAGTCCGTCCAATCAGCGCTCCTCGTGACAGTTCCAAAGCCTCTCATTGGCTTGTCAGCTTTCCGACTAATCCAGTGAGGTCTGTCAGGTACAGTGTCAGCTCAGGAGAGATTTGACGCTTTAGAATAATCCTTTTGACATCAATGAGGATAAACGAGAATCTCTTAATATCATGAGTGAAAATGTAAACAACTTTTATTATTTGTCTTTTAAAATTCACCATAGTTTTGATCTTTTCTTTAAAAATATATATTTTTAGGCTCTAACATGAACAGAATACACTTATCCTACAGTAATGCATTTAAAATCTTAACAAGAGTTTAGGAAATTGAATTAAAACTACAATAAATGCATATAATGGTTAAATGTATATAATTATCTCATTCTTTCTACTATAAATCAATGCTATTTTCTTACTGTTGCTGGATTATTAAACCCTGTTGGAGTGTCCTCAAATTGCTGAGTTTATGTTTGTTAGAGATAATTTGTTATGGAGAGTAACTTTATCCATGATATAAATTTTTAAACTAGTAAATGTATCTGTTTAGGGTAAAAATAAATAAATAAATAAATTAATAATAAAATAATAATTTAAAAGTAGCATTTGAAATAGCTATTTTGGTAATATAAGTGGTATTTCCTCCAAATCTGACATTAATTTAAGGTATTAAGAATCAAAACGTGGAAATGTTTCAATAAAACAGCTAAAATAAAGTTGATTTAATTGAAAAACACATATTGTAGGCCTACTAACTTTGACTTAACCACTTAACAATATAGCAATTAGTTTTTTTTTTAATCTTGTATTTATTTTAACATGTTCTTTAAAATAAAATGAAATAAATATTTACATCAAATACAGAAAATTCAAAAGTACAAGAACAAGTGGCAAAATGTTAAAATCTGTCTGAAAGGAAGGTTTAAGGTTAATTTATCTGTCTCCTCAATAAAGCTTAATTTCGCTTCTTGTAAGTGTGGGTCATGAGTTCACAACAATACGTAGGTCAGACCTGCCCTCCTGCCCCTTACTGACGGTGGAATCTGTCCTGGGCTTCACTATGCGTGCTGCAAGCTAATCTGACCTTCTGGCCAGCTGTCTGTGACGGATTACAGACGTTTAGAAGAAAACAAACAGCTGTTACTGTCAGTGAAATGTAAACAGCGGCTTCTCTACAAGTTATGTTTAGAACTGAAAAATAAAAGCAGCAACAGAATGTGTTCAAATGTATTTGATTCTAAAACACAGCTAAAACAAGAGAGCACTTACTTGAAACAAGTGCAGCCTCCGGTCTGGAAATATGAAGCTAAGGCAGTAGTGCTCAAAACTGCAGTTCCTCGAGTATCCACTTGAAGCTGGCTGCAAAAGCACTAGAAACCACAGACACAACAAAGAGCCATCATAGCCTACAAGTTTTACCCAAATGGACATGGCTGACCAGACTGACAGGTGGGCACCCTGTAGCTGTCTTCAAAGAGACTCAAGTCCCTCCATTAAGTTGTCAAGTTTTTTTTTTTGTATGGCCCCCATAAAGACTAGTCTTCAAAACTCAAAAACACATGGGTGACATCCATTTTCCATCACAGTGGCAGTAGCAGAAGACAATAAAGACAATGCTGCTTCTTTATCAGAGTTAGCAATATATGCCCAAATATCAACTAATTAAACTCAAAACAAATCAAAAATAATAAATTAATTTCCTGCTTTCTACAATTTAAAGATGGATATAAAGTTATAGTGCTGGATGTTCAAACTAAACTAAATTTTCAAACCTCTTTATAGTCATTTGTTGTAGAAATCACTGAATCTGACTGTGAACTGACCAAACAAACACCAAGGTCTGCCCATAGGCCTGCTGCTGACAGGCCTCTCAAATGCTGACCAATCAGAGGGAAGGGGGTCTGTGGAGCTGGGAGCCTTAAAGGGACAGCAGCCAAAATGAAGTCTTTCAGACAGAGGCTGAAATGTCGGTTTTATAAAACACCAGTGAGAAAGAAATAGGAATATTTTGTGCTTTAGATCATGTGAAGATGGTTCAGAGGCAACAGAGACACAGAATAAAGACTACAAAAATAAAAATAGAAATAAATGCTTCAACTAAACATTAGGGAGAGAAAAATCTAGATTTTTATGAGCTGTAAAAATTATGTAAAGATACTACGGGAGCACCAGAAGACAGAATAAAGACAACAAAAAGCACAATACCCCCTCTTTAAAATATCAGTTACCTCAGTAGTTCCATGTTCACTGTAGGAAGATAAAAACAGAGATCCAGTCCATTATGTGACATTCAATGACATGAAATCCACATGTTTATTTCAAAATCCTCACTTAAGGCATTTATGAGACACTGCATAAAGACATAAAACGACACTTACGGGATGTCAGTATTAAACAACATGTTCTCCATCTCATCATGGAAAGTTGGTGACCTGAACAATCTCACTTGCATATAGTAGTAATTCAAACACAGTCCCTATTTTTCCCATGGTAACTAAACGACATGTCACACATTCAAAATGATTAAAAAAACAAAACGAAACAAAACAAACAATGACAGATATTTAAGTATGCACTTCTAGCAGTGTGTTACAGTCACATTAAAAAAATAGAACTATTACACACACATGCTGTCTAATGGTTTCATCATATACTTTCAAGTAAATAACACGAGTAAGGGCTAATTCACAGTAACAGTAATCAAAGAAACTCCTCAAAGGAAAACACATCCCTTCTGTAGATTTAAGTGTTGTGATATGTAAAAAGAGCTTTTTTGTAGCAAGGAAAATCATATCAGCGCCAATGCTGATTCACATAAACGTGATTTCCACGTTTTATTCCCTTTTCACTGTCAGAATGCACCTGTAGGTTTAGAGTTGTGCTTTTTTTCCACAAACATAAACAAAGTCCAGACTGGAGAGAATCTTTTCAAGATGCTATTGCATGCTATCTCAGAGCTCGTGACTTAAAATGAGTTTCTTTACAATATTCAGCGTGCCAGATCACATTTCTCTAATCCTGAGGGGTTAAATGACGATCAACAAAAGACAGGGGAGATTATTTAGAGGGTTGACACAAACAAATGAGACAAAGACAAAGAGTGAGACGGATCCAGATCGACTGAAAAGCACTTTGCTTGTAGACAGGGAAATATTCAATCAGGAAGGTTAACATAATATTTTTTTGGCACAAATTATAAATAAGCTACACAGTGCAGCTCAAAGTGTGCACGCTTGAAGTGTTCAGGAGTATTTGGTAGTGTTGATTTGTGTCGTGTAAAATGAGGGGGCAATGCGACAGGACAATAAATCCCTTTTGCTTCCCACAAACTCAGACTCACCCACCTTTCTGATTAAAAAAAATAAAAAAAAAACAGGATGAAAATATTCAAAACAATAGTGTTCATACTGTGCGAGATCTACAAATGAGAAATTAGCAGCCTCTGAAGACATGTGACAAACACTCAAAACAATATAAAGGCTCTGTGAAAAAGAAACATTAAGTTGCTGGTAGCTTAGTTTTGCTGAGTTTTATTTTAAACAATCTCAAGTTTGTAGCATGAGTGGACCGTCTGTCCCCCCTCCCTGGACATGTACTGCATATCAACTCCTGTTTCTTTCCTCTGAGTCTGACCTCCTCCTCCGATGCCTTTCCTTGCCTCCTGTTCTCTGTCACCGCCTGTGCTCGGGACTTTCACCCAGCCGTCCGTGGCGAGGCCGTGCTTCTTCTGGTGCCTCTTGTAGTTGTCCCAGTGCCCCGTTGTGTAGCCGCACTCCTGACACTTGTACGGTTTCTCCCCCGTGTGTCGCAGCATGTGCCGCTTCAGGTTCATGCTCTGGTTGCAGCTGTAGCTGCACACAGCGCACTGGAACGGCTTGAGTCCAGAATGCACGCGCTGGTGGCGCTTCAAGTTGGCCAGGTTCCCGCAGGCGT
The DNA here is from genome assembly GCF_033239565.1 of Halichoeres trimaculatus. Taxonomy (NCBI): domain Eukaryota; kingdom Metazoa; phylum Chordata; class Actinopteri; order Labriformes; family Labridae; genus Halichoeres; species Halichoeres trimaculatus. Next base: position 23,925,988 of record NW_027437191.1, on the reverse strand, counting down.
AATCACACAAATGGCACTTGTATGGTTTCTCACCGGTGTGCACCCTGTGGTGCCGCTTGAGGTTGTCAAAGTGCGCTGAGGCGTAGTCGCACTGTGGGCACTTGTACGGTTTTTCCCCGCTGTGAGTCTTCATGTGGCGTGCCAGGTGGTTGGGGTAGTGTGTAAGGAAGGGGCAGGCGGCACAGGTGTACACTTTGTCGCTGCGCTCACCAGGACTGTTAGGAGAAGAAGATGAGTCTTTAGTGAGCATTTCCAGGGTGCATTTAGCACAAATCTGTGCCGAGGTTCCATCCTCGTCTTCAAGGACAACGCCGCACAGTCGGCAGGTAAAAGGGAAAAGTGACGGAGGGAGGGGGGCACTGTCTGTCACTCCCCCTCTACCAGTTCGGCTGCTTCCGCTGCCTGTGTTTTCCAGGAGAGGAGGTTGGTGTCCAGGGGGTGGGTTAGGGGCTGGGATAGGCGGAGGCGACGCCCCCTTTAAGCCATCAAAGGCTGGCAGGTAGTCATTGTTCTGTGTGCCCAGGTTCAGGTTAGAAGTCGGTCTCACAACTTCTGAAACTTCAAAAAAAGAGGAGAGTGAGTAAAACATTTATTGAGGACAGTAACATCCTTGTTTTTTGGAATTAAAAAAGAAGTGATAATTACCCTTGGCTGAAGCAGGAGACACGTCCTCATTGGCTCTCTGCCCGCTCAGCTGCCTCTTCAGGACGATCTGTCCCCCAGGAGGTCGTTGTGGCGGCACATCATGTCCCATCCCCAAAGAAGGAACGTGCATGCGCTGGTGCCTCTTGAGGTTTCCGAGGGAGCTGCAGGCAAATGTGCAGCTGTCACATTTGTACGGTTTCTCCCCGGTGTGAATGCGCAGGTGTCTCTGCAGGTTCACCAGCTGAGCTGAGGCGTAAGTGCACAGCGGACAGTTGTATGGTTTCTCCCCATTGTGTGTCTTCATGTGACGCTTCACGTGGTTGGCGTAGCGGGAGGAGAAGCCGCAGAGGTGACACGAGTGCAGTTTGGGGAATTTGTCGTCAGCGGACAGATCTTTGTCTCCCATCCCATCTCCTACATCGTCATCGTCCAACTGCAAACCTGAGCGGATCCCGCTCATGCTCCCAAACGGGGAGCAGAAGTCTGTGCTTTTAGCGTCCCTCGAGGCTTTGCAGCACCTGAGGCAAAACGGACCCACCAGGTCGATGCCTGGTCCTAAAGGTTCATCGCGGAGCTGACCGCAGCCCCTGCAGGACAGGTAAGGAGGAAAAGTGGGCTCCGACTGGGATCCACGGCCCTCGTCTTCTCTCCCGTTGTCGGTGGCGCCGTGTGAGTTTTCTGTTTCACTCTCCATGCTGAGCTGGCTGTAGGCAGGGCTCTCCTCATCAGCCAGAGGATAGACGGAGAAACCGATCTCAGCTGCTACTTCTGCACAAGACACACAGAAGGAGAGGATGAAGGAACATGAACACGACTGGCATTTAGTCTCTTATGTGGCTGTTAAAATCATATTTACACAAATTAACCAAAAACACAACATGTCGACTCTGAAGTTCTAAAAGGTGAATGTTTTGATCTTGTTCACAGAAGATAATAACACGAGAATAAAACTGTACAGGATGAGGGTTTCTTTTGTCTCTGACTGTCCAACGTTGGCATTGTTAAATATATTGTTGAATATGAATTAACGAGTATATATGTTAAAAAATGAATATATTTCACTCTCAATATAAAAAGGTAAAAAGTTTCCAAGAAGTTACATACACAAGATTATTTTAGGAGTCAAAAACACTTTTTTAACTTGCTCAAATGTCTTTGGATAAAATTTTGTGAGGAAAAAATAGGGATATTTTTCCATGTTTCTGTAGTTTTGGTGAAGGCCAAATTGTTTAATACTTAGAAAAGAAATCAGACTTGGTGTTTCAAATGCTGTCTGTTTTATTCTATAAAAGTAGAATCTTCTTTATTGATCTTTCATGGAGAAAAATTTTGCTGTTAAAGCAAGAAGTTGCAAAACTCAGTAATGAAATAAGAAACAGTTTTAAGAACCCAACATTTAGAAATGTACAAATTTACATAAGGTACACGAGAACAATTTAATTAAAGAATAAACAATGAGAGGAAAAGATGTACAAATGTATTGTTTAAATACTTTAAATATATTAGCTCGCATGATAAGTGTGGGTCCAGTTATGTTTATTGTTTATGCTGTCAAGTCTTAATGCAGCCGGGAGCAATGACCTGTGGTAGGTAGTGCTCTGATCTTACAGGATTGGGGTCTCAGCCAGGAAATACTTTGCCAGCATCCTCCTCTCACCCAGGACAGATCTGGCTCCCCTGACCAGTCGGTTCAGTCTCTGTCTGTCCCTCTCTGTGCTCCCTGCTCCTCAGCAAACCACTATCACAAGTGCTGACATTTTTCTGCTTGAATCGACTCAACCACTGAGCCACAGCCGCCCACTTTCACTGCATGTTCACACACTGATGGTAGAGGCTGCTGTGTGAAGCTCCATCAGCAATAACAAAGCAGAGTCACACACTGATGCCATTCTCGAGGCAGAGAGTCTGGACAAAACCACTTTGATCAAGATCGAGATATGAAGTCTCCACCACTGAGCCACAGACAACCACAGTTCATAATCTCTTGGATACACGTAAGAGGAAGGGTTAGAGCAGCAGCCTTAAAACAAGAAGCAGAAATCTCAACCAAGACCAAACTCATCATATGCAGACATTTATCAGAAACAAACCCTAGACTTTAGTTGAACTGTTCTACCCCTGAATGATTTAAGAAGCCCTCTTTATCCGTCAAAAACCCTCCAGATTAAAAGAAACTTCAGCTCAGAGCATCTCCCCTCGAAGCCAAACAGAAAGTGAGAATCCTCACAGAAATATTTGATACTCACAGAGTTACAGCAAGGTCGCCTGAGCTTTGTGTGCGGTTACTCCGTTTGAGCTCTTCAGACAGGAGAAAGAAGAAAAGCTTCGAGATTTCAAACGCTGTTGCAGAAAGAAAGAAAGAAAAGCGACTTCTTCCCCAGCAGTCGAGGCAGGATGTGAGGAAGGCGAGGGTTCAGGCTGCCCTTTTATCTGCCCCCTGGAAACCCCTCAGTGATGATTACCAGCCTAATGATAATGATGATGACTGTAATGGTGAGGCTGCAGCTGATGATGATGATAATGATGATGATGATGATGATGATGATGATGATGATGATGATGATGATGATGATGATGATGATGATGATGAGGGGGAAACGGTAATGGTGGTGGGAGCAGAGGCTGATGATGATGATGATGATGATGATGATGATGATGATGATGAATACGTGCCCTCCTATAATGGTGTCCTTGATGGTAATAGTCCTATTTTTATGACCATTATATAATAATGGCGTCTCAGCTCCTTTCTCTACTTTTCCATTTTCAAATCACTCTCTCTGACAAAGAGGCATGCTGGGAAATATGAGCTGTGAGTTCCATTTCTCTTACTGAGGCACAGAGGTGGTGGTGGTGGAGGAGGGGGACTCTTTATCTCTGTGAAACAAACCTTAGAGTCCAAATGAAACCATCACAGCTGTGTTTCCTTCAGCGGAGGAACCATAAGAATTATCTGCGTCACATGTTCAGTCCCAGGCTAACTGCAGGAGGTAAAAACAACGTCTGGTTCAAATCGTAGAGGTACTGTTCTTTTGGTGCCCCTGTGGTAGCTTTACATGATTATTTCTCTCCCTGGTGTTTTAGAAAACCTCTGTCTGAAATCTTTTTTTTTTAATTTCAGCTGTTGTCTCTTTAAAGCTCTCTGCTCTACAAACTCCCTTCACTCTGACTGGCCAGCCCTCTGGAGGCCTTGGTGTTTAAGGCCCGCCATTCCAACGTCTCATGAACAAGTTAGGTGATCCTCATGCGATGACCTCAGAATTTCAGCAAGTCTCATGAAGATTTTGTGCCATCTTTTTAGCTCCAACAAATTCAGGGATCGCTCAAGGCTGGGTTATACTTTTCACAAAAAAGTAGATCCACAGAAATGACACGCCCACAATTAGCATTAGAGAATATGTGTGGCGTTTATGCCTTTTAACACTCTGCGCGGCGTCTATTCCCAAGCTGCAGGGAGCGGTGTATTCCAAATGCATGTCTATCACAGTACTTAATTAGAGTAGAAGTTGTTTAAAATGTTGAAAACTTTTTTTTGCAAATTCCTCTTCTCTGCCAAGTGTAGCCATGTGTACAATGGTGATTTCTGTGTGGTGAAGTATTTTTTTAAACTTCAGACACTTGGAGCTCTTGTTTGTCTGGGCACCTCTATGCGGACGTTATACATTTTGGGGGGTGGAAAGGTAACTACTTTTTGCTTGTAAAGGACCACAAAACTATGCGGACCCCATGGACACACCAAGAATAAATCAAACTTTATTCTGTCTGGTCACTGGTCACCAGTTACTCAGATTTTTGTTTGTAGATTTGTGTGGCAGCTATGCAGTGTATTATCTTTGAATAGGTAACTCAATAATTTCAATTCCTCATTAAATAAAACAGGTCCTTCTATTACTAATGCTAAGCTCTTTCTGTCAAGACCGTTAACATATGTAATTGTCTGTTTTATGTGGATGAGACTGCATTTCATGAATGCAGCCCTAAGAATGCTAAGCTACATAGCAAATACTTAAAGAGGCACGTGGTAGCATATTGTTTGAGCTATTTATTCACCATATTTCTGTTATCTGCACCTTAGAATTTAGGTTTTATTACTTGATAATAGGGCTGTTGGTGTTAACTCTGATTACAAGTCAGTTCAGTGGTGCATTGACTTAGGAGTTTAATCGTATTGGAATGTCATTAATCTGTTCTAGACCCACAAAAATCACCATGATTTTTTTGTTTTTAAAAAAGAAAAAAGAAAAAAGAAAATTGAACTTACAAGTACTTATACATTACATGAAGACCAGATGACTCGAAGATGCTGACAGAGGTGAAGGAGAAAGGCTCAAGTGAATAATTGAATCTTAATTGATGATTTTTACCCTTTTCTCTACGCTTTCCTCACTTTCATCCGCTGGTGTTTCTGATAAAAAAAAACCTGCCCAGTGAGCTCTGCTTCCTCCTTCCTTTCAGGATGTTTCTAAAATGAGTTTGGCAATCGTCATCAAATTGTGCTGTTGCATACCCAGATGCAACTTTTTCAGGGTGTTTTTTTTAAATAAGTCTGAAAGTTTTGCAAAATAACTGCAAGCACAAACACAAGCACAACACTGATGCTTCCACTGTGAGCTAACTGCTTAAAGAGTGAGACACGGGATGCTGAGCGGATGTTGCAGTGTTCACTGTGGCATTTGCTGTGCCAGAGTGGGGTAACGCTTGTTCGTAACCTTAATTTTAGCTCTCAACTTATAGCAGTGTCTTCCTGCTTCCCGCTATGATGAGAAATAACAACACTTCAAAACTTTTAAAAGTCACATTTCTCTTCAAATAAATGATGGCTTCATTGTTACATCAAAAAATAAAATGTGTCAAACAGAATTTAAACATCACCAAAGCACTTTGAGTTTAAGCAACCACTCAGGAGCTAAGCATGCAGGCGCAGCAAATCAGACTTATCTCAGTCGGCATGCCTACCTGTTTCTCACATGTTGAGGGCAGACTTTCATGCCTTGCCTCATAAAATTAGAGAAGCTTTATCAATTCCACAAGAATTAGATTTCTAATAACATTGATCTTTGATTCGTCTTTCACTGTTAACTCATTTTGACCAGATGCAACATTTGTGTGTATATCCCTTTAAGGTTGGATGTGACGTGTGCGTCATTTCAACGGTGTCATCATTTTTAAGACAAGTGGCCTATGAAATGCGCCCGAATTTGATGAAATAAACATGGAGTAGAAACTTTGTGTTCGTTTTTATTTCTTTTCACAAAAGGCTTTTCAAACAGCTAAGATGGACGACGCCATCTGAAATGACCTACATGTTGCATCCGGTCTTAAAAGTATATACTTATTTATACTAAGCATACCTCCTAAAGTTCACTGAAAATTCACAGAACTGGATAAAAGAATTGAGAAAAATAATCAAACAAAACATTTCACTTCATCATATCAGTCCAAAGAAGCAGCTTCTTGTCACTAAATGTCACAACCTCTGGTCTCACTTTAATTTCCTGTGAAGTTTGTTTTTATTGTTGAATATTTTAAGGAGACATTCAGATGAATAAAGCTTCATGTGCATTTGCATTCTAAGCAGGACTCATGTGATCATTTTCAGTGGAAAAATAATCAACGCTATAACATCTCAGAAAATGACATGCATGCAATAATGTGTTACGGTCAATAGCCCGAGTAATAACATCTGAATGTAGTACTGGAAACCGTCCCTACAGCGTGTGTTCAGAGGAGTGTAACAGAGGGAGGAGAGACAGCAGTACCAGACCTTTTTCAGAACATTGAGCTGGCACACAAACCGACCAATGAGGGAGCAGCCACAGTGAGTCTTCATACTGTAATTTGCATCAAGATCTTAGCATTTCAACTTTTACAGGATAAATAATTTAAAACAAACCTGTGAACTTTTCCAGACCTAGAATCTTGTTTTCATGATCAGGATCATCAAATTCCAGGTCGTGTCCGAGAAAGAAGTCTGTGTCTAATGCAAGGTTTTCTGGGGCTTCAAGGACTACACCATCTTCAGAATCCACTGCAGAGAGACAAAGAGATCAACGTATGAAAAATATTATCAAGCTAAAGCTTAAAGCAGACTGATTCTCCTCTGTTCTCCTGATTCTATCTTTAAAGTTTGGATGTGGAAGTAGAAGGTAAAAAGGCCAACGTCATTCAGAAAGAGAGAGGAGGTCACTCCATCAACAAAATCAGCATCCTGTCAACAAAAGTGAGCTGCTAACATGTTGACAGATGGCACTCTTCCACTGCAGCTACAGCTAATGAGGCCTAAAATTCTTGGTTTTGGTCTCTGAAGCTTGATGGCATCCAAACAGGGATCTCACAGCTGTCAGAAAATGACTACAGGGACAAGTCAAGGCCGTCCAGCTCTGCGGCTCAATGCTGCCATCTGCTGGTCATTCTGGTGCCTGACACCCTGACAGATATCTTAAAGGGAGGGAGCAGTACAGCTGCTGACACTGAGTACTCACACTTGACTGGCTGTGGATTCTGTTGTTTTTTTCTTGGCATCTTCCAGTCAGCCTCTCTTTTTTAGGGAACGTCTTCCTGCAGACTTCCGCGACCATCAGCTCATCCTCGTCTAATTGGAAGACAAACGTCAGTATTTCTAGAAACATGAGACAAAATGAATGAAAACACATTATTAGGCAATAAGTCTCATGTACTGATGGCGTCTATAAACAGCATCAGCCCTCCTGCGGCAAATTTAAACCTCCTAAATCAGCCTGATGAGCACGTTCTTCCTCTGACTCATGTTTTAGCGCCTCTCTCACTTTTGCTATTTGGTGCTGGATTTGATGATAATGGCATTGATGATGATGATGACATTGAGGTTTTATGAAGATGGTGATGTTGTGGTGATGCTGTTGTAATAATGATATAAATGAAAACTCAAAACTTGCTCATTCACAATACTTTGTACTTCCTTCAGTCTGTGTCCCACTTTAAACACTTTGTGGTTTACTAATGTTGTTTGCTCCATGGATGGGTGTTTCAGGCAAAACTACTATTTGATAGTCACTGCTAACTATTTGCTGATTATCTGAATACTTCCCACCCCCTCTCTAGACATAAACAGACATAAACATCCATTTAATGGCTGTGCAAAGTGGATGACAGCTAGTTAGATACGCCTTTTTCAAGCACATTTGAGCATGACCTCCTTTTTAATTCATATCTTTAGAGAAGTTCCTCCCAGAACTCTTTTACACTGCATAAGTTGAAACGTTTTTTTCCAGTTCTGGATCTCACATAGCTGCACCTGTATTACCAACACCTGGCAGTCATGTTTTCTCGTGCTCTGTCATGTTATTTCGAGTTTCGTGATGTAATCATGGAAGTTTTTGGTTATTTAAAGCCACAAAGCTAACAACTGTCAGATGCCCTATAAGCACCCTCTGGAAGTTACATCATGTTACATTCCGAGAGGAAGAGGCTGGTAAAATAAAACTGAAAAAACAAAATGATGAAAAACACATTTTTTAAGACAAGCTAATAGTCACGTAAACTATTAAACTTTTCATTATTAAATAATTATTCAAAAATCTCGACTCGTCCCTTGCTTCCTCCTGCCCAGACAGCTGATGTGCTTTAACTCTAAAATGTACGTGACTATGAACAAGAACATGCTTAATGATATTTGGTAATGTTGCACAACAAAAACAAATTTGGTATTTTTTGCTTAGTTTTATAAATTTCTCTCAGTTTTCTAACATTTCAGTATTTTCTTTTGTTAGTCTTTGTAAATGTATATTTTTTGGAGTTCTTTGAGCAGCATCTTTCTTCTGTTATCAATATTTTTTATTGTTATAATTATCAATTTTATAATTATAATTATTATTCACTGCTTTATTACCAGAGTACTATGAAGGCTTCATCAGCTGCAAACTGACAAACTTGTCTGCTTTATCTGCTGATTACAAACTAGTTTATTTAAATAAATAAGAGGCCTTCTCTCTATTGACCTTCAAAAACTACAATATGTGCAAAATTCACATTACCTCCCTCTGTAAGCACCTTTCTCTGGCTCCTCATTCAGCACTGAATCAACTTCACAAAAACAACCTAATCACTCACAAAAACCCTACATAACCCTGCCTTCTTACACCTGAGCGATTTTCTCAAACACCACTCCCTATCTTGACCTCCTGACCCACATCACCAAGACCTAGTACCGCATCTTGGGGGGCAGTGCTTTTAACGTCACAGCCCCAACTATCCAAATACTCCCCCTCCAAACATTAACAGCTCTGTCTGACTTAACCCTACCTTATCAAAAAGAGCAAACAACACGTTACTTAAACTACCCCATCACCTGAGGATAGTATTATGTTCCTAAATGGAGAAGAAGAAGAAGAACCTATGGTATTATTTACATATATTACAGTGTAATAATTTTAATAGCTTTTTGTTTCTCCGAGTACTGAATTGGATGAGTATTTTTCTTACACTCATTACTAAACGTATGTTTTGTTTACCTATAATCAATAACAAAAGGTTTATGGTTAATGCATAACTGTTGTTCAATGTATTATTCTCCAAGAGACGAAATAAAACATTCATCTAGATTCTAGTATAAAACAAAACATGTTACAAATGTGTGCAGCTTCCTGAACTTCACGACAGTACATACATTTAATGGAAGGAGACAGAAAGCTGTAAATATTGACATCTGAGAATACTGGATGAACGTGACATCTCTTTTAAATTTCCCAAAAATAATTTCAAACATGATATCTTCTCAAAACATCACTGAAACATTATGTTGTATTTTTACTGATTGAAATTCCTCAGTTAGATCGTGTTATGTCGACTTGGATGGCTCATAACTAAAGGCTAGATCACAAAGCTAATGTCTCATTTACCGCAGTGTATCCATGATTAATAGAACATCTATAATGACCCAACAAAGCCAGCTCACAGCAGCTTTCCTCAAGTGTCAAATCACGTTTTTATAGATTTGAGTGAAGAGGACGTGGGTGAAATAAATGATTAACTAATTTATCAGAGACAGGAGGAAACATTCACCTCTGTGTATCTTTAATGCTATTGTAGCTCAGCGGCTAACACATTAGCTCTGATGCTTCTTGTCACTGTAACTGACATTAAGACATATCAGAGACAAATAAAACGGACACATTGCTATCTTCAGAGTATCCACATTAAACGTAAAGGCTCGTTGCTGCTAATGACTGTCATTGTTTTTAGCTATTCATTTAACAAACATGTTAACACACAGCCTTCAGCTGAATTAGCCAAGGAGCTATGAGGCTAACTCACCTGAAAGACGTAAATGCTCCCGTCGGTTAAAAAGCTTCCTGTCGGATCTGTGAGAGCCATCAGACACAGCGGAGGGACAAAGTCTGGAGATCCGCCATTTCTTCATGAGCTGCGCTGACAAAGAAAGGCAATTAACGATATTTTTCATAACTTAATTGATTTTCTGATTCGTCTGAGATCCAACAGCAGCAACAACAAAGAAACTTCCGGCGTGTGACCTTCAAAATAAAAGACACCTCTCAAATTCTGCTCGACCGTGGTGACTCTGGAGCTTGAATATACAGCAAACCTAAAATTTAATATCGTAAATTTGACTAAATTCAAGGTTTTTATAGGGTGGGTCAACTCACTGAAAATACCACTGGATATACCATCTCCAGTAGTCCCTCTTGGAAAAATGAAGAAATTCCAAAAATATGTCCACATGAACTTATCCCAAAGTTTTTATTGTTTAAGCAGAGATACTTTTCTCACAGAACAAAAAAAGGAACATTAAAAGTAAGCTTCTACTACTCAGCCTTAGTCCAAGAAATTTGGGGAAAACTGATTCAGTTCTCCCTAAATCTCTTCGACAACAAAAAACTAGTGTAAATTTTCCTGAGATTAAAAAAAATATTTTATACTTCATTATTTTTCAATTTCCATGTTTCCAAAATAGCCAAACAATTAGTTATATTTCTACTGCTTTTTTTAGTTATTAAAGGTGATACGCTTATCTTAACCGATGACTTTCATTGTGAAGGCCAGAAGCGAACACCGGATGTGTCGTTGTCTGAGTGAGGCTGTAACTTGATTCCATACATGTTGTATACATTTCCGTTTAGTTCGTATTTCCGTTTCCGAAACTCATCATGTTTGCGGTATTTTTTCAGCCTCACCCCTTTTTTTGTATCGTCCTCTACTTACATTCCCGTCAGTTCAAATTTATATGCCCCAAAATTGAGATGCAACAGGAAATGTGTTTCCTTAATCAAGTGAAGTAATGGCAGGACCTCGATGGAGGTAAATAAGATATTTTTTATTTTTAAATTTAAATTTCTTTCTTCTTTATTTTAAAGAAATTTGAGATAATTTTCTGGACAGTATTTCACACGACCTTTATGTCAACCACTGACCCTCCTGTGCTGCTCTACTGAGTTGGAGCTTCACGCAGTTGCTCTCTTCATACACACAACATATATCACATTAGAGCATTTTTGTCCTTCCAGAAACTATTTGTGCAAATTTATTTAAAATGTCTGTCTTAGAGCCAGGTAATAAAATCTGTAGCTGTGATATATTTTCTGTAGCTTCTTAAAAGTAATAAAACGTGTAAAAATGTCAGGACACGCATTTGTTTTTAACCCACGACTCATAAATTTGACTAGATGACAATGCTAATGCTTTTTCAAACTACAGTAGTGGCTGTTCTCATCTACAGAGAAGCTGAAACATATGCAGTCCTGACTTGTTTGAATTTAAAGAGAAATTTACCAGTGTCCTTGGAGCCTTGACCTTTCAAAATAAAAGTAACCATCAACTAAAATCCTTCCAATTTCAAAACTCTTAAACTCGCAGGAAATAAGGAGTCTGAACTTAGTGAAACTAAATTGTGCATGCCCAGGAACCTCTGGATATGCTTCAGAAGACAGGGGAAGATCCAAAAGGGAGCAAGGAGGGCCCCTCAAAATCTAGCACACCACCCCGGTACTTGAATGTAGAGATAAAACATAGTTTTTTATACATAATGAAACCTTGAAGAGGTTTCTCATCCTGCTCATGTGCTAAAAATCCACTCACGATACATAATGCTGCCTATTACTGCCTCTAACATGCAAAGGTCCTGGAGGGGTCACTTAGTGTTGCAAATTTTGGGGGGCTTTATTTCCTCCCTCTGGTGCACCCACAGAGTGAGAGGGTTCTTTAAGGTTCCAAAAAATAAAAATAAAAAAACCTTTATTCTGCTTGGCCAGCACTAATTCATCGAGTTACAACATATGCATACGCAAGGGTGTGGAAATCTGTTCATGTTTAGTCTAAACATCCAGGATTGTTACTTTATTTACATGTTCACAATACATGAGAGCAGATGACCCCCTGTTTAAAGTAAATGTTTTTGCCACAACAGGAAGAAGTCAATTGATAATCATCTGTACATACATTTTAACAGAGGTGCACCATCCTCTGTGGCTACAGCACATGTTGTTGACTAAAACCTCATATTACCCCACTTGAAAGTCTGTAAAACCTCATGACCCCATTTTTATTTTAGATCAAACAGTCAGCAGCAGGTCATATTTAGCTTTTTGTGCAGGTCTGTGTATACTTGGCTCTGAGAACATGTGAGAACCCCTGTTTTCCTTTTTTCTGACACTGGGCATTTATGAATAGGAGATCCTGGGATTCTGCGTCATCTCATTGGTTCATGTCACCGCAGTGTGCCTCCCCTCAGGCCGCCGCACCGCTCAGCCCGTCAGTCTGCAGCTCTGAACCAGGGGGATCGACTCTTCTCTGCCTCTCTACCCGGTCTAACCCTGCTTTTAACCTGACCCGCATGCCTCTAACACCCATCCTGTGGGCAGCTTCATTGGTGACATCTAGATAAAGGAGATTTCTGCGGTGGTGTTTGGTCCTGGAGGGGAGGAGCCTGTTGTTGATTTCTACGCTGCAAAGAGAGAAGACGCCGCGCACCGAGCAGAGGTAAGATACCTTTACGCAATAAAAATACTCCGTGTTTAACATCAGACTCTCGAATGCGCAATGTGAGTGCGCGTTTTTCTCTGTTTCTCGTGTCTGTGATGGATGTTAGGAGGTGGAGGTGGATGCGAATACGTAGCCCATTAAACATGCCACTCCCTGCAACAGCACACTGATGTCCTGGACAGACCTCTCTCTGAATTATTAAAGTGGAGCTATTGAAATCTGCGCATTACTTTATTTATTGTAACTATGGGGGCTGTATTTGCGTGTTTAGCTCCTTAAAGGTGCAGAAGCATCCTCTTTCTCCAACCTGCAGGCCTTCCTTTATGTTAATGTGGATCAGAGGTGGAATAACACGCCTGTTGTTTCAATTTTATACCACTACACGTCAAAATAAACACACAACTGTTATGACATTTCTTACAAATGCACCCTGCTGTGATATAATATCATGCCCAGCTAATCCCCCATATTATGGTTATTCAATAACACAAAGCAGAGGTCACTAAGAGTCAGTGTTGAAGCCACATGATGCTACAAAAGCAGAATATTTATGTGAGGGATGCCGAGGAGTGTGTGTGAGTGTGTTTGAGGGGGGGCAGGCTGAGGTCACTCTCATGCCTCTGAAACCCGCATTGCTGATGTGGGCTCACTTCCAACGCACAGATATTTAACAGGGTGTATCATCAGGTTTCCCTCCGCTGAAGGCACAACTCAGCTCATCAGACTAGAAAAGTGACCTCCTTCTGCGTTCATGGAGCGCACAGCAACAGCGTGCTAACAAGTGTCCTCCAAAACCCCTAAAAGTGATGCTACGGTTCACGCTAAGGACAAAATTCAGGATGTCCTATTTCTCTCTGTTTGGTATTCTGGAAGAGGGGGGACGCTGCAGGGCAGATGCTGCTGGTTGTGTAATAATCCCATCTGTCATTGTCAGTCTATCACGCAGATCTGATGCCATATTGACAATAATGTCTGGAAACATGGCTCTAAACTCACTCCATATGTGTTGGAACAGTAATTGAACATTTTGTTCAAATTGAAGGATGCAGAAAAGGAATGAGGTCAAAGTTCAGGTTGGTTTTTATAGTCAAAATTTTAAGATCAAATGTGTTTTCATATGACATCACCTGGACACAAAGCCAGCCGTCTGTGTTGGCCAAACTGAGCAACAGGTCCTCACTCATTCCCCTGAAGTTTATCTGCAGCAGCTGCAGCAGACGGTGAAGAGGAATCTGCCCCAAACTGGTTACAAGAGAAGGTTAATATTTAAAAACCTTGTATCCTACGTTTCAAACCAATAGCTTCCTGTCTCCCTTGAAATCTCAAGCTGAAAATGCCTTCCTGTTTGTAACACACATTAAGGCTAATCTAGTAATTTCAGGACTTTCAGTTAAATGCTCCCAAGCCGGAACAGCAGGGAGGGATTACAGATCAGACCTACTTGGCACAGGCCCAGAGGACATGCAGGCCAGGGGTCCCCCCAATGTAAGCTGTAGGTTAAAGTTTGTGTTGACGCTTCTGTTTGTGAGTACATTCAGTGACAGGACAGAGATAACTTATACAAAATGCAAGTTCAGCAGTTGAACTTTTCAGGACTTTAAAGACGGTGTATTGGGCTGTTTTTGGTCTTTTTCCTATCCCTCTGGTGTCCTCGTGGTATCTTTACATGATCTACAGCTCATAAAATTCCCTGTTTTTCTCCCAGTGTTGTTTGAAAAGACCCTTATTTCAGCCTAGGTCTGTAAAAAAAAAATTTCCCTGCTGTCTCTTTAAGGTGACCCCCTTTCCTTTGATTTGCCAGGCGTCTTGAAGCCAGTCAGGGGTGGAGCTATGGGCTATGAATTAGTTAGGACATAGTGTTTTGATCAGTTTACAGACAGATTCTGGGATTTTTACATCACATGAATGTGTAGAGGTTTGAAAATCAGCACACAATTAGTCTGAGCAGCCACCATTGGTACTTTGTAGAAATGTTGAAAATGCGAGAAAGCAGAATACCCCTTCTTTAAATATTTTTTAATGGCACTGAATTTAAAGAAATCCCATGAAATTTCAGAGAAATGAACATGAGATTTGCTGAAATCATGACTTCACTCATTGGGTTTTTTGATTTTTAAAAGAGAAACATAACTTTGCTGTGTGGGAAACACTGGAGGAGGCCTCCAGAATGTTTTCATCAGTAATTGTATCTTAACGCATTGCCTCATTTTTTAAAGTTTCATTGTTAAATTATTTTTTTGATATCGTATCATTATCTATTGCCCCTTTGACAAGCCTCTGTCTGAAACAAACTCTTTAGAGGACCCCCTACCTTCTGATTGGCCGTCCCTCTGGAGGCCTGTCAGGGGAGGCGCTATGGGCAGACCTTGGTGTTTGAGGCCCATCTCTCAAATGTTTTAGGAGATCCTTATGTGATGATGTCATCATTTCAGCAAGTCTCATGGAGGTTGTACGATTTTTTAAACAGGATAGAGGTTTGAAAATCTGCACACGTATAATCTGAACATCCAGCATTGTTACTTTATATCCACGTTTACAATATAATAACAAAGCAGATTACCCCTTCTTTAAATATTTTACACTGATAAATGCGTTAAATTGATTTGATATCCATTTGTTGTAATGTTAGAAAGTCCAAAAGTTTCTACCTACAGATTCTGTTAGCAAAGGAAGAGTAAAAAGCAAGCATCATGGGAAAATTAAAGCATTAAAACAGAACACAGAAACTGTTTTTATGGTGGGGCCTGTATGTGTGTGTCTCTGCTCGACTCTCTGTCACAATTCATTCAGAGGTCAGTACACAATTCTGGTTTCTAAATCTCTTTGGTGGCTCACAATGAGGCACTTGTTGTATTTATATATTCAATCGTAACGTGTGGTGTTAAAAGATAAAATTAGACAGCTTTTGGACTCTTAAGTTCATTTTTTGTTGCTGTGGTTTCAAAACAGCTACTTTTATTGTTTGATATTTGCTGGTACTGTAAGTGAAAACTGGTATTGAAGCAAATCCCCTTTGAAGAGATCCTCTCTGTTGTAGCAGGGATCTCTAAGCCATTTATGCTCATAAACGCTTGTAATAAGATAAGATTATTTTGGTATAATTGGTGGAGTAGCCCTTTAAAACCTGAAGAAACCTGGACGTTTTCCCTCTTTTATTTGAAGAAACATGTCTAAATGTGTGCGGTGTTGTTGTCAGTTTGAGTGGACTGTGAATCAGCCTGCTGAATCATGTTAGTAGGTAAGAAAACAAGACTCCAGCCAAAGGCTTAGTGCATTATGTAATGATGTCCGCTCATGCTGTTGGCTCGGGGATCAGTTTCCCTCTGCCTGTTGGAGATGAATTAAAAATGAGGGTTTGCTGCTGTATGAATTAGGGCTGAGGTGTGCGGCTGAGGGGTGCATGCTGTCATTTAGTTGTCAGGTCACAGGGTCAAAGAGCCACAGTGCTCATGTTCTGGATGAGACTGTTTTATATCTCATTAGTGTGTTATCACTGAAACCTCTCTGACTGGAACTCTGCAGTGAGCGTTACTCTACAGAGAATTTCTCTTTCAGGACTAAAGTGGGTTATTTCTCTCTCGTGAGACTCTCTTCATCAGTATTGATTTTTTCCCTCTGCAGTGGCTCCTTAACTCACAGGCCTGTGAGCTTCCCAGCAGCGGCAGCTTCTGTTGTACAAAGTTGAGAAATAACAACACAACCGAAACCACCACCATGAAGAAGAGGATTTTTAATGTTGGAGCTCTTTGTGTTGTGGCACAGAAAACAAGTCCAAGGCCAGATTTTGTGTTTGTCCTTTAATTCTCTGTAATCCTCACAGACGGGGGGAGAATTCAGATTGTTGTACAAGTCGGTGTTAGTGAACCGTTCATTCAGAAGGAGCAGGGCGAGGAGGAACGTCAGAGCTGAGCTGCAGAGTACAGAGGGAAGGTCGAATAAGTGAGTGTGTGTGGCCCTGAAAGCTTTTTACTGTGTACTGCACAGACACACACAGACACACATACACACACACACACACACACACACACACACACACACACACACACACACACACACACACACACACACACACACACAGACACACACACACACACACACACACACACACACACACACACACACACACACACACACACACTAGAGAGTGAAAATAGCCTGAGACCTTCACGAGATCTTTCATGAGACTTGCTAAAATATTGATGTCATCTCATAAGGATAGAGAAGCGGGCCTCAAACACCATGGTCCATCCATAGCTCCTTCCCCTATATAGCTGACCAATCAGAGAAGAGGGGGGGGGGCTTAATGGAACAACAACTTAAACAAAGTGTTGCAGACAGTTTTGTCAAATGAAACAAAACAAAACAAAACAAAAAAGGCAAAAGGTACAAACTATTATGGCAATAAAACTAAAAAATGTGGCAAGAGAAAATGATCAGACTCAATTAATGATGAATTATGATCTAGGAGCCTCCCTCACTGTTGCCAGACAGCAAAGCTATGTTTCTCTTTTTAAAGTGACTTTTTTCCTTTAAGAAGATCCCCCAAATTGGTGATGACTTCCTTAAAGTCACATGGGATCATAAAATCTTTACAGAGGGGGTATTCTGCTCCCCCATATTGTTAACATGTCTACAAAGTTATAATCCTGGACGTTCAGACAAAAATTGTGCAGATTTTCAAACCTCCACATATCCATACATTGTAGACATCCCTGAATCTGACTGTAGACTTATCAAAATGCTCTGAAACTAGCATAAGATCTTCTCAAGACTTGCTGAAATGATCATGTCATCGCATAATGTTAGAGAAGAGGGCCTCAAACACCAAGGTATGCCCATAGCTCTATCCCTTGACAGGTCTCTGGAGGGCTGGCGGAGGCTGAAATAGGGTTTTCTAAAATACCAGAGAAGTGAAAATAGTTTTTATTTGTATTTGTTCTAATCATGTAAAGATACTACGGGAGCATCAGAGGGACAGAATAAAGACAATAAAAAAAGCTTAATACCCCCTCTTTAAGTCAATGAAACAATGGAACTTGATGTAGGAACTGGAGTGCCCTCCCCCCGCTGGTCATTAAAGATAATGCATGTTTTTAAGATGTTTCTAGATGGAGCCAAGATCCCCAGCTTCATTCTGTTTGTGACAAACAGACAGTCATTACCCAGCTTCTTTTCCCTCCGGCTCTGCAGCCAAACAATTTAGATGCTTGTCTGCATGATAACCTGTGTGTGTTTGGAAATGCGTGTGTGTGTGTGTGTTTGAGCAGATTCTGATGGACGGCTGATCTAATTCAGGACGATGATCAGTAACGATGCAAACATGCTCTGCTCACATTATGATGATTGCAGAAAAAGAACATAATGATCCGGTCGGATGTTGAAGAAAGAAAACAAGAGGCAAAGCCATGACCCTGATTGAGCAGATGGACATGATGTTCTGCTTTATCCAAACCAGGCTGAGTTGTCATGTGTCTGCCTGCTTCTTTCCTCATCTCTGCTCTGCTGCTGGATCACCACTCAACCGTTTTCCAAGAACAGCCCATTCTGCAGCTTTGCATCAGTTCAGCGTGCTTGGATGTGTAAGGAGAGTGAGCCCAGCTCCTTTGAACGTGTGTGTGTGTGTGTGTGTGTGTGTGTGTGTGTGTGTGTGTGTGTGTGTGTGTGTGTGTGTGTGTGTGTGTTTGATGTCTTTATGTGTGGGAATCATCTCTATAAATAAACAGCAGCACAGTGGTGCCTTCATCTCAGAGGTTTATGCTTTCGGATGAGAAAGTTGGTCCCTGTGGAATGTGTGTGTGCGTGTGTGTGTGCCCGTGTTGTGTATATTCATACAGCTGCAGAACATTGTCACAGGAGACTAAATGGGAAAAAGCAGAAACAGAGAATTTTACTGTTTAAAACTGTTGCTAGAAATGATTTAATCCAGCTCAGACTGTTTTCTCTGATTCGTCTGCAAAAAAAGAGTTTGAGAACAAACCACTTTATAACTAATTTGTCAGAAGAAAAGTCCGAAACCCATTATGACAGAGTCTATGGCTAACACTGGCAAAGCAAGCACCTCCTGCCTTCAATCACTAATAAAAGGTTAATGTTCTCACATCTGTGCTGGCTCTCCATTAGACAGATGATTCTCAGTGCAAAAACAGATGTTGCCACTTTCCAGGACAAAGATTATGATGTTTTATGAAAATGGCCTAACATCCATTTGGGTCTTAACAGTTTTTTATTGTTTCAGTAAGGGTGGAAAGAAAAAACTCATCTCTCATCAGGATTTTTTTATTTTACCATTTGTATATCACGATTTTCTGTTCATTTTTTTTTTTTTTTTTCAAATATAAACCCCTTAGATTAGTCTTTGGTGATAAGCTGGACCCAAAGAAGTTGCAGCTTTTCTCCAGCAGAGGGCAAAGTATTTTTCTTAGACTATCTAGCAATGTAATTTTAGGGGAGGAAGATAGGGCTCCTGATATAGCCCATAGACATCATCATCATTCAACATTGTCTGGTGCAAAAAAAGATAACTAAAAATCCCCCCAAAAATAGAAATATCAGAAATTTGCAATTCAAATCAAATTGACAACCAAAAAACAGTTGGAAAATTGCATATCGTCCCAGCCATACCTTTTAGTAAATTTTTAACTTTGTGATTGTTAAAATGATGATGTACATCTAAAATTAAATGTCGCTGAGTTTTAAGATTTATGTGGATTAATGTGGAAGGAAAAAGTCGGTCATGTAAAAATGATCAAAGAAGATATGGAGGAAGATTATGGACATACAGGCTGTCAGCATTAGTTGTTGTAGACCCTCCTTGGTTAAACTGTCTAATACTGAAAGAGTGGGTATGTGCTTTTTAAGTCTTTATTATGTCACTCTGGTGCCTCCATAGAAGCTTCAAATGATTTACAGCTCATAATAATCTCTATTTTTCTCTCTCCGGTGTTTCAGAAAACCCTTATTTAAGCCTCTGTCTTAAAAACACTTTGTTTTGGCAGCTGTTGCTCTAAGACCTTGGTGTTTGAGGCCTGCCCCCACTCCTTTAAAGAAGATTTGCTGAAATTATGACATCACCGTTTTGGTAATCTTCTTGAAAGGATAAATTTGTCATTTTAAAAGAAGAAACATGACTTTGCTGTGGGACAACAGTGAGGGGGAACCTTAGAATTAAATCGCCAATTGTGTCTTAACATCGCTGGAGGTTTTTTTTTTTTGATCATTTTTCAGTTTTTTAGCCAAAGTATTTTTTCCCTTTGTACCAGTGTCTTTTGAGTGTGTGAAAAGTTTGTCAGCAAGTCTTGTGAAGATCTCATTAAAATCTCACCCTTTTTTTCAGAAAGGAGAGTTTTGATCAGTTCATGGACAATTTTTTTTTTTTTTTTTGAGAATATGTAGAAGTTTGAAAATCTGTACACGTTTAGTCTGGACATCCAGCATAGGTACTTTAAATTCTTGTTTAATTATGAGAAAACAGAACACCCCTCTTTAAACAGAATACCCCTCTTTAAATAGTTTTTTTATTGCACATGCTCAAAAATGATTAAGTGATTAGTGAGGATTAAAGAGAGATGATGCTGCATTAGGAAAAGTAAAGCATTAAACTAGTGAATCAAGACATTGTTCTAATGGTGTTCATTGCTACGATGATCCTCATAATCAATTATTCCAGCACAGGCTTACAGCTCTTCTAAGGAACTTTCTGTTGGTGTTGCTTTTTCTGTCCCCTTTGGAAAAGTCTTTTATCTATTTGCTGATTTTCTCCTTTAGATTTATGAGTGATGTTTTCTGACAAAAACCTCTGACTTGTGTCCTTGTGTCTTTATTTCATAAACGTATTTATGCATTTTTTTTAAGTGAAGAGTGTTTTTAACTTGTTTGAACCTTTAGCTGCATGAAGTGAACATTCCTGCATTTAACACATCCAGACAAACTGTTCCACAAAAACATGTTTTCTTTATGTTCTTGTGTTCTGGACTCTCAGAGTCGAAACTCCTGCAGCACCACAGTGAAAAAAAAACAAAAACCTCACATCCAAAATATCAACTCTAATCATCAGTTTATGCTGCCAGTTTTTCAAAGGGCAGAGATGTCTGTTCTATACTCTCAAATTAACATATACAATGATGTGTTGCTGCAGGAACAGCATGCTCTTCATGTGGAGTTTTACATTTCCACAGCACTGGAGTAAAAATACAGCTCTGACTCCCCGTCTCTGTGCGGGAAAGCAGGTTAGAGTCTGCAGCGTTACATAAATCCAGAGTTATACGAGAGACAATGTGAAGCTAAAACAGATCTGACTCATTAAACAGACAATGATCTATCATCGTATTGTGGCTGGAGTGGTTTTCCATGGTCCGATCTGACGTAGTGGCGATGTGGAGACAGGCGTCTTAATTGGTCTGGGCCTGCATGAATCACCTCGCGCTCTCTTTGCTCTCTGGGCCTGATTATGAAAGCTGGCTGCAGCCTAGTGGAGACAGAATGAGTTGTCTGTGCTGTCATTCACTGTCTCTCCTCTGCCTCACCCTCCATCTTCTCCGATCCTTTCTGTCAGACCAGTCACAACTCGCCTGTCCATCTGCTCGCCGTGTCTCACAGCTCTGACCTTGCTGCTCACGTCTTACGCCCGGGGTCAGGGCGACTCAAAGCCCTGCGGCATGTTTTCACTTTGAGCTTTATTTTATATAAATGGATCTCGGGGGATTTAAAGCAGGGATTTAGAGAAAAATGCCAAAGCTTGTGTTTTGTATTTGGAATGCCCATTTTGGTGACATTTTTTAAAGGTCGGATTTAAAGGTCCTGGTGTTGTGTCTGCTCAGGTTTCCCGGAGGAGAGTGAGTGTCCTCGCTGTTTCATACATAATATATCCTGTATTTATGTGCTGTTGCTTTGCAGTGATTAAATATTAATGAGTTTCTAATGATGATGAAGATCCAATGAGCATTGAAACAGCTGTGGCTGAGCCATCTGTAATTCTGCTTTCTTCTGTTTCCAAAAAAGAGGCAGATAATCCATCACAAATTTCTATTGAGACTCATTAACAGAGATATTTTCATTTTAAAAGTTTGAAACTGCAGATTAGAGATTAAACAGGGTCACAGCTAGAGCATTTGAAATGTTCAACTTTGAGTCTATTTACTACTCTTTGTGCACGATGTGTGCTTAAACCATCATACAAACAGCGCCCCCTGTTTTCTCCCTTTCAAACAAAGAAACTTTTGCTTGTATCAAAAGTTGTATTTACGTAAATGTAGATCATTACAACCATTTTCTCAGAATTTAGCAGCAAACCAATCAAAACCAGTTCGAGACAAGGAAATCATGTTAAAGAGGGGGTACTGTGCCTTTTTCTAGTCTGTATTTTGTCTCCCTAGGGCCCCCGTAATTTCTTCAAATAATTTACAGCTCAAAAGAGTCACTATTTTTCCTTTAGCTGCTATTTTAGCAGGTAGAGGAAAAATAGTTATTGGTCACAGTTCTTGTTGCTGTCTGTTTAGGGAAACCCCCTGTGCTCTGATTGGCCAGCTTCAGGGAGATCTTGGTGTTCGAAGCTCAATCCCTCCAGTATGTCATGAACTAGTTCAGAGATCCTAATGTCATGGCCTCATCATTTCAGCAAGCTTGGGTGCTAAATTTAAAATTATTGTTTTGGTAGAAAAAGCACAGACTAGCTTTAAAGAGGGGGTATAGTACTTTTTTGTTTTGTTTTTGTTTTGACTTTATGAGACCCAGCAGTATCTTTGCATAATTTTAGTTAGAAAATCTGCACACGTTTTGTCTAAACATCCAGCATCGTTACTTTGAATCTATGTTTTAAGATATGGGAAAGTAGAATATCCCCTCTTTAAACAGAATACCCCTCTTTAAAAAGATCTAATCTTCTGTCACACAGGACACCTGGATGTCTTTTTTGTTATTTAATTCATCTTCTTTTTCTTTCATGAACTGTTTGAATTTTTTTCTCTTGCACAGATAGTATACGAGTTACTGTAATGACAGTTTGCACCATTTATTTCTGGTGATTAGAACATTGTTGCACCTTTGATTCCTACGCATAACCATAATGCCCCAGGACATCACCATAAAGCTTGTCTTTTTTTCTTTAATGAGCTGTTTGAGTTATCTTGCTAGCCCAAATAGTTGAAGAGTTAATTTTAGGAGCAGTCGTAAAAGGGGAGTGAAGGCACCCATATGGGTTCAAAAGCGTTAACAAGGGTACATTTTTAAAGGAGTTGCAAAAATTTGCTGCTAGGCAACAGAGGGGGAGGTTTCCAGAATCCATGAAATCAGTAATTAAATCTTAAATTTTATTTTGTTTGTGTTATTTTCCTTTTTCTCCCTTGGGCTCTTAAATGTGATTTTCTGAGTTCTGGTTATTCAGACCTGGTTGTTTGTTCTCAGGGTAAATGGACTGAAGAGGAGGCCTGAGATGATGATGAAGCACCGTGGGCCAGGCAAAGAGTAGCTCAAACCGAGAGGATTGCAGCGGAGGAGGAGGAAAAAGAGGAGGAGGGATAGAGAACAGAGAGTGAGGGAAAGAGAGTATCACATGACCCGACCTCGGACCGGCTCCAAATCAGCGATGCTCCCCTCAGGCAGGGATTACCTCCTCCTCCTCCTCCCCGCCGTCTACCTCTCCATCTCTCCCTCTCTTCCTCCCACATTCAGCAGAGCAGCCGCCCAGCGTCAGGACTCTGAGCAGTGAGAGCTTGCCGCACTCACTCTCCCACTCTCCCACTCTCTCAAACACACACACGCGAACACATTAACACACACACACACACACACTTGTTAAACAACACACACTCTCACACTTCTGCATCCTGCTCATGGTCGTTGGCCTGCCCTCCTCAGCTGCTGCTCCCGCTCCACTCAGACACCATGAAGAGGCCCAAGCAGCAGACGGGGCCGCTCAGCTTCCTCAACTTCTTCAGCAGGAAACCCAAAGCAGAGGTGAGGCCAGAGAAGCCTGTGGAGGCGTGCGCCAGAGAGGAGGTGGCCATCACATTGACGCCGAGCGAGCACCCAGAGCAGGTGAGGAAGAGATGTTCCCTCTGTATAACTCATGTTAGTTTTATGTTTTATTCAGCTTTTGATTTTCCAGCTTGAGAAGGTAGACCTTAAGTTAGCCTTTTTGAGATTATAGAGCTGCACCGTGAATGTTCAGACAGGCAACTTAGCGCTGAACACAGCCTTTGTAAAAATACATACTTGGTCTTGTTTTTGGGGAATACATCTTAGAAAGTACATTTTTTGGTTTTAAAAAGAGGTAAAAATGCAAATATTCAGCAGAAATGACAGATCAAATTTAAAAAAAGAAGTCTCTGCGTGTGCTCAAACCTCTCTGTTCCATCATCACAGACTGATGAACTCAAAGCTCACCTGTCCCTCAGGCATCTCTTGAAACCAGATGATCAGTGGTCAGTTTTCTGCAGTGTTACGTGATGTGTTTACATCAGCAAACTCTGCTTTTGACCAAGGAAAATGTTCTCCATTAGGGGGCGATATGGGCAAAATATGTCAGGATGTTTTTATGGCAGGATCAGGATCTTGATTTTAAATTCAAAGGGACTGTGAGGAGTTTCTAAGTGACCTTGAAAAAAGTCTCCCTTCCAGATATATGCCTGATCATATTCCACACTTTAAAATGAGATTACCAGCAATCAACCACTATAGGTTATTTATTGCTAATTTAAATTGCTAGTTTTTTGTCACAATGCTATGTCTTAGCTTCCTGTGATCAAGTCAAGCAAGACCAGATTGGTTTATGGCACAAAGTCTTTATGGCATCCCCACTCAGGCTGACAAGGTTTAGTGGTAAGAAGAGAGATGTGGGTTTTCTCTGATGGATACAATGCTTTTGGCCTATATTTTAGCATTTAGCTGGTGTGTAAGCTTCTAGCCTGTGTTTTTGCCTTCAGTCTGTGTTCTAGCTTTTGACTTGTGAGTGAGACTTTAGCTTGTTTTTTAGCCTCTAGCCTGTGTTTTAGCCTTTGACTGGTGTTTTAGCTTTAAGTCTGTGTATTTGCCTTTGGCTTAGGTTTTAGCCCCGAGCCTTTGCTTAACCTTTGACTTGTGTTTTAGCTTTTCATCTGTGTTTAAAACTTTAGCTGGTGTTTTATTTTTTAGCCTGTGTTTTAGGTTTTGACTTGGGTTTTTTCCTTCAGCCTGTGTTTTAGCTTTTGACTTGTGAGTGAGACTTTAACCCGTTTTCTAGCCTTTAGCCTGTGCTTTTGCCTTTGACTGGTGTTTAGTCTTTAGCTTGTGTTTTAGCCTTCAGCCAGTATTTTGGCCTTTAGCTTGTGTTTTAGCCCTAGCTGTTATGTAAGCATTTAGCCTGTGTTTTAGCCTTTAGCTTTTGTGTAAGCATCTAGCCTGTGTTTTAGCCTTAAGCTGGTGTTGTAGCTTTTAGTCCATGTATTTGCCTTTAGCCTAGGTTTTAGCCTTAAACCTTTGCTGAACCCTTGACTTGTGTTTTAGTCTTTCATCTGTGTTTTAACCTTTAGCTGGTGTTTTATTTTTTGCCTGTGTTTTAGGTTTTGACTTGTGTTTCAGCCTTTCGCTTGTGTTTTCATCTTTAGCCTGTGCTCTATCACTCTCCTGTTTAGCTTTCTTCTGCTCTTCTGTCATTGTTTTGTCTGGCAGTTAGGCTCCAATGTCCACCATCACTACAAAATTAATCACAGAAATCATTTCAGCAGAGAAAAACACAAATCTCCCTCCTCACTACAAAACTTCGTCAGCTGATGTGGTGTTGTCACGGAGACTTCAATGAGCCATAAATGCCATAATTTCAATCCAGTCCCTCCTGACCTGATTGGGAGGCTGAGAAGTAGCATCTAGGAACAACCTTTTAGTCCAATAAGACAATTCCTAAGCTAAGACAAAAACATATTGTTAAAGTTAAGTTTTGCAGTGTTGTTTGTGTGTGCTTTGAAAATTAATCAAATGTTCAAGAGAAAAAATGTTAAATGTAAACAGTTTCTGCAGGTAATCTGCAGAAATTTGAGTTTTATTCCACTGAAGAGTGTGATTTAGGTTTAAAACATATTGATGCTGACATAAAAGGGTATTTGAAGGTCACGCAATGTCCATGAAGTGGACTCACGATACTATATTGCCTACTTTTGTTAGTTTTCACAAGGAAAGATTAGATTAGATAAAAATGCAATCCTAGTCTGTAAAAACTTTTCTAAACCTGTGTTTGTGCAGCAAAAATATGTTAAGTTTTCTTTTTTTTGTCATGCTGTTGAAGTTTAATTAAATACAAAGTAAAGCTGAGGTATTTTATTCAACTTCCTCTGCTGCCAAAATCCAAATTATGTCCATATAATGTTGTGAAAGAGAGAGGAACCTGTGGAGAGGCTGTAGATCATTAACTCTTGATGTATGAGCTCCTGCCAGCTCCCCTGCTGTTACAGCCCAAATCCATTAGAGTGTTTATTTAATTCTTGCTAATTTAGGGAAATGATGTTGCCAAGAAACCCAGAACATCAAATACAAGAAGGATCCTGCAGCGTGCACGCTGATTTTTAGCAGAACTCTGATGATGCTGCATGTTGAATCATTTTTCCAGGAGCTGGACCTCACAGCAGAAGAGCCTGGAGAATCAAGAGCTTCTGGAGGAGAAAGAGGAGGAAGAGGAGGTCAACCAGCAGCAGCAGCTGAGGCCACTGAGAGCGCAGCGGCCACAGCCGAGTGCGCTGTTGGCGCCAGCAGTGGCTCCACGGGGGTCCTGTCCCTGTCCTCCTCCAGCCAGGAGCAGCTCCTGGAGGAACACCTGGAGGAGTGTCCTCTGTGCCTCCTCAGCCAGCCTCGCTGCCACTTCCCACGCCTCTCCTCCTGCGCCCACCGCACGTGCTCTGACTGCCTGCGTCAGTACCTGCGCATCGAGATCTCAGAGAGCCGGGTATGCATCGCGTGCCCGCAGTGCCCTGAGACTCTCTCCCCTCTGGATGTCCGCGCCATCCTGGATGATCAGGCGCTGCTGGAGCGGTTTGAGGAGTACCAGCTGAGACGCTTCCTGGCGTCTGACCCAGATACTCGCTGGTGTCCTGCGCCGGACTGCAGGTGAGAATCAGAGTTCATCCTTTGCATTCATCAAACTCTCTTCACTGTCTGTTAAAAAATACTTTTTCTGCTCCTCAAACTAATAATTATCTGAGCTGTAATTACCCTGAGACAACAGAGAAAGGAGCCCTGCAGTTGTTCAGTGTTACTACACGTCAGCGCTCATCAAACCCACAACAGCTCTCTGCTGTAAAGACTAAAGCTGTTCTTCAGTGTCAGGATGATTGACTGAGCTCACAAAGGACAAAGTGACAGCAAGAGAAAGCTTGCATAAATCTAACGGCTGTAATAATGACAGAAATTTTATGCCAGCAAAATATCTTTTAGTCTCTGGAGGGGATCAGACAGCATTTGAATATAAAAAGCTGCTTTTCTTGAGCGCTTAAGTTCTTGTGATGATAAAAACATTACAAACAAAATGATTCTGCATGTAGATTCAAAGACAGTATTCACTTGATAAGTAAGTTTAAATCTGGCTGATGTATATAGTTATGTAAAGGCAGGATTTGCAGGATTTAAAAATAAAATGTCAAATTTTACGGGAATAATCCTGCTACATCGTCTCCTATGGGCCTCTATACTTGTGTGCTTGTGTCTGTGTCTGTCTCAGCCCCCTCTTCTGCCTGTTAGTTTGATGTTTTAGTTGTGCTGGGACGTTTCTGGGCAGAGAGTAAGCGCGGGCATCTCAGCCAATCACAGCATGCCCAGTGCACAAGTGACTTTGGGTATGGATGATAGTGAGTGGAAGCTGATCAGAGCAGCTACAAAAGTAGATGTAGCACAGTTTTCACCCTAAACAAGGGTGAAGCTTGGCAGCATGGGACAAAGAGCGACACAAGATGTTACGTGTCAGATACCTGTGTCAAGGTCGTGCTAACATGCCAAGTCTGGCGCACTGCTCTCAAGTCTCAAGTGATGCTGCAGGTGGTTGCTGGGCTAGTGAGTGTGTTCATGTTCCTTAAAGTCACATGCAATCATAACATTTTTTAAAGAGGGGGTATTCTGCTTCCTCATATTGTTAACATGTCTATAAAGTTACGATCCTGAATGCTCAGACTAAACTTGTGCAGATATTCAAACCCCTACATGTTTATATATGTTGTAGAAATCTCTGAATTTGTAAACAAGAGTTGCAAAATTTCAGGAATTTTCAAATGTGAAAACTTGCCATGGAGTTTTTTGGAAATTAATGAGCAAACGTGATGCAATATCTTTTAAACCAAGTTGATAACAAGAACATTTTCAAAAACTTCTGAGAATTTCCCAGGAATTTTAAGAACAAATAGTTTAAGCTGATAATAACAAAACCCTGAAAATTCAAATTTTCCAGAACTAAATTTCCTGAAATTGCCAGAAATTGTCCACCCCTTTGCAACTCCACTTTAAACTGTTGAAAATAGCACTTTTCACAAGATCTTCCAAGAGCTTAACAAAACTTGCTGAAATTATGTCTTTACTTATGATTTTCCCAACTAGCCACAAACATCAAGGTCTTCCTATGGCTCTGCTCCTGACAGGCCTTAAGAGGGCTGGCCAATCAGAGTGGAGGGGGTTTGTGGAGTGGGGAGCCTTAAAGAGACAGCAGCTTTACAGCAGCGTTTCTGGTAGAGGCTGAAATTAGGGTTATCTTAAATAGCTATGAGAGACCAACATTTTTTTTTTGCTATAAATTATGTAAAGATGCTACAGGGGCACCAGAAAGACAGGTACAAAACTAAAAAAAATCACGATACCCCTTCTTTAAAGCTAGAAGAAAAATATCACCATTCTGTCAGTGTCACTCTTGCTTTTCTTTGTATCATTCTTTTAGCTTTATCAGTCTGAAAGCAACGGTTTGTCAAGTTTCAACAACACCCGAAGCTTCTAAATGTGAGCGTGAAGTCAGAGGAAACATCAGAAAAATGAACATGAACACAACAGCCTCAGTGGACCACAACAAATGAGACATGAGTCAACTCTCATCATACTGCTGTTAACATCACTTTAATGTTCATAGATGTGTAAGGAGATCCGTCAGCTGATGGGAAAGCATGATGTGTGTGAGCATGTTGTGTGTTCAGAAACATGTCTGCTCTAGAAGCAGACTGTCTGTCTCCTGACTTTCACAGCTCAGGAGCTAAAATCAATCCCTCAATCGGACTTCTCCTCCTCCTCTTCTTACTACTGCTGCTGTGGAGGATTAAATCCAACACAGAGGAACATGAAATGTCTGAAGTATCTGCAGAAGAGTTTCACAGTATAGAAATATTTATATGTCAGGGTCAGAGCCTCTGATGGTTCCCACAGAAGAGAGCCTCTGAAGACCTGACCTGTTATGGGAAGCGGTCATTAACAGCTCTGGTTTGTTTATCATCATGTCCCTGACATACACACATTCCTCCAGGTCTTAGTGACAGAGGCTAGAGCAGGAGGTTAAGACAGCTGTGAGAAAACACGCTGTGTGTATGTCCACATGTAAGCGTGTATGTGTGCACAGTTTTTCATGTTTCATTAAAGGCAGTTTTCAAAACACAGAGAGAAATATTATAAGTCTGTTTGATGTCATAAAAATTTCATTCTATTAGTTTATTTTTCTGTCTGACAACACAGTAAGCTACTGTCTCCTAAGGGCTCCTCATCCCACAATCCACCTGCCCTCTGATTGGCCAGCCCTCTGGGGGACTTTTGGGGGCGGAGCTATGTGCAGACCTTGGTGTTTGAGGCCCAAACCTCAGTGTGTTATGAAACAATTGTAAGATACCTTTGAGATGATGTCATTGTTTAAAGTCTTGTAAGGATCTCTAGGAAGTCTTGTAAAGTTTTTGTGAGGGTCTCTTAAAGATCTCTTAAAATTTTCAAAGACGTTGCATAAAGACATTTTTGAAGTGTTGTGGGGGTTTCATGAGGACCTTAAAAAAAGTCTTGTGAAGATATTGCAAAGATCTCATGAAAGTTTTGTGAGGGTCTCTTGAAAATTTTGAGATGATCTTGTAAACATTTTGAAAAGATCTTGTAAAAATTTGGTCAGAGGTTTCTGTAAAGATCTCTTAAAAGTCTTAAAAAGCTTTTGTAAAGACCTGGTTGAAGTCTTATGAAAGTTGTGAAAAGTTATTGCAAAGATCTCATGAAAGTCCTGTGAAGGTCTCTTGAGAATCTCTTAAAAGTCTTGTAAAGATTTTGGAAATATCTGGCAGAATTCTTGTGAAAGTCTTCTGAAGATCTTATCAAAGTTTTGAAAAGGTTTTGTAAAAATCTCATAAGTCGTGTAATGGTCTCACCAGGATCTCATGAAAGTGTCAAAAAGGTCTTGTCAAAGTTCCTAAAGGTTTTTTTTTTTAAAGACATTGTAAAAGTCATTGGAAAGACTTGTTAAGGTCTACTGAAAGTCTTGAGAAAGTTTTGCAAGATTTTGTAAAAATCTTGTATAAATCTGGTAAATATAGTCTATAGGACTATAGTGTGAAGATTTTGTGCAGTTGTTCAAAAAAAAAAAAGTTTATGTTTTTGATTTTGTCAAGGGTGACAGAAATTTTAAGCAAGATTTTATGTTTATGTTGTTTTTCTTTGCCAAATGGAAGCAGGTTTTGGCTTATCTGGAAGCAGCCTTTAACACTGACTAAAGATTGAGACGCAGTGAAAACCTTGACAGGTGTGCAGACAAGCTGATTACCTCTCTGTGTTTGTCTGATTCCTCTTTCAGATTCACCGACAGCACGAGTCTAAAGTAGCTTTTCACACATTCCTCCAACAGCTCTGCTTTGATCCTGAATCACTCCCTGTCACTTTCACCTGTGTTTGATCACTATCACCTCATCTTTGAAATATTAAAATTTATGTTAATGTCACCTCAGAGGAGCGGGATTATGTCTTCAGGCGTCAGGCTCTGTATTATTTAAATGACTGCTCAGGATCTGAAGGGGGATTATTTCTGGTTCAGGTGTTAAACTGTGGAAACTGATCATCCTTCCTGTCTTTGAATGTGATTCATGGAGGCGCAGTGTCTACAAATGTTCTGTTTAAGAACAATAAATCATTCAAGAGCAGCTTTTAAAGATGTTCCAGCCCCTGACAGTGAGGAACGACTTCAGGGATCAGTTAGGGTTTTTTTTTAATTTATGGCTGTTTTATGTTTTTATCTCCTCAGCTACGCAGTCATCGCTTACGGCTGTGCTGAGTGTCCTAAGCTGAGCTGCGGCCGAGAGGGATGTGACACCGAGTTCTGCTACCACTGTCGCCAGCTGTGGCACCCCAACCAGACGTGCGACCAAGCCCGGCGTCAGCGAGCTCGGCACACCTCCGGAGGGAACGATGCCTCCACGCTGTATGTCTTCAATGAAGAACCTGGAGGAGGTGAGACTCGGCAGCAGCTGCTGTTACCTTCTTTTTGTCTTTACTCTGCGAGCCAGGAATCAAAGTGTGAATTGCAGCTTTTCTCACATGTTTCAGGAAGTGCAGAATGAATATTTTACCACTCCTGACATATTTTCTTTGCTGCTGAAGATGCAGAGGAGATCAAAGCATGCCCTCGCTGTGGTGCCTACATCATGAAGACCAATGATGGCAGCTGTAACCGTATGAACTGCACTGTGTGTGCCTGTCAGTTCTGCTGGCTGTGTATGCAGGAGATCACCGACGTGCACTACCTCAGGTATGTATCTCACATCTCACCTGGAGATGAAGGAAACTTTACCTCTGATGTTATGAAATCTAATTGATCCAAAGTAATTTTCAATGTTGTGACATAACAACACCTGTTCTCAACACACTGTTTTTCTTTTTACATGTTTCCTCTGACATTTGGGCCTTCATACTTTCTGACTCTGTTGTAGAGATTACTGCATGAGCACAAAAATCACTTCTCAATAACATTAAAAAGTATCACTTAAAAGGATACTTTATATTAACAAAATCCAGAAACACAAACTTCTCATGAAAGATGGATTTTTTTTAAAAAAGGTCCTAAACTGATTGATGGCCTGAAAAAAACAATATTTGGCATCCTTTTTGGAAATCATAGATCTAGAGAGGGCGGGAGTGAACATCACATTGGAAACTAACACATGTACTTTTTTCAAGAAGAAGTTTTCAATGAAGTCAGAGTTTTAAAAAATCTGTTAATTCTTTTTTAAAGAGGGGGTATCGTGCTTTTATAAGCTTGATACTGTCCCTCTTGTTTCTCCCATAGTAGCTTTACATGATTTGACACTCAAAAAAATCCCTTATTGCTTTCTCTGGTGTTTTTCAAAACCTTTATTTTAGCCTCTGTCCAAAATATTTTGTATTAGCTGCTGTCCCCTTAAAGGTCCCAACTTTATGATCCCCTTTTCCTCTGATTGGCCAGAGTGCTGGGGGCAGAGCTATGTGTTGCCAGGCCAATTTGAACCAGTCAGGGGATCCTTGACCTCATCGTCTCAGCAAGTCATGTGTAGATCGTGTGAAGGTCTTATGAGGATTTCATTAAAGCCCCGTTTCCACCAAGCGGTTCAGTTTTGTTTCGTCTTGGCATGGCACGCGTTTTACTGTGTTTCCATTGACTAATCCTGGGACAGATCCCCAAATAATGGAGACAAGCTGTCCCACTTTTTGGGACTCTTCCATTGGGGTGCCAGATTAAACCGATCCGATCCCGGAAGGTGGAGCTACAACAGAATACAATCATTACTCACTGTCCAACAGCGGCTGCTATATTTCTCCTGGCGGCACACAGTCGTCTCTGAAACGAAGCTTGACAGCGCTTCGACATAAAGAGCCACATGCCAACCACAAAGAATTGCTGGATTTCTTCCACCGTTGCTCTTTGTTTACTGTGTCATGTTTTTCCTCTTCGTTGGTTTTATTAGCGGGTACACTGTGTTGCACTGCTAAGGCATCACGCTTTTATTTAACTGATGCGGCAATCGGCATCCAGCTTAGATGCCGCCAACCATAGGGGAGGCAGTGTTAGCTGAGGAAATGAAAACAGGACAAGGCCTAACCAAGCCAAACCATGGCAAACCACACTGATTTAAACCGGACTGCTTGGTGGACACAGGGCTAGACGCTCTTATAGATCTTGAGGAGCTCTCCTTAAGAACAGAAAAAATATCATGAAAGTTTTGTGAAAGTCTCATAAAGATCTTGCAAAAGATTTCATTAAAGTTTAAAAAAGGTTTTGTAAAGACCGTGTTAAAGTCTTGTAAAAGTCTTTAAAATGTCTTGTCTGTTGGATATTTTTGTAAAGTTTTGTTAAAATCTCTCTCTTAAAAGAAGATCTCAGAAAAATCTGATAAAATTCTTGTAAAAATCTTGTCGAAGTTCTGAAAAGGTTTTGTAAAGATCTTATGAAAGTTTTCTGAAGGTCTCGTGAAAATTTTGTGAAAGTTTTGTGAAAATTTTGTGAAAACTGGTCTTAAAATCTCATAAACATCACATCAAGAACTTGAAAATCTATTCAAAGCTTTGAAAAGGTTTTATGAAGGTCACATGAGGATCTTGTGAAAGTCTTGTTAATATCTCATAAAGATCTCTTAAAGTTCTTGTAAAAGTCTTGGAAAGGTCTGTGAAGACCCTGTAAAAGTCTCCTCAAGGTCTCGTCAAAGTATCATGAAGATCATTTAAAAGTCTTGTGAAGATGTGGTGCTATTTTTGGATCTGAGTATTTTAATCTGTTTACTGACAGATTCAGGGATTACTACGACAGGTGGTTATTTGAATAACAATCCAGTCACCATATTTCCATACAGCAGAGTTTGTAGCTCGAGCTGCCCGACTCCCTACAAGTTAATGTGTTTCAGATCCATTTTAACTACAGCTTTTTCTGATTTCTTTCTTTTGTGCACATTCTACTTTTTCTCCCTTCATCCCCTCACTCTTTAAACCCCACCCAGCGTCCTATAGAAGGGCAAAGCTCTCAGCATCTGGCTGTAAATCTGCCGTGTCAGAGCATCAGAGCCCAGCCTTAACATCCCACCATAACTCCCCCCACTCAGCTTTCAGAGCCTCAAGGTGACACTCGCTGCAGTAAAGTGAGTGATGCTCCCTCTCCCGTAGCCCTGAGGTGCTGTTTGTGTTGCTTCTAATGTCACTGCGGAGCCTTTAATGTAATCGCTGCTTCATTAGGAGCAAACAACATCACTCAGTGTTAGCTGGCATTTACAATCCCACACTAACAGCAGATTAAAGAGAGACATACTGAAGCTAAGTGACAGAGAATTGACTCCGCACTGAAGTCACTCTGCTCGTCCGTCAGTCGAAAAGCAGTTTGGATATAAATGACGGTAATTTAAGGAGAGAGGACGGAGCTGGAATGAGACACACAGATGAGGTCATTCGTTTTGGTTAATGATGTAATGACAGCGATGAGACAGATAAAGCTGTCATGTTGTTGTCAGCTCTCATTTATTTCCGACGTTTTTTTAATAAGTGATGGCTCAGGATCATTCTGTGTTTGTGTCAGCAAGCAGTGAGGCTGCTGCTGTGATCACAGCCATGGAGGGCGAGATTATTTATGCCCCCAGGTGTCTGTCAGATCATTTTAGTGAAGTTATAAACATTTCTGTTTTTGCCGTACTTTTCCCAAGATAAAATGTTCTTGTGCTACCTGAAGGGATACTTTTGGAAACCTCAACCTTTCATTTGGCCAAGTGAAGGGTTCTTTTCTTAACCTTAGACCACCTCCATCCACTACCTTAGGTTTTGTTTTTCTTCCTCCGTGCTACGTCCTCTGTCCTGGCTGCTATGAAAAGCTTTAACTCGCCATCATCAACACGCAAAGTCACTAGCACACTGGGTGCTCTGTGATTGGCTGATGCAACCACGTCTGCTCTCCACTCAGAACCATCTCGATACAACCAAAACATAAACATACAGGCTGAGGAAGGGGTTCAGGCAGACACAGACACTGACACACATGTATAGAGGGCCACAGAAAACGACTGAATATGATAATTCCTGTTAAAGCTGACATTTTATGTTTTAGAAAATCCAGCAGATCCCGGCTTCAATAATAAAACTGTTAACCATTAGCTTTCCGTACAAAGATTAAGTCTAATGATTAGGTCTTACTTATCCCATATAGCTACACTGCAAAAACTAAAATCTTTTCAAGTGTTTTTGTTTTACTTTCAGTAGAAAATGTCTTTTTAGACCTAATATGAGCCACATTCACCTAACCAGTCCAGAAAAATGTCATGTTTTCGGTTATTTAAAGACATAAATGAGGTCCGAATCGCTTGTAACAAGTAAAAAAAAAAAAAAAAACTGCCAATAGAACAAGGGAAAAGTTACTCATATTAAGACATTACTCTAGTTTCAAGCAAATTTTTAACAGATTTTTTTTACTTGTTACAAGCAATTCAGACCTCATTTTTGTCTTAAAATAACTTGAAACAAGACATTTTTTTCTGGACTGGTCAGGTGAATATGGCTGAAGTATAAAAAGACAATTTTTACTTAAAATAAGACAAAAACACTTCATAAGATTTCAGTTTTTTGCAGTGTAGGAGAAATAAAAATACACACCAGACAAAAGTTTGGGTCTTTGGAAGATAAACAGATAGATCTACACTAAGGGCGTTTACTTGAGAAAGAAGAAAGGGCCGAACCCCACTCTTACACAAGATGGATCGCAGAAAATTTGAGTGAGGGCACATGTCCTTCATAGATTTGGAGCATTAGACTGGACCCAGGCTTTACGTTGCTGTTAATGTCGGTAATTTCACTTGTTTTCTACAGCATGGACAGCTAAGAGTTACTTAAGAGTCCTCTTTTGTCAGTTCATCACAAACCACAACATAAAGGTTCAAATATTAACCATGGAGGACGTTTCCTGAACTCTTTGTTTAACCTTGAACTGTCGTCTCTCCTCTGTCTCTCAGTCCTTCTGGATGTACCTTCTGGGGGAAGAAGCCATGGTCTCAAACCCGCAAGGTTCTGTGGCAGGTGGGCATGTTGCTGGGAGCACCGGTGGTCATCTCGCTCATAGCAGGCATCGCCATCCCAGTCATCATTGTGGGCATACCAATCTACATGGGTCGAAAGGTAAACACCAGACTGTCTCTGCTCTGTGATAGCTCACACTGGTTGTTCTTCCTCCCAGGCGTGAGTACACGTTTTATTGGACAGCGAGGAGGAAATCACATTTCTCTGATCTAATTTATGTTTCATTTGTTACCCTCCAGGTCCATGGTCGCTGCAAGAAAAACAATATCTCAGGAAGTAAGCACTACTTGACTGTGGCGAGTGGGGTAATGATGTCAGTGTTTGTGTCGCCGGTTATAGCAGCTGTCACTGTGGGTAAGGAATGGCTACTGAATGACGTACTCACTGAGTTTTAAAGTGATAGGAGTGTTTGGTGTCACGTTTTTAACATCAGTTTCTTGTTAGCAGTCAAAAAAACTGCCAAAATATCCTCAAAAACCACAGTAAGTGTTTTATAAAGTTCAAGTTATTGAGTATCTGAGGTGAGACTTCATGTGTACAAAAACTTTCACTAGTTAGGTTAGCTTAACCCAGATGTCAGTTCTTAATTTTTCAAGTTCTACATAAAATCAGAGACCAAACCAACTTTTTTCTTGACTCCAAGCAAAATAAAACTTTAAAAGCAATACATTATATGATTTCAACAGTTCTTGGTCAAAGAGGAGGTATAGTGCAATTTTAGTCATTATCTTGAGCTTCTGGTTCCACCTTAGTGATGCTATTTCTTTTCCACTGATAATCAGGCCTTCATGCGGCACTGCATTAAAACACATGGCTCTGTAGTGGAGATCACTACATGGGCTTCAAACCACTTCCCAAAATCCATAAGTCGTACCAAGCAGAGAGGGAACTGTACCTAGTGTAACATGATCCAGAAACACCAGCTTCTCGATAAAGTTGGACTCAAGAAGTCTAAAACTGACTTGGGGTCTGACGAAACTTAATTTATTTAAAGAGGGGATATTGCGCTATTTTTGTAGGTTTTTTTTGTTCCTCTAGGCACAGTTGCACATGATTTAAAGCTCAAAGAAATCAATATTTTTCTCTCACGGATGGTTTAAAAAAAATTCTTATTTGAGCCTCTGTCTGGAGCACCTTGTTTTAGTGTCTGTCTCTTTAAGACTCTCCACTCCAGAAACCCCCTTCTCCCTGACTGGCCAGAGTGAAGGGGGAGGAGCCAAAGGCAGAAATAGTGTTTGAGGTCTGCCCTTTTAAAGTGTCATGAACAAGTTGATCCTTATGTGAGGACATCATTTCTAAAGTCTCATGGAGTTCTCAAAAAGATCTAGTGCTGTTTTTTTTACACAGTGTTTTTATTAATTTACAGACAGATTCAGAGATTTTACAACATATAAATATGTAGAGGTTTGAAAATCTTCACATGCCCATTATGAACATCCAGCATTGTTACTTCAAATACATGTTTAGAATATGTGAAAGCAGATTACCGCCTCTTTAATGTTGAGAGTTTTAAACAACACCTCCTTTTTGAGTGCTCCCTGTTTCTTGCTAACTGTTTCTGCTGTTTCTAGTCCTGGAAATTAGCTCCTTTTAGGAGTTGTTTGAATTCCTAAAATACCAGACTGCCCATTCAATCCACTCTGGGTGCCCTGAGCAGGCCTGGGTTCAGCTCCACTCTGGTATATTGTAAAGCTGCGTTTTGATGAGTCATGCCAGTTGCTACTGTAAATAACATCCTCAGCTGTGACTGGGGTTTTTAGGCGTGAGCAGCTTCCTGCTGCAGTGTCATGACCAGCACTGCACCACACACTGACGGGCCGAGCATAAACACACACGTACGCACACACACACACCTCTCCTTCCCTCCTGTTTGTATCACAGCCTCCGTGTTTCATTCCTCACTGTTTGCCTCCGCACTGTCTCTCATTTTTCAGCCACAGCTCACTTTCTGTCCTCCTCACTCACACAGCCTCTCTTTCCCCGGCTGGCAGCCTCGTCCTCTTGCCCTGCTTTCACCCTGGTGTTGAGTCAATAGCGTCCCAGTTCTCGCTGCGTTAATGATGTCCCTTTGTTTGGTTGGCGCTCTGCATTGTGTTACAAAATTCCTATCTCAATCACGGGTTGCATAATCATGCAGCACAAAAAGGCTTCAGCCTGTCGAGTTGAGAGACTCTGTGAAGCACTTTGTGAGGGAAAAATCAAACCGTTCATTTTCCTTATTTTAGACTTCAAGGCTATCAAGGAAATGGATAAATGAAACAAAAACTTCATTATTTAATTACACTTATTCAATGTTTGTGCAACACTTCATCATCAAAAATGAAGAGAAGGACAACCTTGCGTTTAATATTCATGTGTCAAAGTATTTGATTTCATTATCAGGATTAACTTCGGAATTTACAGTAGTAGTAGCATCTCAACATGTAGAAATCAGATTTTTTTTAAAGACATCTTGAGTCCATCTGTCTTTGGTGAAAGAGCTTTGAGTATTCAAGTATAAAACACAGGATTGAAAAACATAACAAAAACATTTTCATTCAAGATATCAAGAGACGAAAATGACATCTGTAAATCTGCCGATGTGGTCAGAAATATTGTTTAATTTCTTGAAATATTAGTAATTGCTTTATAATCTTTTTTTCTTTTTACGACACGAGCCATTTTTTTTAAGCAATTCAGACCTCATTTTTGTCTTTTAATATCTTGAAATAAGACATTTTCTGGTCTTAGATGTCAGTTTTTTTTTGCAGTCTGTGTTGTTTCACATACTGGCTTTTGTGATGGGGTTGCACCTGTATGC
The DNA here is from genome assembly GCF_033239565.1 of Halichoeres trimaculatus. Lineage (NCBI taxonomy): Eukaryota > Metazoa > Chordata > Actinopteri > Labriformes > Labridae > Halichoeres > Halichoeres trimaculatus. The sequence goes on along the minus strand of NW_027437191.1, from coordinate 23,887,605 downwards.
TTTGCTCAAACTCAGAAGTGCTTTGGAGTTCTTTTTATTTAACTAGAGGCAAAATGTGTATTACGTCAGACTTGTCTACTGAGCTGGGAAGTTTTTAGAAGTGTAGTGTCCCTTTAAAAGTGCAGTGTTGTTTTTCCCTTCATTTTCCATCCAACAGCAGTGGAAAACAAGAAGATGCTGCAACAGCTACTGAGTGCCAACTGAGACGAACTGGAGAAAATTGCAAGCATTAAAGTACTTATTACAGACATTTCTTTTAGTGTAGGTGACAACACCAGTCCCAGTTTGAGTCAAGATAAGAAAACTGCATGTTTCTAAAGGTTGTTAAGAGCCCTGGATCCTTATCCGGAGTTGTAAACTGCAGGGGCATCTTTTAACTTTGTATCTGTCAATATTTATGCTTTTTTTTTTTTAACGCCAGTAGAGTTAAAATGACAGTTTTCAAATCACACAAGTTCAGGAAAAATGGAAAGGATTCACTTAATGGCAGAAAATTATATATCGAACTAGGTCTTGTGAAAATAATATAAAATGAGTGGCAAATGTTTTGAAAAAATGCATTAAATAGATGATTAATGGGACATTAAGTTGCCCTTAATTTAAGAGAGGGTTTACAAGCATATTTGTGACATAATTGCATAACTATTGATGTAAAATGGCTCAGACTACTTCAGAGATGAGTCTGTTAAAGCATATTAGATCCTTATTGGATTCCTTAATGAAGTAGAAATGGCTCCCTCCTGTGTTTAATCTGGGTATTACATGAGTCAAATGACATCACTCTTGAGGATGATACACTAATCTTACATAGAACTATTTTTTGAGAATAAGAAACATAAAATTTTCTTAAGTACTCTGCATTTCTTTTTTTGAGGTTTGAAACAAAAGATTTACACAGAGATGCGAATCTTTTAGGCATAAAGAGTCTCTAACCCAGGATGCTCAGGCTGTCCAGCCATAGAAATGTGTTTTGGAGGACTGTAATCCAACATCTCGTCTTGTCTCGTACTGCTTCCTGCAGGTGTTGGAGTGCCGTTAATGCTGACGTACGTCTACGGGGTCGTCCCGATGTCGCTCTGTAGAAATGGCTGGTGTCGACCACAGAGTGAGCCTCCTGAAACACATAAGATCCAACTGGAGGATTTAGCAAGCTGTGAGTATGACATCAGGAGAAATCTACCTCTTCTCCCCTCCAGCATCTCCTGATCTGATGACCTCTCCTCCTCTCTTATAGATCTACTGTTCTCTCACGTCGTCAGCGACCACTGGACGGGTCAAAACACTTCCACGCTCAGCGACACCAGTGTCCAGGAAGTCAGAGTGAGCGTACAGGAAGTGGGTGTCCTCCCCAGTACGAGCACTACACCGCCAGATTTAGACAGCTATGAGGTTTTTGACGAAGCCACGAAACACCACGGATACACTGCGCAGCAGCAGGACAGCCAATCAGACTGTGAGGTGGTTATTGTGCCTGATGGCACGCTGGAGGACTCACAGGCACTCTCTTTGAGGTAGATCTTCTTTCTCTTTATTGTTTCTAACATAGACTGATCAGATTAGAATTGCATTTCAGGCTCAGCACATTTGTTATAGTATCGAACAGTTATTGCATTTTGAGCTTTGTTACAGTTTTTCCTATTACATTCAAGCCATTCTTACTAATGGGGCTCTATCATGGCTTGTATTGAGTCTAGTCAGGGCTGCAAAGGGGTGGGAAAAATCTAGCTAATTTTAAGGAAAGTTTATGGAGTTTTTTTTTCTTGTTATCAACTTGATTTAAAAAATATTGCTATAGACATATTTGCATGCATGTCTGCTTGTAATAAACCAATCTTTTTCATACTTGTACATGTATATGACCAGGTAAATGCAGTCAACATAAAATTCCCTGAATTCCCTGAAAAATTTCTGCTAATCCCAGAAAATTCCCCAAATTTCCCAATGGAAACTTTCTAACTCTGAAATTTCCTGGAATTTTGCAACTTTAAGTCTAATAGACACGTTTTTTTATTTATTTTCAGATAAAAAGAAAAACATAAAAACAATCAAAGCCATGCTTGTTGTTTATGATGTGTCAGGCATGATGTAATGGAGGCGCCCATTGCGGATACTTCCTCAGGTCATTAGTAATATTATCATCAGTTTTATTGACGCCATTATCTGTTTTTTGTGTCACTGCAGGGAAGGAACCAACATCGAGGTCCGTGTTGAAATTGAAACCCATCCTCGAGGCGCCCGCCAGTCCAGCCTCAGTAGCATCCTGTCTAGCCGAAGCTTGTCGGTGGAGTCACTGGGACACTCCCAGTCCCAGTCCCAGTCCCAAGACTACCTGTGTGCCTCTGAACTGGAAGAGAGACAAGAAGGGAGGGGCAAGGAAGAGCAGGAGGGGAGAGAGAAACCAGGAGGGGAAGACGGGACAGTTCAGCCAGTCTTTGAAATAGACGGTGTATGAGGGGCTTCTGCTCTCTGGTTTGAAGATGAGACCGGTTTGATTGATGAAGAGAAATCCATGAGCTGACGTTTCAGCCGGACTGACCAGGCCCTCCCACCAGATGCCTTTTTAGCTCCAGCCTGTAAGGATGATGCGGGTTCAGAGAAAGCAAATAAAACCATGAGAGAGTGAGAGTTTGTGTGAGACTTAAAGCATGAGTACCACGGAGGGAGGACAATCAGTTTCTAGACGGGACAGCATCCATGAATGAATCTGAGGAGGAGTAGCTGAGAGCATGTTAGCTGAATAGATCATCCTGATTTTATCTTTTCTGTTCGACTCTTACTCCCTCTCTGTCATGAATTTATCATATGAAGCCCTCTCTTCATCCACTTCTTTTAGTGACCTCACTTCCTAAACCTAAATTGGGGATCCAGAATCAGACGATGCATGCGTCACTATATTTTCACTCTTTTGTCGTAGGTTCGACTCTTGAACCTTTTGGGGTAAAAGGTGCTCTGTGACATTACAGCGGGGATTAAAAAAGATCAGAAACACCATCAAATATCACCTTTTGCAAATCCACAGTCTTCCATGACAGCAGACAGAAGCAGAGTCACTTTGCATTCCTTTAGTGCAGCTTACGGAGGGTGACACTGCTTTCAAATGCTCATCCTAATGCAGAAACTTTATCAGCAGCAGCCAGTTTTTTCTAAAGAGTTTTCAGTCCCAAACTAGCTGCATGATCCTGCTCCTCGCTGTGTGTGCAGGATAAACACACTCACACACACACATGCAGTCTATGCCCACACAGCAGTCAGTGTAGTTGCAGTATTGTGTGCAGCTAAGAGCATTAAATATAAACTCAAATGATCACAGAGCACCAGAATTACAGCAGCAGCAGCAGCAGCAGCATGCCACTTCGGGCTGAAGTCTAAGACCCCCTGATGATAGATGATTAATGAGAAACATGTGACTTTACCTGCTGCTTTGCTTCCTGAGTGTGAAATATTTGTGAGACGTGAACTCGGACATGTTGTGGAGAGAAATTCAATAAACATTTCACCATGAAGGACTAACATGCAATGACTGTTCTGTTTTTTGTTTGTTTTTAAAAAATCTGATTTAACCTGTGTTTTAGTAAAAGTCTCTTTTCGTCACTATTGTGAAAACAGTAAACTTTTGAGTCAGACAATAAAGTTACTTAGTTTTCAGGCATGAGAATATTGTGGGTTATAACTATCTTGAAGATGAAACACTTTTTGATTGGTGATTTCAGAGGTTCAGTGGCCACATGCTGCCCAATTTGATCTCAATGAACCAGAATAACCCCAGTAGGATAAATAACCCAAAATAAAAACAACTGTTATAATTTCCTTTTCATTCAGTTCACAAGAAAAAAAAAAATCCTATCTAATGACCTATGTTTTGCAAAGTGTGAGGAACAACCTGAAATTTCATGAAAATCAAGTGAAATTTCTTTTGACTTTGTTTAACTTTCACACCTATTCATTAAAACTCACAGAGATCCTACACAAAAGAATTGAGTTTAATTTCTAAAAAATAAAGTAAAATTCAACTGAGTCATAACTGCCCACAAAGGATATTCTGTACTATGGGGGAAAAGCAGCTGTAACAACAAACTTCTTCCCATAGAGGGCGCCAATTGACAAGAAACTTAAAGCAACAGATTTACTCCTTAGTTTATCATTTGCAGCCAATAACAGGGTTAATAAAACATTTTTTATTTGATAAAAAGTGGGTTTAAAAGGCTGGTGCCACTTTTATTTCTTAAATGAATGTTTCATATTCATAGAAACACTTCATCATTATTCATCGCTCTAAATTTACCCCACAAATTTTCTATTTACCTTTTTCCCAACAATAAAACAAGCCAACATACAAATAAATTAAGCATGTCTGTGGGTGTGGCAGGGGCTTATAATGACTTATCTATGAACCACACAACGAAAACAGTCATGACATTATGAAAAAAAAAAATCCCATCATAATGTTAATATCTGAGTTTGAATATGAGACATGTGAACATAAGGAGAATTTTTGACTAGACACTTAAGTGACTTACTATTGCATTAATTAGCATCAGTAATTTACTGAAACTTTTGTTATTGGATAAATTTGATGTACACATATCAAGTACTTGTCTTACCTTACACACCCATTACTGCCGAAATATGACACTAATAAAGTTATGTATGCTTTAACTTTGTTTATGTATTTTTCATAGGTTTGCACACCTGTGAGACATCTTTAAATGCAGGACAATATGGAAAAACAAAAGGGTTTAATAAATGAAAAAATGCAAGAGAATGTGAATTCAACTGTAAGAGATAATTAGATTAAGCTCATTAGCCTTCAAGTCATTGGTGACTCTTTTACACAGTATTGATTCTGCATTAGGACCCTCAGACTGGAGCCCTTCAGAGGGCACTTCAAAGGCTATTCGGTGACTGTGTGAGCTCATCAAGGTTGGAAGGACACGCCCTCAACTTTGGCAGCGGTGCAGTAGGTGCACGTGCCGCCCATCAGTCTGTGCGTGGAGCGCGAGCGAACCACGCAGGGTGGGAACTTATCACGCTTCCTCGTCTCTGTTTCTCCTCCTTTTCTTCAGTGCATCCACCATCCAGCCAAAGCGAACTGTAACCAGCCCCCCTTGTGGTCCGGAGACTGGGGAATCCACCTGCCGGAGAGCAGACACACCTCGGGATGGATGCCCTCAAATCCGCCGGCAGAGCGATTATCAAGAGCCCCGGAGTCCCGCGGCACACATGGGGAACTTCAAAGCACGAAAGTGAGTGAGACGATGGGAGTGTGTTCGTGTTTGGGTGTGGAGCGGTGTTTTAGCGATGGAGAGAGGCAGTAAAATGAATCTGTAGAGGGAAAAGAAGGACATGATGTGCCTCTGGCTGCTGTTGTGTTTTCTTCCTGGGGAGCTTTTGTTTGTCTGCTACAAAATGTAACATTGTGTTGGAGTAAAAAGTCAAAATTCCAGTGTTTAAAAACTGTACAGCTCAGAGCTGTTGTAGTGGACCGTTGTTTAATTAAGTCTTGAGGGTATATATTTACTTCCGTGTGAGCTGCTCCCACTGTTGTTGTTTTCCTCCAAACCACAGAAGAAGAAATAAGATAATTTAATCGAACATCGGAAGTTTGCTAGGTATTCAAGTAACCGATCTGCGAAGAAAGAATTAATTAATCACGTACTAATAATCAATATTCAACCTATATATAAGTATGTATTTTAGATATTCTTATATTAATTAATTAATTTATTTGTTAAATTTGAGCTAACATCGAAAGTGAGCTAAAAGTTAGTTGGAAATTGGTGAAAACCCCGAGTTCTGGATCTGCAAAAGAATGAGTCAACCTGAACAATTAAATAAGATAAGTAACAGAATTACTTGTTCCCAGCCTCTTCTATCTGTAACTTTTTTTCTTTATTTTTTTTAGCATAAATAAGCTTGTTTGACAAAACAACCATCAAAAGTTAGCAAAAAGTTAGCTAACGGAAGTTAACATTTATTGGCTAATCATCCCAAAAACATGAGCTAACCATACTTTTGTTGACCAATTAACTGTTCTAACTATTCAATTAGAAAAGAAATGGTACCTTGTGTTCCCCGCCTCTTAAATCTTTACTTTTTAAAAATCAAGTTTAATTGATTTAATAAGGTTTTAGACTTTTGAAAAACCAAAAAGATATTCATTGACCTCTTCTTATGTAACAACAAAGGTTGCCTGGTTTGGGTGACATTCTCACACAGTGACCATACCAACTAGCCTATAATGTAGCTCAATGCCACAAGAATTTGTAGCTTTACCATATTTTGCCATTAAGGTGATCTGCTTTAATCTCAGCCTGTATTGGCATTTTTTAAAACAACAGAAGCAACAAGCAGAAGTAAGCTCATCTTTAAAGATGCTACAAAGAGGATCTGTTTTAATTGGACTGCCTCGCCCGGAGTGTCATGCACACTGTCATAAATTCGTTTTAGCCAAATAATTAAAAAATGACCGAACCACTCAATGAGTCACCACCTTGACATGAAAAAAGATGTGACGTGTTCTCAAAGCCTCAAATTTGTAACTTTTATTTTTCTTTTAGAATTTGTATCTCATTACATCAGGTTTTAGTGTGATGATGAACAGAAACAAGTCTTTGTAGAAATGTAGACACCACAAGATTTTCCTGTGTCACACAGTATGTGCAGTAAAATACCTGAACTTAAGCAAGAAAGTTGAAAGAAGAAACATTTGTTCTGCTATTAACTCATTTTTTTTGTCACTTCAATTGTCACTTTTTTCTATTTGCTACACTTTCACCCTCAGAAAAATCAGCCACATGATTATTTATTGCGGAGAAGCAAATCAGACAAACTGCCTGGACTTTGAAGGGTGTTTTTGTCCTTGGGGGACTTATCTGAATGACTTCAGAGAGAATTAAGGAAAATATTCAATATTTAAAGACATGGTGTCATTAGCTCCTAGTTAATCAGATGATTGAGAATATTCCATTTGATATGTGCACACTTGCTCCCGGGTTCCTTCAGTGTGACACTCAGGAGGCTGCGAGCGCTGAGTGAAGGGTCAGGGCGTTGAACCTTGTCACACCATCAGTGAAAGCTGCTCTGCTGCCTGCAGCCCCGCTGTCTCCCCCATGTGTGAAGCGATGTCTTGAATGCTCCCTCCCTGCAGCTACATCCTCCACGAGGCCCTCGCTGCCTTAAATGCTTGCATGCTGCTGTTGCCTCATCCTGGATTCTCGCTTGGTGAATAATCAGCCGCCCGTGCCAGCTTCCATTAAACATGACTGATTAATTTCACAGCCAGGAGAGCGTCCTCGGTGTCTCCGCGCTCTCGAGGAAATGTCTTACATAAATTATTGAGTAATGAGGGAAGTCTGAGGGACTTGAAAGTTTCCTCTTTGGATTGGAGATTTAATGACTCTCTTAAATGACTTTGGATGCGTTTTGTTCCGCGAGTTGAGCAGGAGATGTCCACATTAGGGGACAGGTTGTCTTCTCAAGTTAAGTCTCTTTAGGATTGATGGATTCATCTGATCTTGGTTTTGTTGCAGGCTGCAGCCATGGAGAATTCATGATAACAAAAGCTGACAAATAAACCCTCCACATGTTTTTTTTTTAAGATATTGTCAGTGTCACATTGTTGGCAGGAGACTCTGCTTTGTGCTTTTCTTCTTCTTCTGTTCTTGTTGTCAGAAAAAGAGGGGGAAGAAAAGAGCAGGGTGATCAGAGCAGAATCCAGCTGCCTGATGACAGAAGCAGTTTGTGTCTGAGAGACACCAGAAGACTCAGGCTGGGAAAACGTGAGCACAGCAGTCCCAAACAGTACACACAGACACACACAGACACACGGACTGCTGCTGATGTCCAGGAGCTACTTAGCAGGCGATTTGGAGAGAGGACAGCATGTGTGTGCCAGCACAAAGCTGGCTGATGGAATGCAAATAAGACAACATTGCAGCTGCAGATGAGGTGTGAGTGAAGTTTTAACAAGAGATTAGTTTTGTGTGTGTCCTGTCTGCTGGCTGAGGGTTTATGGTGAGATTATGCAGAGATGAGATGTGAGGACTCGGCCATATACTGGTAAATCAAAATCATAGTAGAGACTTAATCAATAGTTCTTAGCCAACACTTCAGAGAGGAACCAATTAGTCTTCAACATGATTCTCATAAATGTTTGGGTTACAGGGTCAGACTAACCAGAAAGCAAAATCTCATCTGAGTATCTTTTAAGATACGTTTTAACCAGAAGTTCCAGGAACTCATAGTTCCTAGAACCACTCTACCAGGAACTAAATGATTTCTGTGGTCAATTGTTGTCTGTGTAGTCACCAAGGCCTAAAGTCCCATGAAGATCATGCACATCAGGAGAGAGACATATTGAGAAAAAAAAAAAAAAGTTGTTGCACTACACCACCAGACCAGTAGAGGGCAGATAGACAACAATAAATGACCATGCAACAAAAATGACACCATAGAAGGTAGGGTTGGGAGGAAAAAAGATTATAATATACTGAAATATCGGGGTGTTTTGTTGAAATGTTTTTTTTTTTGTCAAATTTAAATCCTTCATTTAAGTCTTTGTTTATAAGTTGGGTTGGAAACAAGTTACCGCTTTTCTCCAGCAGAGGGCAAAATGTTTTTCTATTAATTTTTTCTAGTTACGTGATGTCAGATCCCCTGAATAAATCCTAAAAACTGACTCGCATGTGATGTGAATTTTTGGGGAAAATATGGCTTGAATGTAAGGGTCTGTAGACATCATCATCGTCATTCAACTTTTTCACTCAGTCTGCGAACTAAATGCAAACAAAAACATGTAAGTATCTGAAATATCAAAGATCTGCAATTCAAATTGAATCACCACCTCAAAAATTGTAAGAGAATTAAATCAGAAAAAAAGATTTCATCCATGCACTAATAGAAGGTGAAGAAAGGCTGATATCATTATGTCAAACACAGCAGTTAGCCTATTAGCTTGGAGGATTTTCACTCTGGGCTGGTTTTAATGGTGCTTCATTTCTCTGCAGATGGATTTTTTTGGCATTTAAAAGGAGACAAACTCTAGACAGCTAGAGACAAAGCCGTCACCTTTTGAAGCCATTTCTGAAATCCTGGAATGGCTCTGATCACTTGATCTTTGTAGTGTAAAGCGAAAAAGACATCAGACATCACTCTGTATATGGGCTTAACCCATTTAAAACAGATGCAGCATTTATGCGTGTTCCTTAACACGTCAGGTGAAACAGTGTCAAAAAGCTGGTTGTAAAAGGAAATAAAGATTAACACAAACTTTCCACTTACTTCATGTGTGTTTGAGTGAATTGTGGTCCATTTTGTTGGTCATATGCTTTGAAAATGAGGACACCATCTGAAATGACCTACACACTGCATCCAGCCCCAAAGATTATTACGCAATGTTGCATCCAGTCTGAAGGGGTTAAAGGGCAACTCTGTTGATTGAGAACTTTGAGCAAGATGTGTACGTCTCAAACAGCTATCAAACTAAATTAGGAAGCATTCCCTGGGACTTCTTCTGTTTGAACAGCTGCTGTAAACTGGATATCCACTGACACGTTCTGCTGAAGGTCACCAGTTTACAGGGTCACTTTTTAAACTGAAAGACCAAGAGCTGACAAACATTCATTCACACTATCAGGCTCAAAGGAGACCACTGTTTTGGAGGTCCTAAACCAAATGCATCACAACTGAGGGCCAGCTTATTGTGGACAGAGGGGGATTGGTTCCACCAATCAGAAATGCTCAGCCTGCAGGCCTCTCCTCCAAAAGTTCCTGAAAATCTTGGAAATGCTACCGTCCAGGCAGGGCTCTTTTCTGAGGCAAATTTATTACCCACTTTATTTAAAACCTAGTTCCTGTAGTGGAAATATATTTGTTTTTTTAAAAAGCTCTGAGGAAAGCTCCTGCAATTGAAGAGCACTCTTAGGTTAACAAACAAGCTGCAGTGTTTCAGTGAATTGTCTTCTGATGTCAGTAGTGAAAGCTGTTGTTCAGGGAAACACTGGGAATGAAACTGCTTGAAGTTGTCAGGGAGGTTTTCTTCAAGTCAAATCAATTCTTCTCAGTCAGCACGAAAGCTATCCAGTTATTGCTTTGTGTCCAAATTTATTTCCATCACAAAATGTTTTCTGTGGTTCACTCGACAGAACGGGTTGAATCACTGTTGTGGTTTTGAGGAGTACAGAAGACAAGTTGTTTTAAAACCCTCTTCTTTGCCTGCTTCATGCGTAAAATCTACAAACTCTCAAAGTTTGTTTTAGGTTGGACAAGGGAAGTGCCTTTTGAATATCAAACCTTACTCTAGGTTCACTCTCCAGCATTACAGCAGCTGCTCTTCAAATGTTTCCACACCTCTTATCATCGGCCTTCAGAGCAAAACACTTCTCTAGGTTTTGTCTCTTTTTTTCTGCCACTCTGCAGAAGGATCTAGAAGAGGTGGCTTTATTCTCCACCTGGATGATACATTTGCATTTATGGTTCACATGCACCCAAATCATCCTGGTAGATGCGTGAAGATTATGCGTCAGCCAGTGCTGTTGTGTTCTCTGTAGCTGCTCTTTTCACAAAGGTGGCATTTAGTCTAAATAAAGCTGTTATGCAATGTCTGAATGATCAAAAGCCATTACTTTAAAAGACAGATGAAAACAGAAAATGTATTTATAGAGAAGTACTACAAAGTAATCCTGGAATTAAACTGAATATGCTGCAGAGTCTGATGAGTTCATGTAGGGAAATCATCTCTCTCATGATCATTAGTCTACTGCAAGTCACACACAGGATGATCATTTACCCCCTGAGTTAAACTGCTAATGTAAAGAGACATTAAACAAAGAGATAACAGCATCCATTCACCAGCTTTTCAACCCAAAATGACCTATATTCACTGGTACAAAGCCACTCCCCTGGCTTCAGAGCACTGGCATGCACAGCACTTCTCCTTCCCCTCTCGTGGCCGCTGGTTGTCATCTGCTGAGGTCAGGGCCCCTGGCAGGATGGCAGAGGACACAGCATGTGCCTGTAGTCCAAGCCATCCCTTTGAATCACGTCACAGAGCGGCAGAATGGACCTTTCTCTATCTCACAAGTCGCACACATTTGCCCTTGGCACCAAGGACGTCCATGCTGTATGGGCTGCATCAATTCGAGACGGTGCAGCCTTGGGACGGACACACTAAGACTGTCCCTTGGCTTTTTTTGTAATGTTGTTAAAACCAGCTTCTGCTGCACAGCTCAATATCAAAGACATCCAGAAACGTCTGGTTTAATTTAGCTCATGAATACACAGCTTAAGTGCTTTTGTTAAAAAGTGTTATTGCTTACAGGAAGCTTGTTCTGCTACGCTCTGCAGTCCATAAAGGAGCTTGATTTGAAATTAGTGGACTCCACAGTCATTACGTTGGACTGGACCGGAGCTGCACTTCTATTTGAGCTGACAGCGGCTGCATTGAATGGTGTCAGTTGGTACTGACCCTCGAGGAGCAATTATCTCTAACCGGCTCGTTAAGACTCAGTTACCCATGAGTCAGGGGCGAAACAGCGGGGAGGAGGATGAGCAGAGGCATGGTGGGAACAACTCAGGGTGGTGATAGCAGAGAGGGATGAAGACTGGGATTAGTGGGCTGCAAATAAGGAGGGATGTAATGTTGGGAGATGAGGAGATGATAATTGGGTTCTTACTGAGTATTTGGTGCTGTGAGGGGAGTTTAAAGCATCCAGAATGCAGCCAGGGATTACCAGATGCAGAATAATCTGCCTTTTCATAGAGAGACTTTACCCAAATGACTACCAAATTACAACACCCCAACACAGCAAGTAGATTTATTTTCTGCACAATGACTCTATAATACAACAACTTCTACCCAAATAAGAAAACGGCTTAAGGAACAAAATATCAATCCCTAACATAGTTTCTGTGACATCATCCATCTATTTCTAATGCATAGTTTTGAAGCCTATTGTTGTAAAATGTCATATTGGATATACTGAACTCAACCTGGTTTTGTTCACGTTTAGATGAGGCCAAAAGATGAGAATTTAGCCTCTTTGCCGACAATGTACCCACCTGTCAGTCAAATCAGACATGCCCTTATATGGGCAAACAAGTTTAAAAATGAGGTGTGAAAAAATTCACATGATAGAGAAATGAGCTAATCAGACTCGAAGTTTTTTTTTTTTTTTTTTTTTACCAGGCTGTAAATATGTTTAATATTACTTTAAAGATCAGCTTATTTGAATTAGTGTGTATGTGGTTTCTGGTGTTCCTGCAGCCAGCCTCTAGTGGACTCTGTAGGAATTGCGGTTTTTAGGCTTAATGGTTTTTCATCATGGGTTTTGCGCGAGTTGTGCATTGACAGGCTGATCCCAGATACTTAAAGTCTTAGTCTGTCAAAGTTTTTGATTTTAAAACAACAATCAAAAAAGAATAGCTAAGTCAATCAGTTTGTGTCTAAATTTTTGGTATCACTCTTCAAAACCTTGTTTTGGTTGGTTTGGTTTTAGTTTTCTATCTTGGTTGAACAATTTCTGTCTCTGCTTCTTGTAACCTTTACATTTTCTGAATGCTCTCTGTTCAGGGGTTAGGGACTTGATTTATTTAAGATGATATCTACAGCAAAGGTTGGATTTGCATTCGAACATGACCTTTTACTGCAGTGCTGCTTACAGTAATACACACACGCACCTAAAAACAGAACAATGCAGCAAGGACAGACAGCAGAGAAGCACAGAAGAACTCAAAGAAAGGTAAAGGTTCGACAGAGAGTTTTAAAGGTGTATTTTTAAAGAGGGGGTGTTGTGCTTTTATTAGTCTTTGTTCTGTCCCTGTTGTAGCTTTTCATGGTTTGCAGCTAAAAAAATTATTTTTCTTTCTTATAGGTGTTTTAGAAAACCCTTTTTCAGCCTCTGTCTGAAATACTTTGTTTTATCTGCCTAAGGCTAACCTCCCTTACTTCTCATTGGCCAGCCCTCTGGAGGCCTGTAGGGGTGGAGCTATGGGCAGACCTTGGTGTTTAAGCCCCCTCCCCCTGTCCAGCCACAAACAAGTCAGATCTTTTAGCAAGTCTTGTTAAAATCTCATGAAGATCCCTTTTCCTTTTAGATTTTAGATTTCTTTTAGAATGAAGCATTTTGGTTAGTTTTCAGACAGATTCAGGGATTTCTTTAAGGAGAAACTATTTCATTGCCCCCTGCTCTCACAGCAGTCTCCACCCAGTCATTTTCTAAGACCAGTTAAACCAGTGTGTGCTTTGATCTGAGCTCCAGCGTGTCGGATGAAGATTTAACTGAGCAGATTTCCCACCTCTCCTCTTCATAATTCATGCTCACACACATTCAGTGGCACACTGAGCACAGATAAGATGATAAAGAGCTGCTAATTAGTTTTCACAGAGCGTGCTGAGTGGAAAGTTACCTGTCTAATGGTTTTTGTTTGATCGGAAGCTTCCCAAGTTGTGTCGTATGGTTTGCATCACATAAAGGAGTCCTCCGGGTCCTTTCATCGAGCGTATTCGAAGTCTTCATTAGCGTGAAGAGAAAATCAGCCCTTTGTGGGCCAGAGGAGAAAATAACTGGTCTGTTTAAAGAGTTTAATTTAGCAAAATGACACATTACAAAATTTGATTGCTGTTTCTTTTGTAGTAAGAGTAACAGTAGAGAGGATTTTCGTTCCAGCACCTGACCTTTTGACTCCTTACACTTTGTCACAAGAGAAGTACATGAGCTAAATCCCCTGACAGTGTGATTAGTTGGATTATTGTCAAAAGCACAGCTACCTCAGTGACAGCTCAGCTTAGACAGGCTTCCTTCTTTTCTTCCCTTCTCTTTCACAACTTCCTTTTTCATTGTTTCTTTTGATGAAGTATAATTTGAAGCCTCTTCTTGCTTCCTATGTTTCATGGATAACTTGAGTGTTAGAAAAGGAGGTTCCCCGCAGTTCTGTTTGTGCTGATGAAGAACACATTTATTAATCCACGACATGCTGTATGAGCTGCATTTCTCCCCCTGAGAAGACAAACAGTGAGACAGATTAAGGGTTTTACAGAACATGGTCTATGTTGTATAAAACGCTGCCGTGTTTATCATAGTTTGAATGAGCAGGTGAGCACAGCTTTACTCCACCTCATGCTGGGTCGACAAATGCTTCACACCTCGTGTTGCTCGTGTCTCCTTGTGCTTAAACTCCTGCTGCTGTTTGGGAAATCTAATAATGCCTGAGTTCTCTTTCTGTCAGAGGTTTTGGTTTGATTTGGGATAGAAGGCATTGTCTGGAGGAACAAACAAAACCAGGAAACCAAAGTTAGACGTCCAAAAAATGACAGTGAAAGGGCATCCTTTGAACGTCTCAGGGCAGTGGGCTCACTCACTCACTGGCCAATCAGAGGAAAACTCACTCTTGCTTGGACATCTACTTGACGTCCAAAAAGCTGACATTCATATGTTGAATTGCATATTGGACACCCAAATAGTGGACTTAATTTGAACGTTGTGTAGATGTCCAGAAATGGTCTTGGTCCGACGGACGAGATGCAACCATGATCTGCGTGTCCATCAAAAGTCTAATGCTCTGTGGGTTAATGTAGAGACGCATGCCTTGGTAAGAGCCATGTCTTTTATGACAGTGGATGATGGTGCGCATGGAAAACAGTAGAAATGTAAAAAAATATCAATACAGCTATGTATCGCCATACTTTGATCTCTGATACAAAATCGATATGTAAACTCTTAACATCGATTTTGTATTAGAGATACAATTTTTTGTAAGAACAAAAATTCATATCCTAGCCAAGTCGGAAGTAAATTTTGACACCCCCCCCATATAGCTTGAGGTGAGGTCACCACGAAAACTGCTCCCCCTGGTGACTGGCTGCAGTATAGGTCAAAAACTACGACTCTCCAGTCATCCCATATGGGCTGTGGTCAAACTTAAAAAATTCAATATACCCCGTGTAAATATTTCTCACGTACAATTGTCGTGGTGATTTGAAGATATCATTTGGCTGCCTTGTATTCAAGTTCTCTTTTTTCTGGATAGTTTCAATTTCAGTAGTTTTAAGAGGTTAAAAACGAGGTTTTACGTCACTTTTAACGATGATTGACAGCTACCGTCCTTGTGTATTTTTTTCAGGGACTGTAAAATATGTCGGGAGGTAGGGTCAAGAAGTGGTAAGACTCTTGAAATAAAAAAACAATTATTATTTTTGTCACCCGGCTCCACTCAGATTCTCCCAGAATCCCTCACAGTCTCTACTGTGCAGACTTTGGCTGCACAACTGCTACAATGGCTGCGCCTGAGACGGGGGAATTTTGGCTTCAAAACCGTACAATGGTAAATAGCAGAGCCACACTGTCCACTCTATATACAGTCTGTGATTTTGATACTGTGGATATCAATGTTTCCTCCTATTTTTATTTTACATTTAATTTTTCTAGTGTAGTAGACCAGTAAAATCATAATCATAGGAACTTTTTTATGCAATTTCAGATTTTTTTTCATGAAAAACATTGGTTACATTGTGATGTGTATCGTTTTGTGAGGTTCTTGCCGATATTCACCCCAGGAAACAGTGATTTTAACCCCGGTAAAACACTATCCATTCTGGCCAAAGGTGTCAACTTAAAATTATATGACTGGGATGATATGCTTCTCTCCCAATTTGATTCTTTGTGATTTTAAGGGTGCAGATTGGATTTAAATTGCAGTTCTTCAAAATTTGTGATTTTTGCCATTTTTAGGCTGCTTTCACTCTGCAGTCCATGTGAAATTGTTCATGTCTACAGACTTTAGTGGGAGTTATATTTTCCCAAAAAATGCACATCATGTGAGTCAGTTTTTTAGGATTAGATGGTTGAAGAAAATCTCTGCCCTTTGCTGTGGAGGAAAGCAGTAACTTTTTTCCAACCCAGGTTATGAACGAAGACTGGCATGGAGGATCCAAATTTGGGGGAAAAAAAATCAATACCTATTTAAAATGATTTTTTCTCCCAAAAATTCATACCTAATCAAATTTTAATGCTGGTGTCTGCATTCCATTTTGTTCCTGTTTCATTTGAAGCTGTCAGTGTATTTTCTTCACAGCTGCACACCACAAGTATCGATTTCTTTATCCTCTGCCTCATGTTATTAAAAACTGCTCCACGTCATATTATCTATTGATTTTCTCTGTAAGACTCCTGCGAGTTGTTCATGGAGAGTGTTTATATTGAGTCTGTGTTGTAAGACTGGTAACTCCATGTTATTTCAAAGGCCTCCAGGTTATCTAAGCTCAAATTTAATCACTTCCACCCTCTATAAATTTAACAGCCATGAGGGCATCCTTTATTTCCTCAGTCTAACACAGATGTAAACATGTCCACCCTCCTGTTTCACCTCCCATAAACACTGACACATAACTCAAACTGTCTCATACAGCTCATCGTTATCTTGCTGCTGTGTGCAGTATCTCTCCTTCTCCGAGCTGGTTTTAGCATCAACAAGGTTTCCTGCCCTGAAGTGAAGTGAATTATGCAACACCAGGAAACTGAGAGACCCTATCTTTGGAGAGCTGCTAAACACACACTGACACACACCAAAAGCTCACACACAGACGTGTACAGTGCAGGTATTTTCACTGTTTGATGTCTGGCAGCTGTCTGTTTGACGGGATGCTGTCACTCAGGTGAAGGAGTCGATTTTTATTCTCTTAGTGTGGGTGAGAGAATTTTACTGCAGATGACTGTAAATATATGTGTGTGAATGTGTGTGTGTGTGTTTGCATGCTGATTTTGAACCTGTGCCTCCTCTGGCAAGCTAAATCCCATCTCCCTGTTCT
The DNA here is from genome assembly GCF_033239565.1 of Halichoeres trimaculatus. NCBI lineage: Eukaryota > Metazoa > Chordata > Actinopteri > Labriformes > Labridae > Halichoeres > Halichoeres trimaculatus. Next base: position 23,870,804 of record NW_027437191.1, on the reverse strand, counting down.
GTTCCTATGAAAGATTCAAACTCCCCCTCACACTTCATGTCCCCACCTGAGCTCCTCATCGAGAGCCGAGGAGCCAGGACTCCTAAAAATACATTTCTACCATCGTGCTGAAATGGAAAACTTGTGTAGTTCAGATTAGTATTGAGCCTGATTTATGTGATAACGGTGTACAAGGCAGGAGGAAGCTATCTAGATTTTATGGTTGTCAGATAAATTAGTATGAGCTTTAGAAGAGCAGGATCCAGCTTAGATAACTCAACCAGTTCTCAGACTTTCCTGCATAACCTTGATATTAACGATCAAGACAGGTTGAGACTGAAATCAAAAGCAGCTAAAATGCAAAAATAACTCTTTTGCTCTGCTCTGTCCTTTTCTAAAAATTCAAATTATTTCTCATTTCAACTTTTCTTGTAATAAAATGTTCTTATCCTTTGTAAAAAGCTTTTTTTAAAGTGTTCTCAGACTTGATTAGGCTGTAAATACAAGTGCTGTATTTCAAATTTTATATTTCCAAACCCTTCCACTCTGGAACCCTGAAATTCAGCACCCTGAAGTCAGGGTTCTTCACTCTGGAAACTCACACTTTGGGACTCTGCATTATGGAACTCTAAATTCTGAATTATTGACTGTATAAAACATGGATGTAGTCTCCCTGACATCACCCGTTTGTTACTAAAATGGAAAATCAAGCATGTCGGCTATCGCGGCCATATTGGTAGGGGCAAGGGCATCGTGTAACGCTAAAGGGTGCCTGCAGGTCACATGACCCTGAGCTGTGCCTCTCATTGGGCGAGCTTGGGATCTTAACATCCTCTGAACTGCAGAGTCAAAAAAATTCATGCCCCATACAGTGGGTGCCAATAGTAAAATTAGCGACTCAGACAGGAGACATTTTGGTAAAACTTTATTTTGATAGCCTGTTTGTTGACACTCAACAAGCTATCAGCAGATAAGTAGTTGCATTTCAACTGTGCGTCAGTTGATACATAACAAGACGAGGCAACAGACAAGTAAAATACATTCAACTAACTATAAGTAGATTATGAGGTACATTTTCAATAGATATGTAGTTTCATATAAACAGTGCATCAGTTTTTATTTAACAAGACTCATCGATCTGTCAGTTGAAATTGAATAGATAAGACAAAGTCAAGTTGCCTCTGGTTTCCGGCATGGGATCTTTTTAGAAAACAATTTTACAGTTGTTTTGGGGAAAAAATAAGTATAAAATTACCGAAATGTTACCAGAATTTTGTGTAGCTACTGAGTATGCTTTGTAATTCAAATATATGTTTCAGACTAGTAGAGTGTCAACTTACAAGAAGAAGTTGACAATCTACAGATAGTCAAATGTCAGTTAATGGCCTGTTTAACAAAAATGCGAGAGTCAGGGGACATTTTTTGTAACATGTTGTAAAACCTTGAAATGCACCTTATAGTCTACTAATAGTTAGATGAATGTATGTTACTTGTCTGCTGAAAATTTAATTTGAATATCTATTGATAGCTTGTTGAGTGTCAACAGACGGACTATCACAATAAAGTGTTACTGATGTTTTTTGAACCAAGCTGTATAGGCATATATTTTAGCACTTCCGCATTGTCTCTTATTCTTAAACCTGAGGTTGCCGCTTGTTCTGAATATACCACTCTGGAAACCTGCATTCTGGAACCTTTCTCTTTGGGACCCGGCATTCTGAAACCCTTTTCTTTGGGACCCTGCATTCTGGAACCCTTCTCTTTGGGACCCTGCATTCTGGAACTCTTCACTCTTGGGACCCTGCATTCTGGAACTCTGATCTTTGGGACCCTGCATTTTGGAACCCTTCTCTTTTGGACCCGGCATTCTGGAACCCTTCTCTTTGGGACCCTGCATTCTGGAACCCTTCTATTTGGGACCCTGCATTCTGGAACTCGTCACTCTTGGGACCCTGCATTCTGGAACTCTGATCTTTGGGACCCTGCATTCTGGAACCCTTCTCTTTGGGACCCTGCATTCTGGAACCCTCCTCTTTGGGATCCTGCATTCTGAAACCCTGTACTCTTAGACCCTGTGCTCTAAATTTTAGACCTTCTAGAACCTGGGAAGCCCCCTCTACTGTCGTCATACTACAAAGAGGTGTTTTTTTATGTATGTTTCGAACCCCAAATCTGACCTGGAATGTCCGGGAGTGACAAAAAACAAAAAGCAGTAAAAAATTCACCAACAAAGAACAGAAAAGGAAGTGTCTGTTTCATTAGCGTTGTTTATTGGGCTCTTTTTATGAGATTTACCAATCAGATGTCACAGATGGAGCAGGTTTTGTGTAATTTAAAGGTGACTTAGTTTAAAAAGCTGTTCAAAGCACTCTACTGTGTCAACGTGGGATTAATTCAAATCTGGTTTACCTTTCAATTTCTGATTTTCCTTCTTTTAGCACTGATGTACAACATTTTTTATCTGATAGTTATCTGTAAATATGAAAAGCTTGGTACCATCTCTGTAGGTGAAAATAACTGTACATCTAAGCTCGAGCACTCACATTGATTACCCCTCTAATCCCCCTTGATACTCCAGAGACCTGAGACCTGGGAGGTCGAGGTTAGCCGTCTGTGTCAGCCCAGCATCCATCACTCTGCTGGAAGGGTCTGAAGTGTTTTACTGCTTCAGAGGGGATTCCTGTGGGAAGCCCTCAGCTATTAAAGGGCTGCAGAGATGCACTGTCTCTGATTAGATCAGCAGCTCACCAAGGTGACTCGCTTTGCTCTGGTGTGGTAATGAAGGGAACTGGGGGAAGAGGAAAAACCTGAGGATCCTGGGTTCATTCTGTTACCCCTGAATGAATCAAATATAAACCAGTTTTTATATGATTGTATGAATGAGTTCTTGTTTTGTGGGAGCTACTTTTAGATGAAGATGTGAAAACTGGAGCCAGCAGACACCAGGAAAAAAAGATCAGTATCAGCAAAGAAGAATTATTCCATGTTTGAAATGCTAATGGAAACAATCCTTACACGGTGCTAAATGGTTATTCCCTTTGAAAATATAGCTTTAGGGAAAGATTTCCCTACTGTGGAAGTGTTTGAATTGTTAACAGACTCCTCTAGGTCTACTGTATATGTGTTTCTAAATTTACTTAGCACAAGAGGACTTTAGTGGACAGCATTTTAGAGGTCTTTAGGTGGACAAATAGACTCAAATGCTTAAAGAAGGAGTGCTCTACTACTTTTTTTTTTCAAGTCTCCATTAGGTCTCGCTGGTGCCCCCATTGTATCTTTACATGATTAGCAGTTCAAAAATCTCTATTTCTCACTCACTGGTGTTTCAGGAAACCCTGAAAGATGCTGTCTTTCCAAGGCTTCCTGCTCCACAAACCCCCTTACCTCTGATTGGTCATCCCTCTGAAGGCCTGTCGGGGGCAGAGCTATCCTCCATGTTTGAGGCCCCATCCCTTCTACGTGTCATGAACCAGCGAGTCTTGTGAAAGCTTGTCCCTTTTTCTTTGTTGCGTTCTACTTTATATCCATTTTTCAAATATGGTAATGCAGAATACCCCCTCTTTAAACCCTTAATTGAAACCTTAACGGACGACATGCTGAGAATAGATGAACCTCATCAGCTGGGTCACTCAATAAAAATGATCCGCAGCACTTTCGCTGCGAGTCACCGTCCATTTTTAATGCCCTTTAGTCAGTGATTAACTATAACTGTCAGCAGATTGTAAACAGCCTGAATAACGGACAAGCTCCCCTGTTGCTGGGCTGTGTTTGATTAATTGGCACATGGTGAAGCAGATAAATGAGCGTTTAAATGGCTTTACACAAGCTTTATAAAAGAGGAAAAGAGGCTGCTACCTGCGGTCGACTGTATCTCAGTGAAGTCGAATAATTTGTCCTTACCAACCTCCACTAACTACAGGGAAGGGGTCGACTGATTATCGGCCGGGGTTAATTGTTTGGGCTGATTTCCAGAAGCTTTCTAAAAACATCGTCAGGTCCAGACCTGTTATTTACCATTCACTGACTGGATCCTTCTTCCTGGAAATGGAGAACAGAGATGGTATGATTAACCAGCTCTGTCCTTCTCAGTCCACAGCACCACCCAAACCAACTGTCACCGGCTGCCGAGCAAATATTAGCACCGCTCTCTCCGTGGGATGCCAGCTATAAATAGAAACCAGGAAGCCACTCAGGAACGAAACTCGAGCGTCTGTGTTGACTTTTAATTTGAAGCACGGAGTAATAGCTGCCCGCGTAATAACCTCGCTGCTTATCTCATTTCACTCTCTGGACACCTCCCAGGACAAAACATGCTTCTTAGAGCGCAGAGACGATGAGCCTGTTTCATACAATGGAAAATGGATTTGATCCCGTCTAATTAATGATTCACACAGCCTTTGGAGGAGGCTTCCTGATAGGAGGTGGGGGGTTGGTGGTTTCTTCTTTGCATAATAACTAAAATCAGTGAAAGGCAATTAGCATTCATGACATTTTAATTCATTCTTTTTTATCGAGTTGTGACTGTTTTATCACACACAATTTCTCTTATGTGCCGCAGCCCATAGTGAGTGCTGTTTTTAAATGTTGCCATAATTTATTCAAGCCGACTCTTATTTACCTCCACTACTGGCTGCAGTTAAAGGATTATTTTTCCAATTGTGCGAGTGCTGTTCGCTGAAAAAATGAATGAGTTCTAACTCCATATCTGTAGTCTGTGTTAAGCTACAGCTAGAAGCAAGCTAGCTTCTGAGCAAAGACTAATTTTGATAGTGATTTTATTCTTTTTTTTTTTTTTTTTTAATCAATCTAGTGAGTTTTTAGAATAGAAGATAATGTTCTCTATTGACTTCCAAAAGGAAAGTCCAAGCCACAGCTGCCACATAAGAAAGTATATAGTTTAAAAATTCAAAGGTAAATTTATAGAATAATATAAAATAGAATAGAATAGACTTTATTGAATTTATTGTCATTGCAGCAAATACAAGGAAATTGAAGTCACAGCAGCAACCAAGAAAAACAAAAGTAAGAAAGTGCAAAAAGGTCCATAAGAAAATAGATGATGACAGCTTGTCCATCATTCTCCAGTTCAGCCAGCCTCCACCTCCACAGGGTCCAGGACTGAGCTTCTTCAGTCATGCTCCATCTCTGTCTCCTGTATCATGTCTGCTCACAGCAGGTGAAGCTCTTCCAATGTAGTGTTGGTGTCTGATGTTAGCTCCATTAGCCATGTCTGTAAATAGCATGATGCTACTCTGCCCTCTGGTATTCCCTCTGTTGCTGAGTTAGCACAGCTAGCTCGTCCATCTTATTGGAGATAGATCTTATGTTCCTAATAACGATGGATGGAAGGACAGGTCCATGTCATCACTTCTTGGCTCATACCTGAGAACTAGCACGTCATCCTCACCTCCTCCTCACCTTGTGGGAAGACACCAGGCCTTACACCAGTTAGCATTGACATGCTATAGGCTGCTAACAGCTGAGTTCACATGTAAACAATGTGGACATGGTTACATGTAAGATCTCCAGACATACACAGGAGCAAAAATAGTAAAAATATCACTGAAGCCACAAAAGTTTGGTGTCCATGAACAACAAATGAGCCATACAAAGTAATGATCCACTCCAAATACAAAGATTACGAAAAAGAGACGAAAAAAATTGCAAGAAACGGACAAAAAAGAGAGAGCTGCTGCAAAAGGCAGCCATGGCCAACACGGCGGTGCCTAGCAACCATAATATTTTAATTTAAGAGTCAACTGGAAAAAAAATGTCCATCAAAGACTACAGCTTGGACATCATTCTCCTGTCATCCTCACCTCCTTCTCCTCAGCTTGCAGGGAACACCAGCCCTAGCGCCGGTTAGCACCGGCATGCAACAGGCTGCTAACAGCTGATCTCGTTTGTAAAAAAAAATGCAGCCATGGTGACACAAAACTCCAGACACACGCAGGGACAAAAACGGTAAAAACACCACTGCAAACATAACTAGTTTGGTGTCCATGGCCAACAAATAAGACAAAACAAGTAACGACAGGCTCCAAATATGAAGAGAACCAAAACAATAGGAAAAAAGTGGAAAAAAGGACAACAAAGACGCAACGGCCGCAACAAGCTGCCACTCAATAAGCACTAAGTAATGGAAAACAACAAATGAAACAAAATTTAAAGAATATTTTTTCAGCCTTTTATTTAGTATTATTCCATTTTACCCTGCCTTCAGCATGCTTGAAAACTTATCAAATTTTGCCTCTTAGTCAGTCATTGCAAAAAAATCATGATTCTAGTGCTTTTGGGCCGATACATGCACCATTGCGCCCCCTAACCCCCCTACTGAAGCCCTCCCCAGCTACTTTCACTTAAAAAAGTCTCATATCATCATTTAATTTGATTTAGACCTGAAAATTTGTGTCTTAATGTAGTTTTGCTGTAAAAAAAAAAAGCAAAAAGTACAAAATTTTAAGTGCTCAACAAACCCGTTTCATTTTTAGAATGTCTGTAACACCTTCCACTTTGTCTCAGCTGGTTTTCCTGCTCACATAACCAGATGAATCACATCATCATCATCATGTGGATTAGCAGCAGATACAGCGTGTTAAGTGAGAAATATTAATGAAGTGTCTAAAAAGGATTATCTCAAAATCCTACAACCCTGATTCACTGGCGAGCCTATGAGGCAAACTGCTGATTCATAAACCTGAATGATTCCTCCTCAGAGAGATTCCCTCCTGTCAGAGTGAAATAAAAGCTTGAAGGAAATTGTTTTTCTGTGTGAAGACTTGTCAGCTTCGCTGTGAGTTTTCTTTTTTGGGGAGACAAACACTAAATTAAATCTGCTCACAGTCTTCAAGGATTTCAATTGTCTTTTTTATTGCTTTTGCAAACATTCGTCTTTGTGTGACAGTGTTTGGCAGCAGAGAATGAAAACATCACAGTGAGCTCAGTTAAACCAGAACTTAAGAGAGAATTTCAGAGCATGAGGAAGAAGTAAATAGAAGTTGAGACAAAGAAACAGATGGCTGATCCAATGGGTGGTGATCAATAAAAGATGGAGTGAAATATATCCTATTTACAGATTGTTTTGTTTACTTCCTGTTTACTCTGTCATTAAACAACGTTAAACAAACCAGAACTAGGATGGTTAGAGAAAAGCCATCTTTAAGCTAAGATGAGAAGGGCTATTGTGCTTTTCTTTTTTGACTTAATGTCCCTCTGGTGCCCCCATAGTATCTTCACATGATTTTGCAGTCCACAGAAATCCTTTTTTTTTCTTTGCTCATCTGTGTTTTAGAAAACCCCTATTTCATCCTCTGTCCAGCTGCTGTCTCTTTAAGCCAGGGGTGTCAAACTCATTTTCACTGAGGGCCACATCAGCATAATGGTTGCCCTCAAAGGGCCAGGTGCAGCAGTAAAACAGTATAAAATGTAACTAAAAGTAAAGTAAAATAAATGCAACTGCTGCTTCAAAAATGCACCCTCTGAAAAAGACTTTGCAGCTGGGGCAATTTCTCAGGCCACAACAAGGCTAGCTTTCACTGACGTGTTGTTTTTGGCGTACTTGAACACATCCTGCTGTGATTGCAGTTTAAATCTTGCTCTATTTGTTGTTTTTCTTGAAGGCTCACTTTGATGTACTTAGCTCTGTGTTTGGTGTCAAAATCATACTCTTTGACGACCGCCACAGCCTCATAACACAAAAAACATACTGTTTTTTTTCTGTTTAAAGCACAAACATATAATGGCCTTCCCATCTTTTTTGACACAGCCTTCCATCTGCATCAACTTTTCTCTTCCTTGACATTTTGGGATTATTAGTTCATTTCTCATTTCCAATAGTTCGGAAAATGGCACTGATGTGAAAACACTGCAGTCTTGTAGTGGAATGCCATTGATTTGACTAATATATTACAAGACAATCAAACCTTTTAAGGTCTCGCGGGCCACATAAAATGGCGTAGCAGGCTGCATTGGGCCCACAGGCCTTGAGTTTGACACATGTGCTTTAAGCCTTCCAGTCCACAAACCCCCTTCTTTCTGATTGGCCAGTCCTTTGGAGGCCCGTTGGGCGCGGATGTATGAACAGACCTTTGTGATAGAGTTTTATGTGATGTTGTTATAATATCAGCCATTTTTTCGTGAAGGTCTCTTGAAGAGAAGTGCTACTTTTAAAAAGGATTATTTTGATTGGGAAGGCACGACTGATCTTTAAAGAGGTAGCATTGTGTTTTTTCTAGTCTTTATTTTGACACTATGGCACACCCTGAGTATCTTTACATGATGTGAAGCTCATAAACATCCCTATTTTTCTCTCATTGGTGTTTTAATAACCCATTGTCTGCAATCCTTCATTTTAGCATCTTTCTCTTTAAGGCTCCCTTGTCAACAAACCACCTTCCCTCTGATTGGCCAGCCTTCTGGGGGACCTATGGGTAGACCCTGGTGTTTGAGGCCCTCTCCTCCAACATGGCACAAACCATTTTGAAGATCCTCATTTAATGATGTCATTTCAGGAAGTGTTCTGATCAGTTTTTGGCCAGATTTGTTGATTTCTACAACACATGAATATGTAGAGGTTTGAAAACTTGCACACGCTCAGTCTGAACATCCAGCACTGTTACTTTACATCTATGTTGAAACATAGGGAAGCAGAATACCCCCTCTTTAATATTCCTGTTGTCAAAGTTACAGAGGTATATTTTGTTTGCTGGCTCTTGGATCCAGGGGCGGGTGCTTGTGCTCCTCCAGGGTTCTTCCACTGTTATCTGAGTGCTTGTAGTGGTTTGCTCTCATCTTTTGAAGCCCAGCCAAGGTGTTCAGTCTCGTGATTATCAGGGACCACCTCCCGGCTCCTGCTGCTAAGCAACATCGTCTGTTGGACTCCATCCTTGCCTTTGTTGATGCTGTCAGGGTTTTAGGAGAAGCTTGTGCCGTAGCTCTTGATTGAGAGGTGCTCGGTATCCCCGGGGTCTCTTTAATAAGCCCGTCTCTGAGATAAACGTGAGGAGGGGGATTTATTCCTTCAGCACGTGAGTAGGTGAGGTGATGGAGGTGAAAGAGGGGATTGAAAAGAGGAAGGACTTAACTCTGCTAGGTTTCCCCCTCCAGGCAGAAAACCAGATACACCCCCACCCACACACACTCACTAACCCACTGTCTTTCCTGAATGTGCGGCCTATTTTCCCCGTCAAGGTGGTGTCCTAGATTCAAAGTTCCCTTGGATGAGTAAAACAAGAAGGCAGAGATTACATCAAGAAGGATGTGGAGGATGAGGGTGTCACTTGGGTCTAAAAAGCAGCCTGAATATTTCTTACACTGACATATTGGTGCTGTTTTTATTCCACTGGAATCAAACCAACAGATTCTTGTAAAAATAGCCTCCTCACTGAGCTTTTGGGAGGAAACAGGAAGTGCTTTTGCAGTTTGACCCTGGAGCTTGCGCTTATTCAAACAGTTTTTTGCTCATCTTTGGAGAAACCATATGTGTGCCTGCAGTGCATACATGCATATGTGCTCGCTTCTGTTTGTTTTATTAATTAGCCGTGAGTGGAGGTGTTCAGCTGGAGCCGAATTCACCGGGGTACGATTTTGACTTCTTAGCGCAAATTAAATTACCGAGCGAGGCACTCAAGGAGACAGCTGGTGATCTCTGTGTGTAGCTGAAGGCGTGCAGAGCACACGCTACATGTCAGACGACAACAGCCTCATCAGCTGCTGTGAAATGCCACACTTGTCACTTGTTTGTTAGGTACAGAGCACAGTATCTCACGGCCGTGGTATTATGATGTGTGTAACTGGAGGCCCAGTGCAGCAAAATGTTATTAAATTGCTCTGTGCTTTCTGTTGCAATGCATTGATTCCTCCTGTGTGAACGTGATGAAATCAGCGCGCTTGCTGCAACAGCCGGGGTGTGAAAGTGTTGCCGGGCATCAGTTTAATAAAGATGCAAACGTCATCAGTGCACCACTACAGCCCGGCCCCTTTCTAATCTTGTTTTGTGCTCCCTTTAAATTAAATCACCTCGGCACACGCTCACAAACACACAGCCTGCGAATAATAAACGCTCACATCGCACATTTTGAGTCTCCCTTAGTTTCCTTCAACACGTTTAAATCCAATTAGCCTCCCTTCGCTTGTTCCTGTCACTCTTATCTGTCCCAGCCCCTCTGAAGACTCACACAGGATTTATTAAAAATTGAAGCGCCCCTCTTTTAGGGGGATAATGTATTGGAAACCCTGCAGCATCAACATGGAGCTCTTTAATAATTCATGTGTGTAGCCTGCTGAAGACACAACATGGACTGTAGCACTTCGGTTTTGTTATAATGAGATGTATTAAGGAGTGCGTCCAAGCAATAAAACCCTTGACCATGAATTAGTGTTTAACTGGAGTGGATTATAGTTGGGTTTGGTGTAATTTGACTAAAAGGATTTGCCTTTTTGGTAAGTTAGGATTTTAACAAGCCAAATCTGTCAGACACCTTTGGCTCTTTGCACTCTTTTAGACTCAACCGGTAAGAGTAGAAACACCTTTTTTTTTTTACTTTACAATTGTTCTACCCAGTTTGCCGAATTACTCTTAAAAGTCTTGTGGTACATCCCAACACTAGGGGTGGTTGATCTGTCTGATTCCTGATCTGATTTGCTTACGATTATTGAGGATCTGGTTCAATCACCAACTGATTTTTGATTATCAACAATTCCAAATTTTCATTTGAAAGTAGCCCAAAATTATTGGACCATTAAAAACAGTTGCTACATTTTGTCTCTTTTTTTGTGTAGTGTATGTGTTACTTCAGCATTTATTACCTATGCCAAGGAGGTTATGTTTCTGGCAGAGTTCGTCTGTTTGTCAGTAAACAACATGACTCAAAAAGTAACTAACAGATCTTGATGAAATTTTCAGGAAATGTTCAGAATAAGATAAGGAGGAAGTTATTGTTCACCGTCTGGATCCAAGACTTTTTTTTGAAAGGATTCTTTATCATTGTGTGATAGGGTGGTTTTCACCATATGTGTATAACTCCACCATAAATGGTCAGATTGTTTTGAAAAACAATACAAGACATGGTCACCATAATTTCTGACAGATGTAAAAGTACAATCCAGATCCTGGCAATATTCTGGATACTAAGATCCAGAATATGAAATATGTACTGGGTCATCATAATTTTCAACACTGTCAGGTAACAAATTATTGTACAAACGTGCAACTAACACTAAATAGTATCAGACAGTCTGCTGAAAGAAAGTTTCACATTAATGTACGACTAAAGTGTTGCGCTCTCTGAGTGCTTTTCTAGTTTATTTTTTTTTTAACTTGAAAAAAACATTCACACTTGCAAATAAATGCCCACATTTGGAGATTTTTCCCGAAGAACAAAAAATGCTGTGTGTGTTTCAAGAAGGAGGATGTCTGTAGAGTTTCACTTGTGCTGATATAAAATTAACTCATCTGAATGAACAAGAGCTAAATGCCACTTCCCTTGCCAAAATGCACCAATGTGAAATTTTTGGCTGGTACTGATATCCGATATTGATATTGTTGTTGTAGTAGATGACCAATATTTATTAATATCGATATTGGCATCAAAAAAAACCCTAAAGATCTGAGATGATGTGTTGAGAGTTCAGAGAGAAAGAGCGGCGCGATCTTAAGAAAAGATGACCATGGAGGGGATCAATGGATGGAACGCCTGGGATGAACGTGATCAAAAGAGTATGTTTTGTTTGTTTTTTGGATCAAAAACAGGAAGAGAGACATAAAAGGAGAGAGTCCACTCTTCTTGGGTAGTTTTGGTGTTGACATAGTCATAAAAAACAACATTATTTGTGTTTTGAAAGATCGTTCAAGATGCTCTAAAAAAGGGGGCAGGTAGTGAGTAAAGATCGGCCGATATCAATATGTAAACCTGGCTAAGCATTGCTCTGGTTGAGAGGTTTGGCAGACATCCTGTATGAACCTCTACCATTTTCAAGATTAAAAAAAACACCAAACCATTCTGCAACCCAAGGTTTACTCTGTTTGAAAACTTGAAATAAATGTGAAAGTGCTAAAACCCTGGAGCTTTACTCATCAGTAAAATGTTTTCTCTAAGCCACAGCCTTTATTTTATCATGTCTCCGTTTTCTCTCTGGGCTGTGACTGAAACCAGTTTTGTGGTTGTGTTACTGAACTTGACCTCTGACCTCACGTGGGAATTGGAAAGAAAGAGAGGATGCATTCCTCCGTCATGGATCAATAACCCATTAGAGAACCACTCTCAGGTGAACTCGCTGTGTCTGTACAGTGAATAGCCTCCTTTATTAAAGTCGCACCTTTAACACGGACCAAAACAAACCTCTCAGTCTTGATTGGAACGCTGCTCTCATCTAGAACATTTTGTAAAACTTGCCATCCACCGTGCAGCTTTGCAGTCGTATAACATGAAACACGCTGGATGTGAAGCAGCCCCGGTGGTCCGATCAGAGATTGGTTAATAATTCAGAGTTGTTGGAAGCGTTATGGAGGGATGGTGTTCTCTGCTGGTCTTCACAGCTGCATGGGGCCTGCCAGTGACAGATGGCTCAGTCCATGTGGACGCTTTGGTGCCAGTGGAGCCGAATAGAGAGCTGGACACTGGCGCTGAGTCTGTGTTTCATTCTCTCTTTGTCTGCATGTTATTCTTCTCACTCTCTGTCTATCTCAAGCTCTTATTTCAGTGTTTGCATTGTAAAGAAATGCATCCGGAGTCATTTTCCCGTAGAGTCAGGCTCAAATACAGCTTTATGACAGTCTAAAGCTGTTAAACCTGTGGATTATATGAGTTATTTACAGTATTTGGTAGACTTTTGGGAGTTATTCTGCTCCTAATGCTCGACTGCAGACAGACCCAGAGAACAGCTCGGTGCTCCTCTTTGAGAATCACACAAACAGCGGGACATTTGTGCCCTTCTGTGCAGTCTATGAGCGCCCAGCTGATCGTGGGTTTGTGACCTGTGGAGTGGTTTTATTTTCTGAGATCAGAGCTGTTTTCTCATCCTGTGGTGATAAGAGGCCTCAGTTAAAAGGATCTGAGCTGTGTTTTGAATCAGGGTTAGCGAAACGAAGAAGATGAGGGTCATTCATATAACCCTAAATCACAACAAATGTTCCTCGAGGTTGCTTTCTAAAGACATCAGCAGGTGTAGACGCTCCCTATCCTACAAAGTTGCATCTCTTCTCTTTCTGTTTTTTTAGAGCTTCCAGAGAACTGGACGGACACGAAGGAGACCCTGCTGGAGGGGATGGTGTTCAATGTAAAGTACCTGGGAATGACTCTGGTGGGGCAGCCCAAAGGAGAAGACATGGCCTCGGCTGCCATCCGCAGAATTGTTTCCACGGTGAGTCCCTGCCTCTACCTCACTCAAACAGCTCTGTACTGACAATCTTGTATAATTTACTTGTATTCCTGTTGCACACACTTTCAGTTGCATTGCAGCATGAAATATCAAGAGGGGAGAGACAGTGGGAAGACTTCAATTCCAGTGATGCTTTTTTTAGACGGTCCCTCGTGGATTTAGGAAATTAACGCCTCAAACTGCAGCGTGATTTTTTTTTTTTATCTAACCAGTTCTTATGAGCCAGGAAAATCTTTGCTAGAATCCTTATTTAGGATAAATCTCAGTATATTTTCACAAACACTGGTGGCCAAAATTATTCAAACACAGAACAGATCAGGATATATTGACCTTTCTTTTTGCCTCCAAATCCTGAAACATGCAGGTGTTTGCTCTGAGCTCAACAAACCTCAAATGAAGTAGGTCCTTCTGTTTTTATGAACTTAAATATTTGTTTTTTCCTCTTTTTGCAGCAGTTACAATAGTTTTTTATCTAGCATAGTGTCAATTTATTTCAGCACTAATGTTATCCCATGACTCCTGCAACTCAATACAAAGCCTTTGCTTTGAATGCACAATAGAATACAATAAAGCTATTGTGCACAATAACATCCATCCACTTTATTTTACAGCTCAATCGCATTTACTGGATAGGGTAGCGATGTAAGCTTAGGAAATGGGTTTTAATGGTCCAAAAATCATTCTGGGACAGCTCTGTTCAGTACCAGTGTAGCCTTATGAGCAAGGGTTCAACTTGGGGATAAGTCATGTTTTATAATACTCAAATACTCAACAAGAAATAAAAATTTGAAGTGAAAAATGATCTCATTTCAAAGGTACAGTTTTCTGGTGCCTGAGTGTAATACACTTTAGCTGTTCTACATGAGAAAGCTGTGTGCCAACCAACTAGATAACAGAAAAAGGTGGCTAACTGCATTAAATTACAGAAGAAGAAAACAAATTAGATTAGGTGGACTCTACACTGAAACTTAAATCTAAGAAGTATTAATGTCTTAATTTTAGTAGAAAAATGTCATAGCAGACTTAATATTCAACTGAAAAGTCCATAAAAATGACCTATTTCAATATATTAAAAGACGAAAAGCACAACTGAATTGCTTGTAATGGTTAAAAAAATCTGCCAATGAGGTAACAGAAATCTGCATTTTTAGTCACTAGTACCGAGTACTGGTACTTGAATGTCAAATGGTACCAGATTTCAGTCCCTCACATCCTTGTGACTGTGAGGGAGTGGAAAAATAGGCAATTTTACATGCTGGACATGAACACAGCATTGCTAGTTTATATATTGAGAAAAAAAATGTGTTAAATTAAAAACCTTTGAGATTTAGTTATTGAATAAATAAATCAAAAGTACAGATTTGGTAATTGGTACTGTTGAGTACTGATACAGATTGACATTTACAGGGCATTGGTACCATATTGTTTCAAATGTGAAAGGTACCCATCCCTGGCCTGACCGTTACATCATCTTTGTCCAAGGGGAACAGTAATTGTGCAGATTCACTGAACTCCTCCTCACACCTCCCAAAGTCTTTTCAGTTTGAAAATATTAAATTCATGTTTGTATCAATGGTGATTTAAATGCACTGAAGATGAATCTGATTAAAAAAAAAAAAAACTGGAGGAAAAAACAAAAGCAAATGAGCAGCAGCCAAAGCAGAGATACAAGGTTTACTTGACAAGGCAGAGCTAGATGTGTAGTTTTTTATTTATTTATTTTTTTAATGTGAATCAATTTCAACCTGTCAGGTTGTGTATTTTTGTTTTTGTGCATTCCTCCGCATGGAGCAACAATACTAAAGTCTGATTTTCTCTGCAGGGTGCAGATAATCACAAATCTCCTGCTTCTTCATTAGAGACTGAATCTAATGTCTGGATTAAGATTCACTCGATTTAAAACAGTAGCCAGAAAGTAAAAAAAACACACTCTCTGTTGTCTCAGTCTGTTCCCTTGGAAAGCAATCAACCTGAATGGGATTAGTGAATACATTTATGACTCTTTCCATTTCCCTACATGCTTCAGTCAGGATGATAAGACAGGACCGGAGGACCTGACGCACTCAGAGCGGCTGAACTTGGCGTATCTCAAGCTGACAGATTGCTTTTTGCCTCGTGGCACGACATGAGTAACATGAGTGAAGAAAATGTGATTGTTAGCACTTCCTACATGAATGAGCCTACACCGCCAGCCACAGCGAGCTCACTTTAGAGCCAGTTTCTGGTTTGGTAAGAGCAGCACAGAGTGTGCTGTTCCAGAAAGACCCGGCACCAATTTGAGTTTTTGTGAAAGCACACAACTCGTCTCTCCGTCTCTTCACTCTTAGCCTGTCGTTCACCTCCCGTCAAAATAAAAGAGCTCTGATGCACGGTGATGAAATCTTTGCTTTTTATTTCCCTTCCCTTCATCTTCCCTCTCTGCTCCCCCTCAGCATCACTCCGCTGAGTCTTAACCTCACATCATCTGTGTGTAAAGTGCTCTCGTTTGCCAGATAATTGCACAGTAAGGACGGTCATTGTCTTTGTCAACAGGCGCTCTCTTTCCCAGAATGCAAGCTCAGCACTGTACTGTTATTTTCTGAAACTCCAGATGGAGCAGAGCGGCGGGGGGAGAGAACGGCTGCCAGCCCGACCTCCAGGCTGCAGCTCCTCTCCTCCCTCTGTTCTGTCACTTTTTATAACTTCCTCATTTCTGGGACAAATCATTATTTACGTTTGTGTGCATGTTTCATATGTCCCATCCTCAGGCCAGAGCCAGTGCTAAGAAGTTCCGCAAAGTGACCCTGACGGTCTCCCCGAAAGGCATCATCATCACAGACTCAGAGACGACGGACCTCATCGAGAATGTCTCCATATACAGGTACAGAGGGAGCCCTGAAATAGAGTCCATTTGTGCCGCACTCCACTGCACTCAGGTTCACACTGATCACAGGTATTTTTATCTCAGCTAGCGGCTCAGCTCCATGATTTCAGAGTCAGTCCGTTCATCGCTCCATCTGTGCTTCTGTCTGTTGGTCTGCCAGCACAGCATGCCGACTGAAGCCTCTCAACAAATATAGAATGAAACTGCAGACAATCAGGCTGAATTCTACTAGGGTTTCATGCTTTTCCATATAAACGAGGATTTAAAGCAACAATGATGGGTGTTATGACTAAATGTATGCAGATTTTCAAACCTCTACATTGTCATATGTTGTTGAAATCCCTGAATCTGTCTGTGAACTGATCGAAACACCGCATTCCGAACAAGAGATCTCACTGAAACAGAAGAATCTAAAGACATGCTCCAGGTTGTGGGCCTCAAACACCAAGGTCAACCCTCAGCTTCACCCCTGACAAATATCCAGCGGGCTTGCCAAGGTTGAAGGAAGTTTGTGGGTGGTTGTTAAAAGCCTGATTTAAAAAGTGAAGATCTTTAGTTTCCTGGCACTACCAGCCTTCTGTCCTTGTTACAGATTAACATCTAAGCTAGTTAAACAACATCCATGTGGTTATAAGTCAGTATCACCAGACACAACTTACTCACAACTTTATCCTCACTTTTGAAAACAACATCCTGTCAAAGAGCGTAGGCTAGCTTTGCGGTTTGAGCGCACTCCATTGGCAGAAGCTAAAGCCATCAACACTGATTTTACTCTTGGCCATGACTCTTTTCCTAAAAGTTGTCCTTCACTCTTTACTCCCTACTTTTTCTGTCTCCATTCAGCTTTTCCCCCAATTAAAAGGTGAAAATGTCAAAAACATGGAGTGCAGATGGTCTAGTGGTTTCAGTCGCACCCCATGAGCGCGCAGGTGACTCGAGTTCAAATCCAACCTTTGGCCTCTGTGTCATGTAGTCTCTGTGACATCACCAAACTGCTCCTGAAACAAAGAAATGGAGCCAATTGGTGGATGCAGTCATATTGGAAATGACACAGGCTTTAAACTTCCTTTGGCGCCCTTCAGTCACGTGGGCAGAGCTAGGTCTCTGGTTGGACAATTAGATGATCCAGGCCCAGGACTTAGCTGGACTTCTTCAGCAGTCGGTTCAGTCTCTCTCTCCTGTATCCTGTCTGCTCACAGCAGATGAAATCCTTCAAATGTAGTGTTTGTGTTTGGTGTTACCTCCATCAGCCATATCTGTGAATAGCGTGATGCTACTCTGCTTGCTGTTATTCCCTCTGATGCTGGGTTAGCACAGCTAGCTCGTCTATCTTATCTGAGATAGATCTTACAATCCCCAAAACGATGGATGGAAGGACAGGTCGATGCCATCTCTTCTTAGCTCACGCTGGAGCACCAGCACATCCTGGTTTCCTTCTCCTCAGCTCCCGGGGAATACCAGCCCCAGCACCGGTTAGCATCGACACGCTACAGGCTGCTAACAGGTAAAATCTTGTGTGTTAACAATGCAACCGTGGCTAAACAGAGGAAATCAAGACAGACATAGAAGCAAAAAAACGCAACCAGTTTGGTGACAGTGACCAGCAAGACAAAAAATTAAAACAAAGAAAGAGAAAGTATAGATATATATTCCTCCTCTATTGATAGACATTTTTAGATCAATGTGTCGATTAATTTCCCCAGGTTCCCAAGTTTCTATGTGACACACTGACAGTCCCACTGACCTCATTCTCATTGTTTACACCGGCTTTATGTTCATACTTGAAACTTCCATGCAGAGCGTTTTAAATTTCATTCACTGTTTTCAAAGAGGCGTTTAATGATCTTATAGAAATATATGACCCAAGTCCTTTCATACAGCTTTCATCTTTCAGTATGTTAGCTATGGTGCTGAAATAGATCATGTGTTTCTATCATTTTCTGTCAAGACCCAAACCAAACCAAGGTATATCTAGAAATGTCTCACTGATTATAATGATGTGAAAATATGAGAGTTCAGAAAAAGAACAGAAATCACTATAAGGGTGTTGTTATCTAATGAGGATTCATATGTTACTTTGTTAGTGATAAATTTGTCTGGTTTCTCCTCCTGTAATATGGACCCGGCCTCTTGAAGAGGATTACAGTCTAAATATCACACGGCTGGACTGTGATTACCAAACGGGCTGTGATGGAAGCAGGATGCACAGTGTGAGTGTGTGTTGGTGTGTGTTGGTTCGCTTCCCCCTCTGATCCACCTTATCAGCGCTAACAGACCACAGGCGACGGGAAATCAGCCTCGTCTTTGATCTCCTCTTCCTCCCCTTATCTCCCTCTCCTCCTCCTCTTCTTCCTCTTTTCATTTCTACCCCTGATAAATGAATCTTTCTTTCCTGCTCCTATTAACACGCGCTGAGCTCTGAATGCAGGAATACCCACGACTAATTGACCACTTTGAAACTCACGCCGAGTAATGATGGTGGAGAGATAGAGGGGCCACATGTGAAGCTTGGGTTGACTGAGGATTGATTTTTTTTTCCTCCCTTCCATGAGACCCCACCCCCACCTCCTCTCCCCTTTGCCCCTCCTTTCCCCTGTCTTATTTTAGTTGCACATAATCCATTTATTGGCCAAGAGAGTGAGTGGAGTGTGAAAGACTGTGGAGTGTTTATTGTGCATAACAAATAAGAGGAGTAGATTTGTGTTTGTTTGCACATACTGGCCCTCCATGCATGAGTGGACATATAAGCATTAAAGTATGCGCCGCACACACTCGGTGTGTGTGTGTAAATGTCTGTTTTGGAAGCGTTAATTGTGTATTCACACCTAGTGGAGGTCGGGCTGTTCCCCTCAGGGTGAGCTTAGTGAGGAAAAACAGACAGGAGGATATTGTGCATCGCATTGGAAATAAGATCCTCCCAACCATGACCCCCCTCTCCCCACTCTCCCCACACCCACACACAAACATCACCATACCACTCTCCTCTGTTTGCATTAAAGTCTTCACTCTGTTATGATAGGATATTTTATTCAGCAGCTTTTACAGCCACTTTGCTCCCAACAGCAGGCGTCTAATTTGCAACAACATCAGATATTAAAAGAGTTTTATCTTCCAGAAGGAGCAAATCGTCCTTGTAGGGCTGCTGCAGGCGGCTGCTGGCAGGAGGTGAGGCCGGAGGCTACAGCACTCAGGAGGTCTGAGGATAATTTAGGGGAAAGTTTGTGAAGAATAATCTTCAGAGTAAAAATGCATCAAAGAAGGAGGAAAAGGATAAAGTTTGACAGCACCTCATTGGTCCAAAGAGAAGAGAGAAGAAATAAAACTGATGTCAGATTATGGAGCAACCTTCTCTTTCTTTAAAAACATTATTAGTAAAAAATGGTAATAATCTTAATGTTTTGAAGCTGTGACTAAATGTAAAATATTTGAGAAAATGTTTCTGTATTTGGATGATACACAGATTTGCAACTCCATATTCTTACTATTTACTGTTTTTTACAAACAGGACAGTTAAACAGGTATAAAAGCTAATATTAGATTTTAACTTCACAATTTAAAATTCATGAATTTGCATCACAGTTTGTGAAAACTTAAATGTAAAAAGCAAAGTCATTTGTCATTGCGACTGCATCAGTTTGCACAGGGTAGGTCAAGTGGGACAGGAAGTCATGCACAGAAACACACCGACAGGTTACAACAAATACAGAGCCAAGCCCTCCCTCCTGCTTGCAACTAACCTGTGAAAGCAAAACACTCTTAGTGTCGGATCACTCAGCTCAGGTACCAGAGTAGACACGCATCATCAGTTTACAAAAAGCAAAATAAGTGAGACAGGAAGTTGTGCAGGGAATCAATGCCTAAAAATTAAACAAATTGTGCCAAAACCAGAACATAATTAGCTGGGCCATAACAACAAACCAACATAATGAAGAGGTCAACAGGTTGGAGGTTTTACAGCCCAACATGAACCAGGAGAGGATCATCATTGGAGTGGGAATCCAGGGAACTCCTTGGTCTATAGTTGCGTTTCCACCAAACAGTCCGTGTTGGTTCAGTACAGTTTGGTACACTTAAGCCTGATCCTGTTTGCGTTTCCACAGCAAACTGTGCCCTCTCGTGGCAGGCGGAGTGTAAGCCGGATGCTGTTAAACAATAGCATGACGCCGTAGCAGCCTGACACATTTTGCCCTGCTAATAAATCTAACAAAGAAGAAAAACACGACACAGTAAACAAAGAGCATAGATGGAAGACATGCTGCATTTCGTCCTCTCTGTGATTGGCATGTAGCTCTTTGATACAAAGAACATTCGAGCTTTGCTGCAAAGAAGTCTGTGTGCCGCCAGGAGC
Organism: Halichoeres trimaculatus; assembly: GCF_033239565.1. Classification (NCBI taxonomy): domain Eukaryota; kingdom Metazoa; phylum Chordata; class Actinopteri; order Labriformes; family Labridae; genus Halichoeres; species Halichoeres trimaculatus. The sequence goes on along the minus strand of NW_027437191.1, from coordinate 23,850,237 downwards.
AATGCAGCTGTCAGGGTAAGTGATGATTCATTTGACCAATCAATGGTTTGCAGTGTGTTGCTCCACCTTCCGAGAGTGGATTGGTTCAGTCTGGCACCCATACGGAGATACCCATACTTCCAAAAAGTAGGCCAGCTTGCCTCTGTTATTTGGGGATCTGTCCCGGGATAAGTCAGTGGAAACGGGGCCATACCAAGACGAACCGAACCGGTCTGCTTGGTGGAAACGCAGCTTATGACTCCAGCTGTGTGGAGGTGAAGAAGACAGACGCTTAGGGACATATCTTGGAAGTTTCGCACCTGCCTTGCTTTCATGTTGCAGTTAGTTATTTGGACAACTTTTTGTCAGTCGTGTATGCTGCTAACTCTACAGCCAAATGGGCTGTTCCATCACAATACGTTAAGACTGATGGTCTTATTTGTGCAATGATGGGACTTGTATACAGACCCTGGTGTGAGTCTGAGGTTATATACTTATTAACTTTTGTCTAACCATAGGTTAATGCTATGTAGTCTGTTTTTACAGCTTTTATTCCACATTTTAAAACTGAAAACTGGCAAAAATCCAACAAAATATTGATGCATTCTTCCCTCTGCATGTGGTGGCATAAAGGACCATTCAGCAAAATATCAATGTTTATGTTTTGAACAAGAGATGTCCCGATACAGATTTTTGACTCCCGAACTAATTTTTTTATGAGATGTTTTGGCGTCACTGATCCGATACCTTTGTCTGATAAATCCTGTACTCTGTTGGGTAATTCTGTTGTGAATGAGGAATCATATTGTTGTAGTAAAGTGAGTCCTATTGGTACCTCCTTGAGGAACACTCACTTTACAAATGTTACAAGACGCTGTTTTGCTATCATTGCTTTCCAGAGAGAAGTAGTCCCTCACAGCAGACCTATTTGCAACATGGTTTGATTTACAGCAGCCTTAAAGCGTGACTGTGCTGACAACACATAAAAACTGGATCAGTCCCGATCACGTAACGAAATGTGATTCTATCTGATGCTCCAAAAATAGCCATATCGGACGCGGATACTGTTCAGTGTATAGGATCTGGACATGCCAATTTTTGATGGAGAGTGAGCATCATTGACAGCAGCTACTGTGACAGCATCACCTTTGGTCATGTTTACAGATTATCTCTCGTGTTTTGATCTCTAAATGAGGACACAGGAAGTTATTCTTGAATCATTCAGTGGGCTGCAGACTGTGAGCGGTCGAGCCTCCATCTGGACTGCTGTTCCTGATTCATATTCTGACTGGAGCTCTCTGAGAGGCCGGCATATCAATCAGAAAAACACACGGGGCTGAGAGATGACTGACAGTCCACCTGCTAATGATGCTCAGTGTCCTGACACCCTGTCAGATCTGTGAGGTTTTAAACCTGCGTGTTTAAACATTCATGGAGATATTTTCTCCAGCTGCTCTTTCATTATTGCTCTTCTGTCGTGTTAAAGTTAAACAAAAGTAGCTCATTGCTGAAGAGTGTACCTGCTTTATTCAGTGTACACTCTAGCTTTGATGTTCGAGGCTTTGTACTGTAAATATTTAAATATTTCCATTGATATTCCCTCGCCGCCGCACAAACAGCGGTGCTCGACACAGCGAGGAGATCAAAGGCTGGAGTCCACAGAGCCTCTTTGGAGATATGATGCAGACTGACAGCTCAGCCTGTGTTGTTCCAGCTTAGTGAAAACACGGCCGCGCTGTCAATTACATTATTTTCCCGTATTGTTTCAAGCTTTGTGAGCATAATCTTTTGTGTGGTTGGATGTCACAGATGAGTCCAGAGTTTATTTTGAAGAAAAAAATGTCACTAAATGCTCTTAAACTTTTATTAATTAGTAACAGGAAGTAAAGATTTCCCATTGTTTTGTGTAAGCGTCTTTTGAATGTGTTGTAAATTGTTTCTGTGGATTCCTGCTGAAATTTTCTGCCCACGGGCGCCGCATGTGCACTGACCTATTTGCCTATTTCTCTACTGCCTACAGCCGAGTGTTCTGGGAAATCAAACAACGCAGTGTGCACAGTGACCATCATTTCTTACAAGATAGAATTTGTAAAACAGTCAAAGAACTGCAGATCTTTGATATGTGCCTGTTCATGATCTCTGAAATGTTTTGTGGAAACTTATTAAACTTTATGAGAAATGCTCAGAATCCAATCTTTTGCTCGGAGCACAGAACACACAGTCTGGCATCGCTAACGAGGCCAACTGTGAAAGAACGACCAGATAAGGATGGGTGATGAACTGGTTTTCAGAGCCAGTTTAAACACATGTTTTGGTTTCAACACAAACGCTTCAAGTTACGGTATTTATGGGAATGATATCTGAAGTAAATGTCTGATTGACATGCCTTTGATGTGTTTTTCAGAAGATGTCAGAGATCTTTCAGACTGTTACAGACCTCACTGTGTTTGTCCCAAACAGACACAATTATAGAAAGTTCAGTGACTCTTGTGTTTGTTTGTTTTCTCTCCCTAATCCACCACTAATCTGGTGCATGCAGCTTTTAGCACAACTGAGCCAATCATGAAGTTTTATTCCATTTTTATCCAGTTCAGACCAAACTGAATATTTGGAAACAACCAAAACAATGTGAGCTAATTTTAATGAGAAAGACGCTGTTTTGGACATAATTTGTTGGCATGTCTTTGACTATAAAGTTTGTCCTTTTCCCATCTGTCTCTATAGACTGGGTGGGCTGTATGACCTCTACTGGGAGAGCTTGTCTTCATATCATCCATTTTTTTTTATTTAAGTAGGTGATAAACGTGCAGAGCTGCAAGGAGGCACAATCAAAATGCACAGAAATACTTCAGAATCATGTTAAAAGAATTTAATAATGAGAGTAAAAACATCTTGATGAGATGATAATTACGTTTTTTTCCACTGTTTTCTAAACTTAAATAGGCCAACCCTTTCAACTTGTCCTCCACTCATTTTCCTACAGTTAAGGTCCAAATATAAGCTCCAGCACGGGGAGAAGAAGGGGAAACCGAGCTGGGTGTCAGGGGCTTTACAATGTGGGTCATGCTTCAGTGCTGCAGCCCTGCAAACAAGGCCGCTGATTTCAGGCTTGTTGTTCGATCGAATAAATTGCTGCAGTTTTTTTTTTTTTTTGTGCTCCTTTTTGAAGTGGGCTTGTGGATGAGTGGCTGCCAGCTGTGGAGCCTTTTATACACAGTGGAATAATGACAGATTATTCAGACGTCCACTCAAAACAGCCTCTGCAGTCCTTAAGATGACTTGCAACCAGTAGAGTGAGGCGATTTGATAACTCAAGTTTCGTTAAATGGGAGCAAAATGCCTCCACTTTGTCCTTGTATCGCTCAGTTTAAAGGTTATGTGTTTAATTAGAGTCACAAAGGTCACGTGCGTCACTCCCTGTGGCTCACCCACTCGTCTATTTAAAACCACAAACATGACACGGCTTCCTGCTTCAGGTAACAGCCGGACACACACTCTGACTCCAGATCGATGCTGATTCTATCTGCCTGAATAAGATCCAGCAAAGCAAATCAAGCACATCTGTGTCTGTCAAGCTTCTCCTTGGTCCTGGACCTTGTCTAGATTAGTTTTCGATAGCCCTTTAGAATCACAGGACACGGGCTGCAGATGTGCAGACATGTTGGAACGAGGAATCAGATCAGGTGTGATTCAGTGTGACTGCTTGGAATGAGGTCTGAAGTACTTTGAAGTCACAGCAAGATCAATTCGTAACTTGAGATTAGCTTTTTCCCACCAGTGGGGGAAAGTCTGACACTTGTACAGGAGAAACTTTAGAGTACGTGACAGTCAGAGTTTACATCTGAAATCTGATTTTCAGCTGCTATCATGCCTCTTTACATCTGTAGATGTTCCTAAGACAAAAAAGACCACAATTTAAAAGAAGGAATGTAAACATATATACGTTTGGAGCATTTTCTCTCTTATCTGTTCTTATTCAACATGTCAAATTCTTCTCTAATATTTTCTTTGGGATTTTCCTACTCTCTAGATATTATTTGAGGAGAGTTGTGGACTGTTTTCACGGTCAATTCACAAGCTTTAGGTTAGGTTGCATGAACCTCCTTGATCCATCATTACCGACTAATGAAATCTAAGCTCACCTGTCCCTCGAGCTAGGGTTGGGATTTCATCAGGATTGTTTTTCATATTCAGACTGTTTTGACCTCAAACAACTTATCAGCCCAAATTTTTCCTTTCTTGTGCACATGTTTGTCTTTTCTGCTCCATTTCATAACTTTAATCTTGTCTTGTGTCTTTTGATGTGTACTTTGAACCCTCACATTTTCACATCCTGATAAAACACTGATTGTGAATCTGAGGTAAACACACCAGAGTTAGCTGTACTGCTGATTTCCATCTGTGATTTTTTCAGTCTCTTTCACTTTCTCTGAACTTTTCTGCCTTCATTTACCTTCCACTCAAAAACACCAATCCACAGAGTTGTACTGTGTCAGCATTTCTGCATAATATACACTCTTAACCCCAAAACATGAGGCCCTAAAGAGCCCAGTCCCAGCTTCAAGCATCTCTCGTGGGTGTCTCTGCCGCTCTCCTGCCTCGCCATGCCCAGCTGTGGGACTTCATCAGCATAACACTCATAACGGCTGCTTTCATCTGGCTCTGATTGGTTTGCTTATGCATATGCAGAAGGGTGGAGGGTTGAAGAGTATTGACACGCTTACAGCAGCCTGCTTTGATATATGAGCTATGATTGAGAGTCCAGGAGGCAGCTAATGCACAGAACACGACTCTCATTGTTCTGTACGCGTGTATTGTGATTAAACTGGATGTTTGCCTGCAGACATTCATGGCTTAAATTGGTTCCTGCAGGCTGCTGTGGCTCATTTATCACCATAAGTGCAGTGGTGTCAGGTGGATTGATAGTGTTGGTAAGTGTGATGATGCCTCTTTGTTTTTTCTCTGTCCTCTCTTGCAGAATCTCATACTGCACGGCTGATAAAACTCAGGATAAGGTGTTTGCGTACGTCTCCCAGAGTCAGTTCAACGAGACGCTGGAGTGTCACGCGTTCCTCTGCCAGAAGAAGAAGATCGTACGTAACTAAAAGCTCTTATCTGATGCTTTCAGTGTTTGTATGTTGGTGTAAAGTGTAAAAACTCTTTAGCTGCTGCAGTGACATCTGAGGCTGCAAGGAGCTTCAATGTAGAGGGTGCATGGTGCCATCTTGTGGCATGTCACTAGTCTGCTCTCTTGTAGTTTTTATTATGAATTTGACAAATTCTCAGTTTTAAGATGTTACAGCAACATTTAATTGAACACATCGGCATTAATAGTATTTTATTTCAGCCCTTATGTCTTATTACTGTTGTATTTTCTTTTTCCAGGCTCAGGCAGTGACCCTTACCGTGGCTCAGGCCTTCAAAGTCGCCCTCGATCTTTGGGAGATCGCTCAGGAAGGTGAGTCATCAAACAAATGAAGGTCAGATGGATTTTGTTCTTTCCCATATCAACTCCTTTCTTTTTCTAAAAATTGCTCAGAAATTAAAGCCCTGATAGTTTTAGTAATATGGTTTTTATAAGCTCATCTCACAGCAGGAAATGTCTCAGTCAAATGCATTCACACTTTTTTGAGTGCTGTTTGTTTTTTTCTATTATATTATCTACGAAGACATCGCCACATCAAATTACTCAGAGTAAACATGCCTGACTTTTACTTGCACTTTGAGTCATGACTACCTGGACTTCTTGCAAAGCTCAATGGCTGGCAGGAAGGGGTCTTAATAAACCCAGAGTCACAGAAAGAGATTGACTAACTCCAAGCAGGGGTGTCAAACACATGGCCCAAGGGCCTAAACCAGGGTGTGTCAGGGGGCCTAATCTGGCCCGTGGAATAAATTCAGAGGTTAATGAGAAAACTTCTTGGTGTTTACAGTAGATTTCAGTTTAAAGAAATGTAATATTATGTCTCCACCATCAGACTCAGTGTAGTGAATAACACAACAGCTTGCAGGGACAACTGAGAAGGGAGGAGATACATGAGTTGCTGGTGCTTCTAAAACCGCAGTCTGTTTTCATCCAGAGCTCAGAGGTCAGTAAAGCCAGCTCCCTGATTGCTAACAAAATAGCATTAGCATCAAAGCTGTTCTGTAAGAGGGAGTTCTTGAAAACATGTTTATACACTGACAGGCACAGGGAGGACATTTCGCACCTTTTCGCTATTTTAGCCTTATTCTTATCATTTATAAGGATGAACGTTGTCACTAAAACTCATTCACGACTCCAGTTCTCATCTGCTTTGAATACCGATACTCCTTCTTCTACTAGCTGTGTCTCACAATAACACAACTCTTCCTCTCACAAAACTTCCGAGAATTATTTTGCTCCTGACTCACAGGTGCTACCTAGTGGTGGAAATTACACAGTGCATGTAGTCTACATGAACAGCAGCTGTTTCAGTGCTGGAGTCCAGGAGAACAAATTAACTCAGTTTATCAAACTCTGAAGTCAAACTGACATAAGTAAAACTATGAAAATTCAAAAATGAGTTATTATTAAAAAATAAATCTATGGGTTGTCTTGGACCTCTCACACTTGCATATGCTGGAGGCTGCAGAAGTTGTGTGTCCTGATGAGTGATTTACTTTTACCAACATTGGTCTGATGAGGAATGCTGTTGCAGACAGGATTTCAATATGATTTTTCATGTATTAGTGTTGTACATTTAAAAGGAAGGGCGTAGCGCATTAAATGTTAAAATTTCTATAATAAACATGTATTTCTTTGTACTAAAACAAACAGGAAAACTTGGATTTGTTGTTATTTATATGCAATTGTGCTATGATTTTACTTGTCTGGCCCACTTGAGATCAAACTACGCTCAACATCATGCACAGACCTCTTTCTGGAAGAGATAAAAACACCCAGTGTAGTGGAACCTTTGATTATCTGTGACTGTGCATGTCCTCTGCTTGTCTTTTCACTACTTCCTCACAGAATTGATTCTCATTTCTGACTGACATAAGTGGCATCATAATCTTAAGAATAAGAAGTAATATTAGGATGAATGGTATAATCATTGTATTACAGCACAATAAAATGATGAAAAAGGACACTTTGGCCCTTGAACTAAAGTAAGTTTGACACTCCTGATCCTAGAAGCTAAATTTTAAGGTTTTCATGTGTTTTTCTGTCTGCAGACAAAAGCAAGAAGGCCAGGACCTGCTGTTCATGTGCAACAAGCAACGGTCAGACTGTGACAGCAGACGCTCCGTGTGTTTCTGCAGGTTCGTTTGTCCTCATTCCAGAAGCATGTGTGTCCTCTGAAATTTCAGCTGTGGGGATGCAACGATTTAGAATAGAATAGAAAATACTCCATTTATTCCTGAGGCGAAATTCAGGAGATCTCTTTCATACTAAGTTCTGAAGTTTTGCTGAGTCCACTTATCTGATTTTGTTTCAGGAAACCCTGATACACATTGAGCCTTGCTTTGAGGAGTAGCCATTTTTCGGGGTTTTATTTAACATTACCTCTTTTATTAACAGGATACCTGATTTACCCAAATGAAATTCGATTAAAAATTCTTATAACTACTGTTGAGAAAATCTCATTAAGAAATCTCATCACTTGCCTTTGTAATATATTTTTCAGACTGTTGAGAGACTGTATGGACACCCTGTATGCTACTCTGAGGCAATTAATAGAAAAGCACAATCTTTCAGTAAACATTGCTCTAAACATCATGCACAGACCTCTTTTGAACTGAAATAACAGAAACAGTGGAACTTAGTGGAAGCTTTGATTGTCGGGTGATTATTGGCAGGATCTGGATTTTATTCTTGAGACTATTTTTAAGCTGAAAACAGCATTTTTAGCCCCTAATATTTTAGATTTTGTCTGTCTTAAGCACTAGTTTTTGTCTTTTCTGCTCCATTTCATGACTTTAATCTGGTCTTGTGTCCTCTCAAGGGTTTTTTGAACTCTCACATTTTCACATCCTGATAAATTCATTCATTTAAAGACGTCAGCTGAGAGTTTTTACAAGCAAAGAAATCTTCGAAAACCGGATCAGAGATTATTTGACCGATGATTGCACCTCCTGTTGCTCCATTGCTTGAAGTCTCTTCCGCTTCATAAAGTTTATTCATCCTAATTTTTATGCTTTCATCTCGGCCGGAACTCCAAAGGGGAATGAGCGTTTCTCTACAGGATGTTCTCAGCAAGTTTTAATGTTGTAGACAGATCTAGAGACTTTACTTTATCAGCAGGTTTCCGTCACCAGTCGGGCGCACGTTTACAGAGAGAGCCACAGTTTGGAGTGAGGAATTAAAGCTCCTCTCTTCATCTGCATAATGATATTTAAATGACCTTTCCTGTCCTCACATGCTCACAACAACTAGAGTCATTCTGTCGTTCGACACTCAGCCTCTCTCACACACAAATTAAACCGCCGTCAGTCTCATGAGGGACAAATCAGCCAATTACACAGCACTCATTAGCCAATCAGAGGAGCAGGAGGGTTTTAAGTGCCGTCCAACAGCCGTGACATTTATAGGTCAGAGTGTTTTTCTGCTCCTCGGGGTCAAAGAGTCCGGAAAATGAGACTTAATCATCTGTTCAGGTTGTTGTTGGCTAATAGCCGGCTAAACATGCTCCACTTCCTGCTGTTAGAGGCCCGAGGAGAGAGAAAGAGAGGAAGCACAAACAGAGGAAGTAACTGTCTCAAAGTTTGTTGCAGAGAGTTACACCATACGTCTCTTTCTATTTCTGTCTGGATGTGGACTCCTCTTCTCTGTCTCACCCTCTCTGCTTTGTTCCTCTCTCCTTCTTTTATTCACACACGCTCTCTTTTATTTTCCTCCAGATCCAGAAACGCACAAGCCCGTTGGGATGGAGGAGAAGCTGCGGAGGCCCTTCTTCTCCGCCTCGCTCAGCTCACCCTCACCTCGCAGTAACCCAACCAGAAGGCGACCAATCAAACATGACTCATGGGTACGTCACAGAGCTGATTAAAATATCTGATGGCAAATGAAAAATAAAAAAATGATACTTCAGTTTGGTTTCATATTGAATTAATAACACATTAAAGAGGGGGTATTTAAGAGGAGTATTAACGAGGGGGTATTCTGCTTACCCTTGTATTAAACATAGATGTAAAATATCAATCAACCAGATGTTTTTTAGACTAAACATGTGCAGGTGTTTAAAACTCTACACATTCATTGGTTGTAAAAATCCCTGAGTCTGTCTGTAAATTGATCAAAACAATCTGTTCGGGAAGCAACAGAAGATCTTTACAAGACTTGCTGCAAAAGAGTCTCCTAACTTAATTCCTTGCACATTAAAGAATTAGGCCTCAAACATCAAGATCTTCCCATAGGTTCTGCCCTTACAAGCCTCCAAAGGGCTGGCCAGTCAGAGGGAAGGGGGTTTGTGGAGCAGGGAGCCTTAAAGAGACAGCAGTTTAACAAAACATTTCAGACAGAGGCTGAAATAAGGGTTTTCTAGAAGAAAAACAACATTTTGCTTTGAGCTGTCAATTAAATGACACCAGAGAGATGGAAAAAAGACTTAAAAAGCAAAATACCCCCTCTTTAAAGTCTTGAATGCAGATGTTGAAAGCTATTGGGTCAGGATTTCAGTCTCGAATCTGTTCGCATGCAAATTTGTTGGTTTTAGATTTTGCCTGTGTGGCTTTTTGGAAGTTGGAAATTCAGGTGTCTTAGGCTGCCCACACAGGAGAATCAAGAGCAAGATTCAGATATGGTCAGAGGGAGTCTGTCAGTGACCAAAACAACATTTAGACAAGGAGTCAACGGGTCAGTGGTTCTCAGAGTCAGTGAACTATTTTTAAACCATATTTAGACTAATACTTCAACTCAAACTTCAACTTGTTTGTAGATTTACTTGATGGAAAAGGTAATACTTGAGATAACTTTCCATCATTTTTCTCTCACATGTCCTATTCTAATTCTTTCTTCAGCTCTTTGTCATGATATTTGAATATTTGTGTGACGCTTTTTAAATTTATTATTGTGCTTGAAAGTGCTCTGTACAAATAAGGAATATGCCTTACCTTAAATGCAGAACACATTCAGACAGAAAGCAGATGAGAAGGGAATTAACCTAAAAATGATGTTATAAAAAAAGCACTTTATGATTTTACTCTTTATCTTAGAAGATTAGAAATTGATTGTGTATTGTAAAGTAGAATAAACTCTTCATTGGTTGAGTGCAGTTTCTGTCTCTGGCTTTTTAGTCCAAGATTTCTCACAATCTGAGCAAGTGCGTATAGATTTTGTGTACATTAAGGATCTGAATGTGCCTGAGAGTCAGTAGTCACAACCCACAGTGCTCACTTATAGATCCTTACCACTAGGTGTCACTATTTCCATGAGAATCTGACCCACAGACTGATCTGACATTGATTCATCTGTGAGCTCTCTGTATCTCCTCTGACAGCAGTCTGAGAATGAAAAAAATTGAGGTGTTATTTTAATTACATTTCTTTATATCATCCAACTTGATCCATTAAACTTCCCTTTTAAAGTTGATTTGTGGGTTTACTTCAGAACAGGTTAAATTTCTGATGACTTAGAGACTGTGATGTTTCTTTTTTACATTCACCTGCAGCTTTATTAAAAAACAGAGTAACATTGTTTGCATTGTCTTGATCACTTCCACCAAGGACATAAACTCCTTCTGAAACATATATCTCCAGACTCAACACATTTATCATGGTCTATGCATGCGCTGATTTATATTCTTTATGTTCCTGCAGGACGTGGATGATGGACTTGATGATGCCTTCTCAAGGTAACCTTTACATTTAAACTTTCTGCACTAAATTCCCAAACATTCGACCTTCTGCTGCATATCTTGACAGACAACACATTAAACCTTTAGACCACCCCAGGATGTTTATGACAGCCACAGTGAGGGTGATGGTCAGCTGTCAGAGAGCTCTCAGACTGTTTTACATATCAAAAAACCTCCATACAACACGTTGACTGACACATGAGTCAAATGATAAAAACCACACAAACAGGCAGACAGGTACACGCAGAGGTTTCAGTTTAAATGTAGGTTCAAAATGAAGAAAAAGGCACATAAAGTGTGTTCTCGTCCCAGAGGGGACACTACTTTCCACATGTTTTTCGAGGGCACACATTTTTTGCCAACCAAAAGAGCAGTAAAGTGCGTCTTTCAAATCAGGAGGGCACTTTACTGTGCATTTTGTCTCCCAAGAGGGCAGTGTAGCGCTAATTTTGGCTCCCAAACAGGCATTTAAGCCCAGTATGGCACTCAAGAGGGTACTCTCACCACACTTAAGTGCTAGAAGGGCACTTAAGTGCGCATTTTGGCTCCTAAGAGTGCACTTAAGTGCCTGTTTTGGCTTCCAAGAGGAAATTTTAGTGCACTATAGTCTCCCAGGAGGACATTTTAAGCACATTTAGGCTCCCAAGACAGAATTTTAGTAAACTAACCCCTTGAGAGGGCATTTTCGTACGTTTTGGCTACAAAAAGGGCATTTTAGCGAACGTTTAGGCCCCTTTCAGTGCACTATGGCTCCCAAGAGGGCACTTTCACTTGTGCAAGGCCACAAGGAGGAGCAGCCCCCCCTTTGTGCACTGAACTTCATGCAGAGAAATATTTGTGTCAATTGTCAAAGGTTCCTTACAACCATGGTCTCTGTATTGCTCCTTGTATTCATTAAATATATTTATGTATTTATGGACTTCTGCGGTTTTAAACGCTGTCCATTAACACTCAGGATGCCAAATTCAATGAAACTTCATTCCAAATGTTTCAATTTGTGAAACGACAATAAAGGAAGACTAAACGATGCTGCGCTCGCAGCAAAGAAGAGATGTAGGTCTCTTCTAAATGCTGAAATTATTATACACGCGTGTGCAGCTCTTCCGACGACATGAATAACTAACCACAGTCTGAACTCTTCTGGGGTCACTCTGCAGGAAACAGTTGTGACTCTTGCTTCCTTTCCTGCAGATGTGATGGTCACCTCTCCTGACAGAGCTGTCTGAAGCACAGAAAAAAATCCAGAGACGCTCTCTTCAACACTTTATCAGTGAACCAAGATCACAATGCAACACTTTCAGCCTCTTTGAAAGAGTGATAGCGTGTGAAATCTTCATTTCATGGCTGTGAGACGCCTGCAAAATGACTACAGTTTGAGACTCAGCTTATAAAGGTGTGATGAAAACAACTCTGCAGCAGCACGCTAGGTGTGTCAGAGTAAAAAAAAAAAAAAGACTTTCTGCTCTGATGAATCTCTCTAAACTCTCTGATGATGTCCATTCATGCACAGCAGCACTTGTGAATGTAGTTCATTGGACATGCGAGCCCTCTCCTTCTCTTCATGTGATGTGTGTTAGCGTCCTGCAGAGCTGCTTTACTCCTCCTCAAAAAGGGAAGAGCAGAGGAGGAAGGAGTGATGCCCCTCACATTAAAGAGAAAGCCTCTCATTAGCTTGTATCGCCTGAGGCTCACAGATCTGCGCGTTGGCCTGCAGCTTGAAAACACTTTAGTCAAAGCAAACGAGCAAATGAGGGGCAGAGATTAAAAATACAGAAGCTGCAGTGAGTGGAGTGAGATCAAAAGAGGAGGGCAGATCATCACCCGAGATGTTCTCAGCAGGGGTGAGGAAACACCGACCTCCAGTCAGGAGTGTGGAGGAGAAGATGGAGTTTTTCCAATAACGCTGAAGGATTTCAAAACATAAGAGAAGAGTTTAACGTGAGTTTAGAGCCGGGTCATGACCCTGCTTTAAATATTGGAGAAGATCCGCCCTGAAACACCGGAGAGTCTGCATCACATTGAGCTGTCGTGGCTGGATGTGACAGCTCCTTGTTGCATAATACATTGGGGAGAACTTTCAGATCAGAAGAAGAGGGTTTACAGTCTGTGTCTCAGGAAACCTTCCTGAAAGACAGGTGAATGATAAAAAACAAAATAATCTCACCTGAGTTTTAAAAGAGATGAAAAATCAAGCAAGATAACAGATTACAAAACCTTAGAGCGTGTCAAACAGCTTTTCAGATTTTGTTTTTAAAAAAGTGTGTCTTTGATTTAGAAAATTGGAAACTTAAGAGTAAATAAATCAAAGTCATATTTATTGAGTTCCAAATTGTATATCTATCATGCCAATTCTGCATTTTAGTCATCGTCCTAAGCATCAAACTCTGGTCTTTCAATAATTTTTAGTTGATTTTAACAAGAAATATTGACTAAAAACAATTAAAGAGGGGTATTGTGTATTTTTAGTCTTTATCCTGTACCTTTGGTGCCTCTGAAGTATCTTTATGTGATGTACAGCTCAAAAAAATCTGTTTCTGTCTCTGTCTGTAACGCCTCATTTAAGCCGCTTTCTCTTTAAGCCTTCCCACTCCATACACCCCCTTCACTCTGATTGGTCAGCTATTGGCAGATCTTTTTGTTTGGGGCCTGCAACTCCAACGTGCCATAAACCATTTGAGAGATCCTCATGCAATAGTATCATTATTTCAGCAAGTCTCGGGAAAATCTCATTCAATATTTTGAACACAGTGTTTTGATCAGTTTGCAGTCTGATTCAGGGATTTCTACATTGTTTGAATATGTAGAGGTTTGAAAATCTGCACACGTTTAGTCTGAACATTAGGGTTGGGAAAGAAAATTGAATATCAGAATTTTTTGTTTGGTTAGATTAGAACCACTACCACATTACCACTTTTCTCCAGCAGAGGGTGAAATGTTTTTCTCTGACTCACGTGATATGCATTTTATGAGAAAGTATGGCTCCTGATATAGTCTGTAGACATTATCATCATTTAACATTTTCACATGGTCTGGTGTTAAAAAAGCAAACTAAAATCGCAAAAATTGATATATCAAAAAATGGCTATTTAAATCAATGGGCAACCCAAAAATCGTAATGCAATCACATCATGAGAATAGCATATTGTCCCAGCTCTACTGAAAATCCAGCAGTGTTACTTAACATCCATGTTTAAAATTTGGGAAAGATGAATAACCCCTCTTTAATACAGAATACCCCCTCTTTAAAGCCTGCACCTACCCTGTGGAAGCAGTTTCAGACATTTAAAATACAAAATAACTAGACATCTTTTTGTGCCCATGTCCACTTGATCCGTGCCTCCTCTCTATGATCTACAAATGCAAGTTTAGCTTCCCCTAATTCAAATTATCAATGCTTGTAATGCCAGCACTGCCTCTAGGGGGCACTAGCACAGCTGCAGAATCTACTAACTTGATTTTTAAGTGGCCAAAGCAGTCTCAGTATTTTTAATGAAATGTGTGAGCACAGGTCAGAGATCAGGCCTGGGTGAAAAGTGTAATTGTGAGAAAAGAGGAAAATGATTTAAAGTGCCACTCTGTACTCACAACTATTGACACTGACTTAATTAAAGGCTCAGATTTATATTTCGGCTTTCTAAACGGATGGAGACCTTTGAGTCAGGAGGATTATTATGTAAGGGCCAGCTCGCTACGGAGGTGCTTTTAATAATTTAACCTCATCTAAATGTTATGAGCTTTTTTTTCTGTCATTTTAACCTTTGCTAAGTGCTTCTTCATGGCAGACACTGCACACACACACGCACACACACACACACACACACATACACACACATACACACACACACACACACACACACACACACACACACACACACACACACACACACACACACACACACTAGAGACAGTCCTTAGAGCCAATAACAATTTCCTAGAGGAGAATATCTAAGTGTTTCAGATTAATCACTCCAGAAATAAATCATGTTCTGTCGCCATGACTTCTTCTTTTTTCCACCTGGACGCAGCAACATGGAGGTGGAGGAGATGGACACAGGTGAGTTACACTGTTCACGTGTTGTTTTCATGCATTGTTCTGCACGTTGCATGATGAGAAACAGAAACACCCCCACCACCACCACCGAATCATCCAAATCAGAGTCCCTCAGCTTTGTTATGAGCTGGCATGGTTCAGGGAAACCCCCCAAATTAATTAAAACCACTTCCATCTGTCCAGTTGTTGTTTACTCATCTGTGCTGGAGAGAGTCCCTGTATCCACAGTTCGTCCCCCTAATCCCTCCCTCTGTTCTCGTTCATTCATTCATGCTCTGGCCCAAGTTATCGTATTATTTTTCTTCTCTTAGTGTTTTTACATGAGCTAAAATAAGCTTGTTAATGCCTTCTGTTGCTCAAAAGTGAAGCCAAAATCCTCTGCCTCAGGCAGATCTTCCTTGGCAGATAATGTGGTCAAAGACCTGAAACTAAAGTCTGTCTGCTCTGTAAATCTGTGGTTTAAACCTGGAGTGACATGTGTCCGTTTCTTTGGAAACCTACAAAGGATAACTTTTTGGGTCGCCATTTCTTGGTGCCGCCTGTTGCAGCAGCTCACTCTTTGTTGTTGTTGTTGTTGGGTTTTTTTTGGTCTTTTCTTGTTTGGATCCCGTTGTACGAGGGGTGTAACGGTACACAAAAATCAGGGTTCGGTACGTACCTTGGTTTTAGGGTCACGGTTCGGTACATTTTCGGTACAGTATGGGATAACGCAAAACCATTTGCTTATTTAGCATGTTTATTAAACCAAAAAGTTGCCATTATACAGCGAGGGGGGAGGCTCTTCAAGCTCCACTTGGTCGTTAGCAGCAGCCATGATGAACAATTCAGACACAAGCTCCTGTGGCTATGGAAGCTCTTTGATATTCATCTTCTGATTGGCTCATCGTGAGACGTCACGTCCACATGATATGCAAATGATCGCAAAGCACGAATCACAGACCACTTTCCTCATGAGTATTAAAACGCCTTCCCTGCTCAGCCAATCATAGACGAGTACTCACGTGAATATTAAAGAGCCATGTGCAGCGGCTAATGTAAACTTACTGTACTCGTTCAAATACAGCACTGTACCGAACTGAGCGGCATTATGGAGCGGTTCGGCATGGATACATGTACCGTTACACCCCTACTTTGTACGCATGTCTCATTTGCTTGCCACTGACACCAAACTGGTTGCTTTTGCATTGTCGTTTTTTTACTTTTTTTGTCCCTGTGTGTGTCTGGAGATCCTACGTGTAACCATGGTTGCATTTTTAACACACAAGATTTCACTTGTTACCAGCCTGTAGCATGTCGATGCTAAATGGTGCTGGGACTGGTGTTCTCTGCAAGCTGAGGATAAGGAGGCAAGGATGACAAACTGGTACTGCAGTGTGAGCTAAGAAGAGATGACATAGACTTGTCCTTCCATCCATTGTTATGGGGAGTGTAAGATCTATCTTCAGCAAGATGGATGAGTTAGTGATGCTAACCCAGCACCAGAGGGCAGAGTAGCATCATGCTGGCAGAGCTTGGAGTGATGTTTGGGCTCATCATCTTGCTGTAGGATGAACCCCTGACCAATGATAGCACTGCAGATTACTGTAAGAGCCGTTTTTGGTTCAGGGTGCCTCTCACTCTGTGCAAGTCCCAGACCCTGGATCCCAAAACATTCCAAGACCATCATACTTCTTTCTCTGTGTACATTTTATGTCACACAGTGAGAAACCATCCTCTACTTAGCCTACTCCACCTACAGCATACAAAATTCATGATGATGAAGCAAAGATTCTGGACTGGGTTTAAGACTTTTCCTGTCTCACAGAAGTGAAGTCAACAGCCCTTCACTGCAGATGCTGGTGATAGCATCTGGAGAGTGCTTCCAGTAGTCACTGTCTGTTGGCTTTGAGTTGAGTCTTAGTCAATCAGGGAACCAAAACACACATTTTACACAACAACAGTAATAATCTAGGCCCCTGTGATCATGATAGTCTGAACCAAGACACCTGTTTCTGTCAGAATGAGTGACTCTCACTACTAATGTTTTGGCTTCACTTTCAGGAAGCTACTATGTCATCCATTTTTTGATCATGTTATCATGTCTTTCTGTAACCTCTTCCTCTCTTTTTTCCCTCAGACTGGCCCAGTCCCGCCCCGAACCCGTCCCTGACAATGCAGCTCTGAGCCCCCTGCAGCTCTTCCATCACACTGCCTGCAGCAAAGAGCCACAATAACACAAACCAGCACCACAAAAGTTAGTCAGAAATCTAGCACAGGTCCCAGGATCAACAAAAAAAGAAGCCTCACAAAAAACAGCTCTGGCGCTGAGAGGAATACACATCACGCTCCCCGGTGCACAAACCTGAACCTGAGAGGCTGTTTGATATTCTGCGGCTGCTGCTCAGGAGCCCCGAATGGAAACCCTGATATTATAAACTGCTTTTCTCTGTGAATGTCTGCCCGTCAACACACACATTCAGCTCAGTGTAAACAGCCATCTCCTGCCATTTCCACAATCCCACACGCTGCAAGATGAGAAACGACGCCGTCTGAGTGTGACAACGCGACTGCAAGGCAAGAAAAATGACATATTTCTCCTCAGGAGTGTGAAGATCCGGATGAATGCCAAGCATCAGTGCTGTGTGTTTGTCAAAATACTAAGCACAGGGGTGAAACTTGGATACCAGGATGAAGATTCTCTCAACATATGTGAATAAATACGGCTGTGGTCTCTTTTTAACGGCTCATGGTCACTGGAACACGTACCATGTGCTCACCTTTAAGTTTATTGTGCTCATCTTTCCTGTGTAACAACATGTGATGACTAGAAATACAGTCCACCAGCCACATTGTCATATTTATACATGTGTCCTTGAATGCACCACGGACAAGATGACTTTCATTAAGGCTGGCCACACACAGGAGACAATTTTAAGACGGATTCAGGGTCTGATTTTCATCCCCAAAGATCAGGGACGCACGGCCTGATTTGTGGCTCATCTTAACCGATTTCTTGTCCAAATAATCCTCATATATATGGGGGAATGTGACTATCTGACTGCTCCTGACCACGTTGGAGCCTCATGATCTGGGATCCCGAATTTCAAACATGTTCAAGATTTACATTACCTTTTCAGACTGCCTCCAAAACCCAGGATTACAAGACGAGCAGAGTGGAAAGTGTCATCAAACGGATGTTAGAGCTCATGAGCACGGCATCAAACGTTAAACACAAATGTACCCAGAGCCACGAGAGAAATCTAAAGTGGAAAAGCAGCGTTGTATTCCCAGATCCTTTTTGTTACTGTAACACACAAGGAAAGCTGGCTTTCAACATCAATGTTTCTGTGAACTATCGTTGATGGAATTGTTGCCACACTCACCATGTGGGTGATTAGAGGACTTTAATGGTAAAAATAAGTCTCCCACAGTTTTATGAAAAAAAAAAGATCGAAAAGTTTTCTAGAGTGTTGATTGTTCAGATAACTGCAGATTCAGAGTTTAGAAATCAACAAATTTACTGGAGGACACATTTGAGACCCAAACCCCACCACAATAGCTTTTCAACTTCTGTACTCAAAACTTTAAAGACGGGGTATCGTGTTATTTATTTATTTATTTAGTTTCAGTGTTTATTCTGTATGTCTGGTTCCATGTAGTATCTTTACATGGTTTACATCCCCTCCAAAAATCTGTGTCTTTATAGCGTACCACTCTACAAACCCCATCATCTCTGATTGGCCAGTCCTCTGGGGCCCTGTTTGAGACTAAGCTATTTGCAGACCTTTATGTTAAATGCAATTAGGAGATCCTTTCTTTTAGTTTTTTTTCTTGGGGCTTTTATGGCTTTAGAGTAGGAAATGGGGTGGGGGTGGGGGGTGACGTGTGGGAAAGTTCCCATAGGCTGGATTTGAGCCTAGGTGACCTGTGCAACCTAGACCACTAGGCTATACGAGCCCCTCTAGGAGTGTCATATCCATTGTCAGTGATGCTCACTTCATTTGGGGTCTTTGCTTGCGACTCCCTCTGCCTCAGAATTTCCATGTGGAAGGGCAGGGAGCTCTTAAAACAGAACCAATCCTGACTAGATATGTTAAAATCTACACTCTGTTTAGCTTCTGTCTCTTTAAGGCACTTTGCTCCACAAACCCACTTCCCTCTGATTGGCCAGCCTTCATGAGGCCTGTTTGGGGAGGAACTATGGGCAGACCTTGGTGTCTGAAAATATGAAAATGTAGAGGTTTGAAAATCTGCAAACACTCAGTCTTAACCATCAGCATTGTTACTTTGAATCTGTAGCGGAAGTATGGGAAATGAGAATATCCCCTCTTTAAATCCAATACCCCCTCTTTAAAATCCATCTCATTGTTATGTAATCAAAACTTTTCGACCTGTTTCCATTCTCGGCCTCCTCTTGCAGCCGGCTGTCACTGTACATAGAGATGATGTTAGAGAATTACTGACGTGAGGTCATGAAGGCGCCTGTAGAGTAAAGCCGCACTATTATTAGAGCAAAGAAGCTATTTCCATACTCTGTATTTTTTCACTGTGTGTCATTATAAGAGATGTAGAGAGGATAGAATCAGGGCTTCACGGCTAGTTTCAGAGATTTATGACTTTAGCTCAGATATCTAGTTGCTTCTTAGAGTTAGACGATTTGTATAAATGTGATGTTTGGTTTGATCTTTTCATTTCTGCAGGATTCAGTTTGTTTTTGCACACATGCACAAAATACAAAACACCTGTGCAACACAACATCCTTCATCCTGAATCTTATTACAGACTCCTCAGCTGAATTATTCTATCCTCGGCCCTGATGGAGTTCATGGTCAGGAGGATATTATTCTGTGCCCCTGTCCTTCTGAAGGGTCTCTGCGTTCATAGACTGAGAATAATTGCAGCGTCCAGCAGGAGGAGGGTGTGTGCGTATGTGTGTGTGTGTGTGTGTGTGTGTGTGTGTGTGTGTGGAGGGGGGGGGTTCTGTGTTGTCATGACACCCGCTCTCGAATAATTGGATGGCTTATCGTGTTACACCATGAAGCTTAATGGCATTGTTTGGTCTCAGACTGGAGGAAAAAGCAGCTCTGTGGAATGGTTGATGAAAAGCTCTGCAGGATTCCTTAAAGATCCTCCAGTGAGTGCTTTTTGTTTTTCACCCTTAACTGTGCTTTCTTAGCTTTGAGGTCAAAACGCAGCACCTTTCCACATGGATAGAGGTGATTTTTGCACCTCACTAGCTCTGTTATCCACTGGTGGATTGATCTTTAAGCTGGTTGAGAGACATTAAATGATATTTCTAGGAAGTCTGTTCCTTGCAGAATTTGTGAACCATTAAGCTTATTGTAAGTTCAGGCAGGCCAGAGTTAAACTTGTCCAACAGAACATCAGCTAAGAGCTAAACTGATTACATCTACACATCCAACCAGCAAAAATCAAAATTTACTCTGCTCTCCTCCTTTTCTGCTGTGTCTGATTTGATCAGTGTCATATGTTTCATCTCTGATGCTTGTTCTCAGTATTGCATACAGATAATTTGTTCTTTTGACAGGAGTGGTCTGGACTAAGTTTGGAAGAATCAACTTTCTTTGCTGCCAACTCAAAAGACTATTTTAAGACAGATTTAGGGCCCAGATTTTCTCCCTCAAAGATCCTGATAGGATTGTCATTTTTGATTATTTGTCCAAAGAATTCTTAAGTATTTGGAGCTCCTGACTGCATGATAGCCTCAAAAAATCAATCTGAACTCCCCTTATGTGTGTTATCACACCACTTTAAAAGTAGTTAAGAATCTTAAGAGTCTTCTAGAGCGTTAAAATTCCAGATAGCTGCAGATTCAAACTTAAACCCCACAAACCTGCACATGAACAGTTTGAAACTGTACCACTGACACAACTTTAAAGCGTGGGTGTTGTGTTTTTTTTTTTAAGTCTTTGTTCTGACCATCTGGTCCTCCTGTAGCAGCTTTATATGATTCACAGCTAAAATAAAACCCCATTTTTCTCTCATTTGTGTTTATGAAACTCTCATGTTTCAGCTACTGTCTCTTTAAGACTCCCTAATCCACAAACCCACTTCCCTCTGATTGCCAGCCTTCTTGAGGCCAGTTAGGAGAATTAAATGAGATGACATTTGTTGAATTTTGGTGTACAATATATTTTTTTGTGAGTATTTAAGTTTTTGTTTCTGTTTACACACCTTTCCCACTCCTTAAAGATGCTAGCTTAAAAGATTTATTCTCATTTTATTGCAATGTTGTGTTTCTATTTAAAGTAGAAAAAGAAATTCTATAAGTGATAGTGTGTGGGGAACGAGTGGTTATGCACTTGGAAATCCGGACAGGGTGAGCATGAGGGAACTTGCAGCTCATAAATGCTTTCACTGTCATGCCCAGATTGCAGGACAGGATGTTCTCCCTATTATAGAGACAGTTGGGGGTCAGTAACTCGTTATATCAAAGTAGACTTTGTCATTTTTCCAACCCTAAGCCCTGTTTGAGATGGTAACTTGTGTTTTTTGCCACAGTGTCAACAGGCAGAGCTCCTTGAATTACCCTCATTATGGGGATTTGACCAATCAGGAGCAAGTATAAACCATAGGCATGTATATGTAGAGGATCACATCAGCTGTTTGTCACTTTTATCTATATACACCAACTTCTTGCCCCCCTGGATGAATTGGTGCCCCTGATTTGCCACCAGGTCAACAAAAGGTCTGGACACACCCCTGCTCTTACACGCATTTTTACAGTTTTCATCATAAAGATGAAAACTGGAAATCTTCACAGCTTTAAGACGAGCTGGAGGATTATCTTTTGCAGACACTTCAAAGGAAGAAATTGACTCTTCTCTTAGTTCTGCTCTTAATTGATTTTCTGCAGATTTAAAAAAATCTTCTCGTAATTTGATTCTGAATCTATATTTAGAGCTGATCAATCCCTCTTTAATAACATCACAGGGTGAATCAATCGAAAACTGTACAGGCTTTTAAACCTCAGCAGACTGTACACAGCACATTCACATTCCCTGCAGGAAGGTTTTCTTTTGGGGAGGGGGGGTGTCAGACCTGCGCTCAGAGGTGCAACATGCCAATCGGAGTCTGGTGTGCACAGAATACAAATCAGGCAGCGAGGGTTTGAGGACAGAGAACAACAGAGGCTTCTGAAGAGGCAACAAGGAGAGGGCCTGACGTTTACACTCTCAGTTTACGTTCCAATGAAGGTGCTCGTTTTCTATCTATGCAATCAGGGGGTTTCCAGCAGTGATGTGGTGTTACGGTGATGAAAAGTTGTGCAGTCATCCTACACTGTGTAAAAACATGTACAGACTTTGGAAACTGTTCTGGTTTGTTACATATTTATGCATAATAAAAGACTTTCTACAAAACCTTTACTCGTTTCATCCATTTATCACATGAAGCAAAGTCTTTAGGAGCTTTGACCCTCTGCCAAATGTTTATGAAATCAGAGTTTGTTAGCAAATCATTTCAGCCCTTGTTGAATGGCCAGAATCTGTAGTTGTTCACTAGGAAAAAAAGACTGTTTCAGATTTAACTTTCTCTCTTAGTCACTCCACCTGACTCACTTGGGTTTATATATTTAGAAATAACAGGTTTTGGTGCAGATCATCTTATTTTAAACTATGGATTACAAATAAGCAAATACATAAAAGTGAGACTATTTCAAAATCACTTTTAAAGTCCTCACAGTGGCTCACATATACACATAACATTTATTTAATTCTGTTTTCTTACAACTTGGTTGTTTTTGTGTAACAAGACTTCTGTACAGGACTTGATAATTATAGCAGTGGACATTCATTTTAAGTGGAGCAAGCGGGTCAACTCTTTTGGAAGTTTAAGTCTTTGTCAATGAATGAACAGCCACTGGAGTTCATTTTTTTAATATCTGTATCTGAATGACTGAAAATGACACAGTCTGGGTGCGGGGGGAGTTGAGGATTAAATCCAATTTTAGATCATGTTTTTTAAATTCCGTTTCTAGTGGCACATCTTTCAGTCCATATTAAAGCTCAGTGGTACAAAGGAGTCTTACATTCTCAATTGGGTAGCAGAACTATCATAGTTTAACATTTGATTGAAGCAATAGTGTGAAGCCAGCTTTAGTCAGGACAGTGGCAAGTAAGGGTTGGTGTGAAAAATCAAATGTGTAATTTGCATTTCTGTTGATGTCATAGTATTTTATCGGACATTTCTACCATTTTTGACCAATGAAAGATTCAGTTCCATTAAACCGTCAATGACCTCCTGCCTCTGTGGCCTGCTATAGTTTAGTGTGTTCCCCTCTACTCCCTGCAGGTTTGGTGGGAGGTGTTTGCCACACCAGGAAGGATACCCCAGCTGTATAACTTCCTTTGTTAGTTTAGTTTCCTATATTTCAGTTGTTGTTAATCATTTGGATTCGTATTTTGTAAATACATTCACCTCCTCATTGTCGTCAAACTATCTCCTTGTTTGTCATGGCTTTGAGCTGGGCCATGACATAGTGTAACCACAAAAGCATAACAAATATTCAGAAATTCACTTTATGATATAACAGCATCTTGATGAAATATATATTATTCTTTGTTAGAAATATCATCTCAAAATATATTTTAAATCTTTTATTTGTGAACCTGAAAACTTAATGTTTTTTCTCTATTTTTGGGCTCAGTTGGTTTAAAATGATTGCTAAAATGATTCTTTTTATAGTGTAGTACACTGCTTTATTCATATTCATAGGAACTTTTTCATGTAATTTTAGATATATTTTTTTTATTGAAAACATTGGTTACACCAACTGACCTTTACCACTTTTACCACCTGACCTCGTTTTTTCACTACTGTCATACATTTACAGGGTTTCTGGCTAAAGCACAATTTTACAATGTCCTCAAAAGCTCTTTTCACTCCCATGTTGGCAGGTCTGCTTTAAAAAATCATTTTATTTAGTTTCAACACTTGATTTCTTTTATTTATTTGCACCATTTTTCAGTTCAATAATTGTTTAATTTTACCAAAAACTAAAATTTGTTTTTATCATTTTACACAGTCACAGCTCTGTTGAAGTTGCAGTTTGGCCTTCGTCAGTTTCAGACATCTGCTGTGATCTGAAACTGCTGCAGTTTGATCAATAAGAGTTTGAGAAATCTTTCTAACAGACAAACAACCAGAGTCTGTGAACCAAACGTGTTATTGTGTCTGATCTGTTATTTTCAGTCCCCTTTAATCTCATCTGTTCTGTTTTTCTCTCCAACATCTCATGGCTCTGTGAGCTCCATTCAGAGCCAGGACTCTCTGTGGTTTGGCTTCCTGACTGAGGTAATCATCACACCAATGTCCTTCGTTCAAACTGTTTTCACAATCAGAAAGAAAAGAAGAGTCCCTGAACACTTTGCTGTCATTATTCTCAGATTGCAAATTGAATGTGTTTGCTCAGTCTGATGAGAGTTTCCAAAGGTTTGCAAACAAGACTGATTTCTGGAGACGCAGAGAGAGTTATGAATCAGATCCCAGAAAGTTTTCTAACAGTAGGCCTCTTACTTTTATCTGCACATGCACTTTTATCACCTCCAGGGGAAGAGAGGGAGGAGGAGGAGGATGGCTCAGCTGTTCTCTGCCCTCAGAACTTTCGGGTCTGTAATCCTGGAGGAGCGTCCAGAAAACTCAAAGTGACCGTCCTGTCTGGAATCAAAGAGGGAGCCGAGCATAGAGCATCGAGCTCTGCGTTCGGTCTGCAGGGAGCTTCAAAGAGCAGCTACACAAAAGTTCAACTTTGATATTTTCACAAAGCTCAGCAGAGATTCAGAGGCTGCAGATCTTCTTCAGAGATCCTGCTTATAGACGACTCTGACTCTGCCTCATGTTTGTGTCATCAGTGAGAGGATGAACAAAAAGGTGTTTGTTTGTGGAAAGACATACGTACTAATCAGTCTCAGGTTGAAGACTTCTTCTGCTCATTAATGTAGTCTGCCTCTGTGTCGTCCTGGGAAAAGCTAATGAAGCTCTCTGAGTGTTCAGAGCTGTGTCATTAGCTGCTAAGCGGCTATTTGAGGTAAATTTAGAACTGCTAATGAGCTGCTGATAAGGTGCTGCTCTCATATCTTCATTCAGTTTAATGACGGGTTAGAGTTTGATATTAAGAATCTGTGCAATGTAGAGATCTTTGTGTTGAGTGTTCTTGAGCTAGACTAAACCCAGTGTGAACGGGATTAAAACATTTTCTGTCAGATAAAAACAGGATGTGCTTTATATTACAAACTTTATCAAAAAAGTTTGTTCTTAAACTTGTTTGAGGAGTCAAACTTCTCGTCTCTCATTTCCTCTGTCTGGATAAGAAAACATAAACACAGTCATCTAATATATTCCTGAAACAAGGGACCAAACAGGACGGTAATGAAAGCGGCTCCCTCTCAGAGCTAAATATAAAACTCTATTTATTTATTTAGAGATGTAATATATCTCTAAATCTCATCTGAGATCTAAGCGCAGCTTATCTGTGCTGAAACAACAGCTCATAAATCAGACGAGCAGCTAATGAAAGAGCCTGCAGTGCTGCAGCCACCGCATCAATTATTAATCACCAAGATGCTGGGATCACTTTCTATTCTGAGGACAGTGTTATTCTGAGAGACTTCACTCCGATTATCTGCTGGACCGGGACCTTTAAAGGCCAGGGGAGAGTGTTCTGCAGCAGGTGACGGCAGATTAAAGTTCATCTGGAAGCTTTAAATACAGAATTTGTTTCATACTGAGTGTTAACACTGAGGGTTGAACTTTAAAGTATGTTGACAAAATTGCATTTTGGTATTTTTTTCTCTGGTTTCCAGCTCTGTAAAGTCCATGTAAGGAATTTTAAGTGACTTTTAAAAAGTTCCACTTTTACACACACTTTGGATGTTCAAATTCCATTATTTAAAATGAGATTATCAGCTCTGCTAAAAGCTATTTCTCAGTATCCATATACATCACAAAGACCAAAAGTCCCCTTGATGACATTACAGCAGTCTATAAAGTTTAGCAGAAAAAAGTAAGATCTGTCCCTTTTCAGATTGTCAGATTGAGTGCAAATTGAAAACGCTTTGCAAAACGAAATGATACAACACTAACAAAAAAAATGAGGACAAAAACCAGGACAAAATTCAAAACAAGAGCAACCTTTTTTGGACACCAAAGAAAGTTAAATGGTAGAGTGATAGAGCACAAGCTAATGGCTAAAACAGGGGCTAAAGGCTTAAACACAGGCTAAAGACTAAAAAAGGGTTAAAGGCGAAAACACGAGCAACAGGATATAACGTGGGCTAAAGGCAAAAACATGAGCTCGTGCTTAAAACACAGGCTAAAAACTTAAACACAAAATAAAAGCTAAAACAAAATCTAAAGGCTAAACACGGGCAAAAGGCTTAAACAACACACAAACACACAAAAAAATGCCGATTAGCATCATGGGAAAAGGTGTCTTAAAAGAAAAGTCGAGTTAAAAAGATCTGATCTTGCTTTGGAAAGAATCTCCTCTTTACGACAGTCAGTGCTAGTGCTCATGGGAAACTGAGTTTTTTTTTTTTTTTTTTTAATCCTTGAAAATCAGTCCTCACAGAGCTGCTCAGGTTTCTCAAAATGATGTTGTGTAAGTTTGTTTTTTTTGTGCTGATGTGTCACAACGATAAAATATTCATTGAGGAATGGTTCAGAATCGAATGCACCTCTTAGTTCAGTTTATGCTTTTTGTTCCACTAAATGAAAGCAGTGATTTTGCAGTAATTTAATCACCACATCACGTCCTGATTAATTAGTCCAATTTTTTACCTGCATTAACAGTTTTTGAGATGTGCCTTGGCAAACATTTAGTGCATGATGTGCAGTTTTCTGTGAGTCTGAGCCAGCATTTAATGCACACGTCCACCTCACCCTCAGAGGAAGTGATTCAGCGAGAGATCAGTTACATCATCCGCAAACTGCATAAGCACACGTTGAAAAGGAGGTTTATTTACAGGAAATACAACCAAACTTTAATGAGGAAAAAACTTCTTCACAGTACTTCAATCAAGTTTATTTCTCTACTCGGTGGCTAAATCAGATTGCACATCAAATGCTATTCTACAGGCGAATGACCTGCATGCATCTTTATTCAGTCAGGGATGAAATATCTACAGACATGTTTTTTATGCAGGAGATGTGAAAAAATACATTATGGTAACAAGAGAATGAGGTTTTCATATCAACACTTGGAAAAAACAAACACGTGTGACTTCTCTTCTTATGTACATCCTGCAGCAGCTGAACCACGAAAACAAAACAGAAACATGAGACTTTATTCACAGTGAGGAGATACTTTAAAGCTGACTGAAGTGTCTAAATCGCACATGCTGATATCAAAAATACACTGCCTATTAAAAGCCGTGAAGACAGGCCTCCCAGAGATGATGTGTGTGTGAGATCTGTATTGCAATAACGTACCAAGCACCTGACGTGGATGTTAACTGCACCACATGTTCATATTGATCTACACTCTATCCGCCTGCAGGACGGCGTTTCTGTTAACTACTGAACAGAGGGAGCGTGAGGGGATCAGGTTGTGTATGTGTGTGTGTGTGTTCAGGGTTGTGTGTCTGGATTTCTGACTGGATGAAAATATGGACGACATTAGCTCTCTAAAAAGTGAAGCCAAAACATCTCTTGGCTCATTCGTGTCACTGTGAATCATGGATCAAGTAAGAATTTTACTTATACATCCTGTTTTCCTCAAACATGCTGATATATGTCTTAGTGTTTGTTTCTCTGAGAAGTTTCATTTTAATTTGACATTTGATGCTGAAAAGTGGAAATAAAGTTAAAGTGACACCATGATTGACAGCTCTCTTAGCAAATATTTCTCCTGCATTGTTTTTTTCACTGGATTGGGATAGAAGAGGAGAAGGAAACACTAGAGCACAAGTCCTTGAACTTTCTTTCACTGTGAGCATCTGCCTGAGAGATCTTAGCATGCTTTCCACCAGAGGTACCAGGAACTTTTAGTTCAAGGAAGTACTCACCTATTGTCTGCATTTCCACCACAGTCCCGCAACATAATGCAACTCATGCTACAGACAAAGGATTTCCAGAGGAACTAGGGACTTCTTTTGAAGTACTAAGTAATTTTCAACTGCATGAACTAGGGTTTAAATTTGAGACTTTAGGGGTGGGGCCTGCTAGCTGAACGTTCTAATTGGTGAAACCAAT
This sequence comes from Halichoeres trimaculatus, assembly GCF_033239565.1. Lineage (NCBI taxonomy): Eukaryota > Metazoa > Chordata > Actinopteri > Labriformes > Labridae > Halichoeres > Halichoeres trimaculatus. Next base: position 23,822,199 of record NW_027437191.1, on the reverse strand, counting down.
CACCCTCCTACAGGAACAATCACCTTAGCCTATAAATCCTCCATGCTAACAGGCTAACTGCGGCCCGTCTTTCTGTTCTACTGGTCAGAAACGTCTGTCAAAAGGGATGCAAAAAATAAAATTTCCAGTAAATTTCAGGAAAGTTTCCTAAAAATTTTAGCTCAAGAGTATTGAAAATTTAGGGTTTTATTGCCATCAACTTAAGTAAAATTTTCTAAAAAAATTTCAAGGATTTTTTTTTTTTTGGTTTTCAACTTGATTTGAAATATTGCATTAGACAAGTCTGCATGCATGTCTGCATGTAACAGAACAAAATGTTCAATATTCATGCATTTCCATGACCAGATTAATGCAGGTAATATAAATTTAGACCCTGGTTCCTGCTTTTGAAAAGTCCTCAAAAAATACCAATTTCTGGGGAAAGTTCCTGCAGTTGAAAAGCACCTTTTGACTTTCTTTCAGTGAATTAATTCTGTGTTTTGGTTTCACTTTATCCCAATGGTAAGAGATGGAGGTGTGTCGTCCATATTTTTATACAGTCAGTCTCTAAGATAGAGCAGCTTCTCTTTACAAAACCAGCTTTTGTGACTTTTATGGACTTTAATTCTTTTGAACTCACCAAACCCTAAACCTTGTCTTCAGTTGGCTCTCCACATTTATGTGAATGTACACGCCACTTTGGCTTTTCATAGCTGCACTACGATCCTTTGTTTTAATCTTTAATCTGTCACAACCAAGGTAAACAAATAAATAAATAAATAAATAAATAAAAAGACAAAGAACTAGACCACTAAAAGAGAAACTACAGAAGATATTTAGGTATTCTTTGAACAGGGACATTTTTTTTACATGAAGAAGAGTCAAAGAAAACTTCACTAACCTGAAAAAACCATCAGCTACAGTCTGACAGTGCAGCCTCTTGGGGAAAAGGCAGTTTTTAAGGGGGTCCCAGTCCAGAGGGATGTGAATTGGAGCAAGAAATGAGCCAGACAAAGATAGGAGTATGATTAAGTTTGAGTAGATTCATCATCTACACTTACGTTAAGTCTACTTTTAGAAATCAATAACAGAATAAATCATCTTCAGGACGTAAACACTGCCAGGATTTTAATATGGGTGATGGATTTGGTTTCTTTGGCTCTCCACAACAGTTTCCCTCTTTTTTTGTAGACAATTTATGGAGATCAGACCCTGACCAGGCCAGATTAATGTCTGGTTTCAGTAAATAGAAGTTTTAAATCTAGAAGGTGAATCTAACAAAAACTATGGGTTGATTTTAGCTGGACTAAAAGTTCAAGTTGAGACAGTCTCAGCAGAGACCCGAGCCCGTCTTCTCCTGGCTGCTCAGTGTTCCCCACAGATACTTAATGCATGCATGTGCGTCTTCAATAAGACATTACTGATCAACCTTAGTCTCTGATGAATACCAGCAGAAACGTTACATCCTTTAATCTGGTTTCCTCATCAGTGAGAAAGGTCGAAGTGCATCGATGGTGGAGGAGAGAGGAAATTAACGTCCGCTTCCATCATGTCAAACTTCTATGATGTTGATGGACGGCACAGAGGGATGAAACTGCAACGAGAGAAATAAAAATCAGGGTTAGAGACGCTCTTTGATCAACAAACACAGAGAGTCTGAAGCTCTCGTCCTAAACTTTAAAACTATCCCACAACAGTTTTCACAAACACAGTTTAAAGGCTGTGGTGAAAAGTTCAACTCAATTTAAAAACAAGTTTCTTTTGTTATTCACTGGGCATCTCTGGGACCTCGAACAAGCTTTGTTTTCTCCTCACAGAACACAAAGTTTCACACAAATGAGGGTTTCACTTTGAGACAGTTTGTATATATTCTGTTTCTTAAAAAGAATAAATGAAAAAGCTCAAATTAATGAGCAGAGAAATAACACTTTACAATCAGCAAAGATTAGCTGAAGTGATTTATTGGAAAATAAAAGTTAGGTGTGGACCCAAATCACCTGAAACTTAAAGATGGGGTATCCCTCTTTCCCATGGTTTAAACATGGATTCCAAGTAAAATTATTAGATTTGATTCCAGATTGTGTTTTTCATATTCAAAATAAAAATCAAAATTCTCAAGTCTCAGCCTGATGAAGACATACCTGCTCAGTTTTTTGTATTTAAACATAATTCATATTTCCTGGAACTTGAAAAGCCATTTTTAACCCAACTGACAGATTATTTAAGCAATTCAGGGGCCACTTTTCTCTTTTATTATGTTAAAATCAGACATGTTTATTGACCTGCCAGGTGAATTTGGCTGATATAAACCCTTATAAACATTTTTTGCTAGAAATAAGACAGAAAAATATTCTTAATTTTTAGTTTTAGTGGTGAAATCAAAACAATCAGCTTTTATTTTGAAGAGCATGCCAGAGATGTTGTGCTTTTTTATTCCAGGTGGGACTCGAAGATAATATAAAGAAGCTTTCTGCTTCCTGCAGCTGAATCCATCACGCCCAGCTCTGACAGGTGTCTCTGTTATGTAAAAATTATTGTGATCATGTTTTTGTTGCATAACCAAGTCAGCAGCTGTGAAGTGAGTCATCTCAGTGTTTTTACATTTATCACTCTGCTGCATGTGCTCTGAAAACACACGTTACACACACAGATTCCAGCACGTGTCTGTGTGTGTGTGTGTGTGTGTGTGTGTGTGTGTGTGGGCAGAGCAGATTTATGAATTACTGAATGAATGATGGCCGGGCTGCGTCCTCGCTCTTAGGGTGGTGTTGTGCTGTCTCTGATGAATCCATTGTTAATGTTATTAGACCCACCTGTGCTCCTCCTGCTGTGAGACAGGTACGCTGATGTATAACTGAAGCATCTGTGTGGAGGAGTGTGTGTGTGTCTGTGTTAGTGTGTATTCAAAGTGATGGAGACGTCAGCCTGTGCTCACCTTGCTCCTCAGCAGCCCTCCACTGTGATGCTCCGGCGTGCTCCGCTCCGACGACGGCTTGGCCTTCTCCTTGTTGTTGCTGGAGTCGTTGTCCTTGATGATGTCATACTGGCGGCAGAAGAGGGCGATAACAGCTGGCAAGAGGCGAGAAACGAACAGAGAGAGACAGAGAGAGGAAAGAGAGGGATCAGGCGCTGTCACTCTCAGACATGTCACTGCTTCCTTTCACATTGAAACGCCGTGTGGATAATGGAATTCTGCTCCCATGAGACTGACGCCTTCATCTGGAAGCTCCACGAAGCTCACTCTCCGTGAGCTTTGGCTTTCTTACTGTTTACAATCTGCCACATGCACTTCTGTGCTTTTGGTTTGAATGAACGCTCCGCGATTAACTTCCCCTGCTTCGCTGAGGTTATGAATTTCTATGAGAATGCCGTGATTAAATATTCAGAAAGTGATTCTCAGCCGGGGTAATGCCAGCCGGAGAACTGGGAGAAAGACTCAGATGCACGACATAACTTGTTTCATTAACAAAATTATTATTCCTGAGCGGAGGATGTGCTCTGCATGAGGGCAGAGACGCACTCACGACACGGTCCAGCTGAGGAATGATGTGAGGAAGCTTAGAGTAGTCTTTGAACTGTTGATGTGGGAGAACCATGTGCAAAAACACACAAAAAGGTCTGAATGGCAGGGATGTACCGATCCAATCCTGGTATCAGGTATTGGCCCCAACATGGCCCCTCAAAGCCGGATCGAGTATCAGTGGGAAAGGATTGGTCCGAACTTGACACTAAGGCTGAACTAGGCTTTAGTCTACAGAAAATAAGATTTTATAATTGAATAGTCATTGCAGGTTTGGGGACCACAAAAGTTGGATCGGTGCATCCCTACGGAACAAAACACAAACTGCTGGGAGAATGGGGAAGACAGAGAAAGAAGCAATGAAGGTTCAAAAGGAGAAGGAAAAACAGAACATGATGCAGGTGAGATGGCAAACGTACAAGGCAGGAAGTGCTTCTTGGTGATAAATCTCTCACTGTTGTAAAACCTGTTTATTTCTCCTTTAAATGGAGCCACATCTCTAAGGAACATGCATCTGAGGGATGAGCAGCTGAGCTGGGTATGTGCCCCCCCAGAAAAAACTGCCAAATCTTCTCCACCAATGGCAAACAGTTACATGGAGGACATACAGACCTTTTCTACATCACGTAACAAACTTTGTCCCCCCTCACATGAATGGCCAAACGGACAAGTTACTTACAGTGAAACAGTTTGCCCTTTATTTTCACTTTCCTGTTTTTATGAGAAGCCTTGTAAATGTCCATTCGTCGCTTCATTTTGTGAATTTGTTCTGTCACAAAAGCAAGCATTCTTACATTTGTTTAATACTTCAAACATTTTTTAAAAACAAATGAAGCTGATACAGATGCTGCTATTTTGTGGGTATCTCTCACAATAATGTGTTTTTTTTGAGGGTGATGCTCACATGTGATTCGCTGCATGGCTGCAATAGTGTCAATCAAAACAAAGTTCTGCTGTGAGAAGAGCTGAGCGACTGAGTCAGAGCTGAGCAATGACAGGAAAACAGTTAGAAACTGACTCTTATTCAGTGGAAGTAGGTTCTTCTGATCGAAGGAAAGAGGGAAACTGCATAGTGTTCGTATTAAAACATGCCATATAAAAAAAGAAGGGTTAGGGTTAGGAGTTCCAATTCAAGGAACCATATCCCCAAAGAGGAACCTCTTTGGGGATATGGTACTTGTGTGGTGCTGTATGAATGACTCCTGTCCACGAAATAGGGGGACCTGAGGGACAGAGAGAAACTTGGGGGCAGAATTTTGTACCAGGCACAGCCATGTTCCAGAGCCCTGATGTTGTTGAGAAGTACTAGACGATTAATTAAAGCCCAGTGAAGACGATATAAAAGGCTGTACAACTCTATGGTTGGGGAACACTTCTGTGTTGAGCTACAGCTGAAAAACTTGCAGTAGTTAATTTGACCAAGTTTCTTCTCCAAACATTCATAATAACTACTAATACGTGAGAATCACTGTCAGGGAACAGGAGGGCAATTGCTGACATCTGTTTGCAGTAGAACTGTCCCAAAAGGTCATTTTTCAATCGATTAATCGGACTATTTTGACGATTAATCGATTAATTTAACAACTATTTTTACGATTAATAGATTAATCTAGCAACTATTTTTACGATCCATCAATTAATCTAACAATATTTTTTTTGATTACTCAAGCAAATATATTTTTAGTATTACTTAATTAGGGTTAACTATTCACACAATAAGGATGTCACATTGCACTTATGACGAAAACTCTGCTCCACCTTGTAGCAGCAAGTACTAACGACTATTAAAATTTGTTAAAATGAATTTTTACAGTCGACTACGTTGACTAATCATTAGGGTTGGTTTGTTAATGGGCCAAAATTACACCTTGAGTGTAATTGTGCGAAATTGTACCCAAAACACACAGTACTTCTGCCGTCCACTGACGTGAGACCAGAAGGGAAATGCACACATTAACACTCTGACAGGATTTGTTTTATTGCTGCTTCTTACCTGCTGTTTGTGTCTCTGCTCGTCCATCCATCACAGCTTCTATGTTTCTCTCTTCATTATTTAAAATAAAATAAATTAATTCAGCGCTGTGTTAATGTTTCATTTCTGTAGATTGATGCTGTCATTGTTTGGACAAAATGTTTCTTTATGCTTTGGCAACTTTTCCCTCTAAATCTGCACAAACCCACGTAAATTTAATTAAATTCATAAAGATCAAAGAAAAACGAAGACAGAGCAAATGATCAGAGAGAACGAACCGTTGTTTTTCAGATTATTACTTGTGGAGGTGTTGATGGCCTCTGATGTGCAGTCCATTATTGAACCCACACCAGTTGTTTGTAGTCTTTCACTCCCACTGCGTGCAGCCTCCGTGTTACTTTGGTTTCTCTCATTAGTATTATTTAACATCTCACTCTGCTGCTCGTGGGAGGGAAGCCCTGCTCCCGGCAGCCCGTCAGATGTGCCACCTCTCATTGTGCTGCAACACTTCATCTATCAGAGCGTTTCCTGAAGAACTTTTGGCTGAGGAGACACTCAGAAGAGCTCAGAGGAGCGTGATGTTTTGAAAAAAGATGGGACGTCAGGTACTGATAGATTTATATCCCAGTGTGTGGTGCTTTGTTTATGGACTCCAAACGTGATCCTGTATCAGCAGCTCTCGTGTCAGATGACAGTTTATTGGTTCGAGGCGTATCGACTTGTATCGACTGGCGTGTCGACTGGTGTGCTGACTGCTGTGTCGATGTATTGATGAAGGTTAGGGTGTGAAAAACCTCCCTCAGATGTGCTCCAGTGGTCTGCATCATCAACGATAAATCCTAATATTCTGCAGAAGCATCAGACAGTCCAATTATCTTTCAGCTTGTTAGGCAGATTTTAATGTCACCTCTCTAATGGTAACAACTGCTCAATAACAACTGACATCTGGTTATTGTGTCCATAAATATCAGACTTTAATGAATTTATGATCTGGATTCAAGAGACCTGGGTTGGAGACTTTCACAGCCACTTCAGGTGAAACTTTTTCTGCACAAACGTGTCGTACGGAAATGAGACGCGCAGAATCAGCCCGAGAGAACGCGTATGGCTTGTATACCATCCAACTCTGCGTGGTGTCTGTTCACAAATTGCAGAGAACGGTGTATAAAAAATGCGCATCTACTACAGTACTACACTAGAGAAGAGAAAGTTGTTTTACAACATTTTTTTTGCCGATTTCTCTCATGCTGAGTTTGGCTGAAATTTCACACCAGGAAATGTTCATCACAAATTGTTGCGGTAATTTCTGTGTGATAAATCGTATAAATGCTGGGGTTTTTGTACCTCTCATAATAGAAGCTCCTGTTCATTCAAGTTTTTCTTGAGTTATAAATCATCTGAGGTGTGCAATGCTGAAGTTTTTGATGCAAAAAGGACCACGTGAGGGGGGTGAGGCTGCTAAAATAACGTCTTTCGTCCACACAAAGCAGAGTGAATCTCATAGACTAATCAAGCATAAACATAGCTTAAGTCAAAATGGTCAGAATTGAGTATAACTCATCAAACACAGCTAAACACCGGATCATAGTCTGTAGGTAAACAATGCCAAAAGGAGTAGCTAGTATTAGCAGAGCTAGCATCTCCCTCTTTGTTGGTTAATGTTTATGTACCTGTCAAAGCATACAACCAATGTCATCTTAGTTTTCTAGATCAAAATATTTACCAACGCCAAAATATGAAGAGACACTACATCTATTATATCAGGGTTTAGGAGCCTTTTAATATTATGTTGGTCGCCACTGCTAAAACTAGAGCTTTGAACTGCCCTAAATTGAACATATGACCAGCATTTTGGGCCCATAACAACATGTTAAACTAGGGATGTCCTGGTCAGTGGTGTGTTTCAGTGGCATGCACAGAATTTTTTAAGGGCAGGGGAGAGAAGAAAAAAAAGACATACAGCACATTCCTGCCACTGAAGAGGACACTAGGTTCCACGTGTTTTAAAAGGCACTTTAGAGCACACTTTTGCCTCCCAAGAGGGCAGTTCATGTTTCAACCAGCGGAAGGGGCAGTTTAGCATCTTTCAACCAAGTGGCAACCTCTGGTCTAAAAATATGAGACAATGTGAAAGTGCTAAAATCTGCTGTTTCTCAAGTATCTGCTTAAGGCTGAGGCTAAGTCAAACAAGGCGTTTACACAGCAGAAATAAACATATTTACAGCCTGGTACAAAAAATGTGTCCTGTCTGAATCATTAATTTCTCTATCAGCACACGGAGCCCTATAGCTGTTGGTGTGGAGACTCAAAGCCTGCCCCACTTCAAATGTGTCCACACCAGAGAATTCACTTCAAAAAATATGTTTCAGAAACATATGGGTGACGTCGGGAGACTACGTCTATTAACTATACAGTCTATAGTTTTAACCAACTAGGAGGACAGTTTAGCATGTGTTTTTCAACAATTTATTTTAAACACGATGTGATTAGTTTGATGACAGACGTTTGTCCTTTGTTTGGGATGGTTCAGGTTGGTTTAAGTTGTAATCCAGTTTGCTGTGAAATTAACATTTCAATAAAAGGAGAAAAAACGTGAAATAGTCGTGTTGGTGCCTAATATCTAAGTTTAAAGTCTCACACTGTCTTGGGAGAGTTGTGTTCAGGACGACCTTGGATTTTAGCATGCTATATTATCAACACACAAGTTCAGAGGACTAACAGGCTAAAGATGTACTTTCAAGATTGTTTTTTTTTTTTTTACTTTGTTCTTGTTAAAACACAAATTAAAATGGTGTGCAGCTTCACTGTCTTACCTCTTCAACAAGGTTTACCTCTGCAAACCCAAGAATCAGATTGAGACTCTTTATCAGCAGATAGTCAATACTAAAAACTTGGATTTGGGGAAAAAAATGCTGATCAGACCATCCCTATGTTTAACTGCATCGCAGAGGTCATGATGTTAAATAATTAAAGCTAACCTAAAGGCCATTTGCTGTATGTCATCCTCCATTCCCTGTTTCCTACTCTCCTAGAAAAAAATTCTATCCCAGAAAGATTAAATATTTATGAATAAATATGCAGCTTGGATGCATCAGGAAAACGCTACCTGTATACTGCCTGGTGCAATCATAATGTTTCACTCTATAACTCTTCTCTACATCTCGTAACGGTGAAGCCACAATTAGGAGTTTCTCCAACACCCCTTGCGTAGTGATTTCACGCTCCAATGCCTCGTCTCCATGACTAATGAAGCTGATGACTGTTAGCTGTGTTTTTGAAAGGTGATCTCTGGTTGCTCCTGGCCTTGATGTCTCTGAAGGTGAGGATTTCTGGGGGCTTGGTGGGGGTAGGTGGGCCTAACGAGAAAACTGGGCCTGACTTGGGCATAACTTGACTTCCTAGTGGCCTCTTCCACCCTGGCTGTCAAATCAACTTGCTCAGGCTCACTGCAGGCTCTGATTACATCTAACTCTTCCTCTCTCTCTGCTCTTAACCTCGTTTCCTTCTCCATGCACTGTGTGGTCGTCTCAATAAAAGCATGAAAGTACCCAAAACCCATCTTAACAAGCATCAACTGAATAGATTAAATATTCATGAATAAGAAGTCCAAGAATGAGAGTTCACATTTGGTGAGAAAACATTTGGAGTTGTTATTTTTTCGGACATCGTTCAGAGTTTATTAAATTATTCAGTTGATCACATCTTTTGGGAGGACGTTCAGGACGACGTTCACCAGATCTCATCAGCAGCACAAGTTTAAAACCCTCTGTGTTATTAAAGTTTAATTCAGTGTTGCTAAATTTGTATTTGTGTTGGGAATTTGTGACAAGAAAAATGAGGGCAAAAACAAAGATACAGAGATCTCCCACATGTAGCCACCAAAGCTGTCTGGATTATTTCTCATCACACAGACATAAAACCTACCTGCCCACATGACCAGGACCACCACGATGATGATCATCTCTCCCGTTTGTAGATGTCGGGATTTATCCAGGCCCTGCACCGTGGGGTCATCTAGGAAAGAGGTCAGAGGAGACGTTTGGATTGGTTTTACTGATGATGTCACACCTTCAACATTTATCTCTGAGGCTTTTATACCATTAAAGGAAAACTGTAGTAGTAAGAAAATGTGGTGGGCATTCCCTCATGACCCTGAAGCATTAATCCTCCTTTAAGTGGATTGACTATTGGGCCGACTTCCACTCCTCAAACTATCTCTTCCCCTGGATGGATGGAACCAGGCCAAAGCACCACTCATCCCAATTGCCTCTTTTAGAGAATCGAGTCGTTGAGAAACTGGCCCCAAAACACTCAACTGTCAGCTCTCTTTACACTGGAGCTCTGAGGGAGTGAGGTCAACAATAAGGCTACGATCCTTAGTCCTGGTCATAGTGTGAGGGGCATGTGATGAAAGGGGTTGAAACTAAATCGTTTAGTGAAAAAAGTAAAAACTGTTGCAGAGAGTTTCTCTAATCATTCTAGAAACACTTAATGTTGACATTTCAGTCCTCATTTTGTAAAAATGGTCCTGAAGTCAAGGAAGTTTGGAGGCTAGGCCCTGCAAGCTGAACATTTCTGATTGGTGGGACCAATCCAACTCCATCCGCAATAAGATGCTCCCCAGCTGTGATGGACTTGGTTTAGTACCTCCTAAACAATGGTCTGCTTTGAGCCTTATAGAGTGAATGTGTCTCTGTCAGCTCCCAGTGTTCAAGTTTGAGTGACCCTGTAAACTGGAGACCTTCAGCTGAACGTGTCAGTGGATATCCAGTTTACAACAGCTGTTCAAACACAGAAGAAGTCCTGGAGAAGTCATCCTCGTCTAGACTGGCATATGTATACATGGCACAGTCTTCTCAGATCAGTGTCAGAAAATGTTTAATTCAACCAATGCCAAGTTTCAACACTCTGGCATAACTCCTTCGTAGTCAGACTATGAACTTTTCAGCCCACCCTCGTACTTTTATTTCTCTCCTTAAGTCACTGGGGTGATTCAGAAAATTTTCAAGTGACTTAAATGGTTCATACACGTAATTTGGGCCTTAAATTGGGACTTGGAATCAGATCATCAGGACTAAACACAGACCTGACCTCTAAGAGTTTCCGGTGACAGCCAGTGGGCTTTCAGACTGGCTTAAATTACCAAGTAAGAAGATATTTACTCATATTCACTCCGTGTGGTTTTCAAGCTAGTGCAAAGACCAGACATGATCACATCTCTAAACTTTATTTTCTGGTGTCCTATAGTGGCAGACCTCTAGAAATACCCCATGATGCATTGATATAATCCTCTGAATCTGCCCATTGCTCAGTGAGCAGTAGGTTTCATATTAGGCTGCACATTACACTTAAATGTCAGGTCAGGACTCAGGTCAGAGCTTCTCCAGTTTATTAATCTCACATCTGCTCAAACTGTCTGAACTCAACCCACTCAACCATCAACTTTCCTCCACTGCCTAATGAAAACTGAGTTTTTAGTCTTCCTCAACCGTTTTCTCCTGTGACACTGAGCTGCTGAACCAAACCATGAGCATAAATCTCAGAAAGAACATTGAGTTTTCCATCCTGACATTGTTTTTAGTTATACCTATGCATTAAAAAGCTGAGGATTGAGTGCTGAGATAATGACGGTTCCTCCACCATGAATGGCGACTTTTAGGCTCTCAAACTGTGTTTGTTGGAGTCGACCGTGCACGGTATTGATAAACAAGATGTATATGAGTGTTTGTACTTGATGCAGTGAGCGAGAAACAGGATGACCTAAATCCATGTCCTCCTCTGAAGTTTATCCATATTTAATATTGTGAGTTCACTCCAACGTTCGAATGACTCTCTGCTAGAGGAGGAGGACAGGAGGAGAGGAGAGAACAGTTTGTGTTGAGATAATTAGTCGACCTTGCGTCTACTCTCCACAAATCCCAGGTTGTTGTTTGTGGCCGTGAACCGTGTCGGGAAACTCTGTAACAACCCACCAGGGGGGCGCTGCATTGTGGAATTAATTCCAGCCTTATGTCTCCTTGAATGAACACTGTAAACATTTTTACCGAAATTATCTGAGCCCCCTCAAAAATGTTGAAAAACACAGAGCGATATCTGCCACCAGGGGTCTCAAAATCCAAACTGTAATTTGATTTGTTGTAAAGTACAGAGAGGGTTACTGGGTTGTTTTCATTGCAGCCACATTTCACATTTTTCCAGAGAGGATTTCTGCAGTAGCCTCAGGAGGAGGGAGATATCCACAAAAAGACGAGTTAAAGATTTATACAACTCCTTTACCACGTTCTTTAAACTGCACTCAAAGAAGATGAGGATACGACAACCATAATGCCAACCGATCAGTATATTTTGCAAAAAAATGTTGGTTTTTTTCATCTTTGTCGCATGTTTCGGACCAAATACCTTCTAAACTGAAGACCCCACTCCTCACCTGGGGTCACTTTCTTCCCCTGTGTCAGGGGTAACTCTTTGTATTCTCTATCACTTTGTAAATTGTCCAAAGTAACAATTTTAAGCTCAAAACATTTCAACTTTAATTTCATAACATTGCAACTTTAATCTCACAATTTAACAACAGAAATCTTGTAACGTTTCGACTTTAATCTTGCCTCATTACATGTTTAATCCCCTAGCATTGCAACTTAATCTCCCAACAAAATGGCCTTGATCTTAAAGGTTTGGACTTTAATCCTGTCACATTACATCTTTAATCTTGTGGCGTTGAGACTTTTATCTCCAAACATTACCACTTTAATCTAAAAATATTGCAACTTTAATCTCCCAATGTAACATTGTAAAACTTGTTACAACAACATAGACTTTAATTTTGTAGCACTGCAGCTTTAATCTCACAACATGATAACGTCAATCTTGTAGCATTGGGACTTTAATCTTGAAATTTAATGACTGTAACCCTGTATTATTGCAACTTTAATCTCTTAACATTAGCACTGTAATCTTGTATCTTGATGACTTTAATCTTATAAAACAACAACTTCAATCTTGTATCAAAAACGTCATGACTGTAATATTACAAAGAATTTGAAAGTACCAGATCATTTACAATTTATCAGAATAGTTAAAGAGCAGTTTTCTGTTAAATTAAAAAACCCCACCGTCAGCAAATCAGCGTGTCAACTTCTAACTCCAACAAAAGCTAGAAAATGTTTGATTGTGTCTGAGTGAAAGTAAAATTCTGCAAAGGATCAAACAGTGAAGCAATCCTTTCGTCTCAGTGTGTTAATGAGAGTCGAGGTGTGTGTTCTGACTCAGCAAAGACAGCTTGACATCTCTTTGAAGCATCACACGGTAATTGTGTCTAAGGGGACCTCCTACCTCGTTAGGTTTCACTGCTTGAAGGCGTTCATCCTTTGAAATCATTCTTTTGTTACTCCCGTGTGTGTGGAGCGGTTTGACAGCCCGGTGGCTCAGGTAGCACAGAAAGCGGGTTAATTTGTGAGAAAAGCATTTTGATCAGATGTTTTAAGAGCTTTGTGTTGACTGAAACAAACACATTACTTTACAACTTCATTGGCACAGGAAACTCACCTATAGTGAATAAATATTACATTTGAGCCTTTTGTTTTTCAAAATGGAGTTCTTTTCTTCAAGTTAAAGAGGCGGTATCATGCTTTCCTATATTTCCACAAGGATATAAAGTTACAATCCTAGATGTTCACTACCTCTTCATAGTCATATGTTGTAGAAATCCCTGAATCTGTCAGTAAACTGATCAAAATGATCCCTTCCAAAAATAAAGCACCAAATGTTTATGAGACTTTCTGAAGTTATGAGGTCATCCCAGTATTCTACAGGCTTGTCAAGATGCTGTTTAGCAAACTTTAAATGAGCTTCAACATGCCTTTTCTTTAGGAATGGAGGGCAAAGCGTCCACAGAGGCCATGATGGTTGAGTGGATTGCCTATTGTTTTCTCTGTAACAATTGTACCTGCTGCCTCCAAGTCTTTATGGAGCACTTTCAGGGTGGTCTTTGGCTCATTGAATACTCTTCTGACTATCTTTCGGACTCCCTGGTCAGAAATCTTGCAAGGAGCTCCTGTGCATGACCTGTTGATGGTAAGGTGGTGCTTCTTCCACCTGCAAATAATGGCCCCAACGGTGCTGACTGGAATATTCAGGTGCTTTGATATAAGTCTGTAACCAGTTCAATTCTGATGCTGAGCAAAAATCAGGTTGCTAATGTCTTCAGAGAGCTCTTTGCCTTTACCCATCATGAGGTGTGTCGTATTTAACTGCTTGGTGAAAAAAAGACCTTTTTTATAGGACCATTAATTTGCTCTAGACCAGCTGATGCTGGTTTGCACTAATTGGAAGTTCAAGTAATAATTACTGACAGATTTTAGGTGGTATGGTGCATTTCCTTGCCAAAGTATACAGCCTTTCCATGGTGTGTTCAATACTTGTTTCCTGTGTTATCGTACTTAATTCCACATTGTCATTATTTATGGACCTGAACGTTGTGATTTCTTTTCATGTGTGGGTTATTTGAGTTAATACCAATGACTGGTAGTAATTTTGTTTGAATTGCATCTCTGGAAATAAATGTGACGAAGTAAAAGTTGACGCGTTCAGTACTTATTTTCCCCACTGTTTATCCAAAATTGTATGTTGCTGATTCAACAGGGCCTCCAAAAGGCTGGTCAATAAGAAGGAAGGGGGTTTGTGGCACAGGAAGCCTCAAACTGCAGCTAAAATGTAACAACTCAGACAGAGACAAGACTATTTTTTTTCTAAAACACCAGTTAAAGAAAAATAGGGATTTTTTATTAGCTGTTAATCATGTAAAGATAGTACAGGGGCACCAGAGGGACAGAATTAAGCCTAAAAAAGCACAATACCCCCTCTTTAAGGTAAAGTCGCACTAAAAACATTCATCATGCAGCAGTAATTCAGTGTTTTATGCCTCTACTCCCTTATCCATTTCTGCAAGTGCTGGCTGCCTTCAAAACACATCATGCTTCATTTTTGACTGACAGGCAAAGCAAAGAAATAAATGCTCTGATTAAAAGCTTTCCATGGCGCTAATGGAATTGAAATAGACTCGGGGAAGGCTTATTGATCCTGAGAACAAAGAAATGCACTTCAGCCTATTTAAATTCAAACTGCTCTGCGTGACACGGAGCGTATCCCTCCAGGAAATGCTTCATATGAAACAGATGGATTCTAAATCTGGACGGAGCAGGTGTACATTCAACGGCATACGCTCTAATATGTAATCACATTATGAAAAGAGGAATGCAACGAGGGAAAGAATATGAGCGGTATTGATTTCAGTCTGTATAGACTGCAAATGGATTTCTTTCAATAGGAGGCACTTGGCTGAGACAAAGAATCTTTGAAGTGACTTGAGATTAAAAAGGCTTTTAGGGAAGAATGGTCCACAGCAGGTTGCTAAACAAAACATGTCACATTAGATTAAGATGCATTAGGTTCTATTGAGGGTACATGTGATGCTTTTTTTAGAAGGAAGTATCTCAGACATCCTCTCAGGGCAGGATAAAGCTTGTTAAGAAACTTTAAGAAATAATGAAATTTAGCTAGAAGACGAGCTCAAAGAAGTTACTTCAAGGAGAACCCAAAGACCAAATAACTTAAGGATATAGTCCCCCACTGGTGGTTAAGTCTCTCATCGATACCTAAAGAGGGGTTTTGGAGGTCACTGAAATGCTGTGCAGGAAGAGCAACGGAGGCCGGCTCATGACCTCAGCTGTGCCCCTAAATATGTAAATTACTTACATCCTAACCTTTGTAATACCTTAATTGTGTTTTGAAGGAAATCCTCATAAGGTAAGGAAAGGTGAAAGGGGTAATTGATGAACATTTATAGCCATAATTCTCAGAATGAACATCGCTGTTGCTTAAGCCAAAATAAAGACTTTTTTCCAGTTCGTATTGCGTGTTTCGCCATGTCACAAGTCCCAAAGCCTCAGGGCTGGGCTTAAAATGAGCTGAGTGGTTAACTTCTTCTGACTCACATCAGTGAAATGAAAGTGATTGGACTCTGAATCTGGGGCAGCAACAGTCAGCATTAGATTTACAGAAAGCTGACACCGACTGGCTCCACACTTAGCAAAACAAACCCTCACAAATGAAGCTCCTCGTCCAGCGAATGGGCTGTTATTCTGACCCACTTGGACGAGTCAGGGAAGGATTAATGTTGTGCCGTGAAGCTTTTCCAAGAGTCCTGGAAAAAAAAGTGGCTCCGGCTTGTCGGAGTCTTGTCGCGCTCAGCATTTTGAGCCCACTCTTTAAACTCAGTGCTTTAAACTTTAAAAATACCAACATGCAGTGATTTCCTTCAAGTTTAATGTTGGGAATCAGGAGGAAGTGTCACGCTGATCCCTGTATTAACTAAAGTGACAGGCTCTGGTGTTATTTCTTCTCTTCCACCTTGAATAATGATACCAAACCTGAGTCAGCAAAAGAGAGACGGTTATGATACGCCTGCATCAGCAATTTCTGCACTAACAACCCCAACCAGACCACGAGATGAAAGAGAATTAATCTGAGGTGTGTGTCTTAGAGGAAAGTCAAACACAAGGTGACTTTATTTCCAGAGTAAATGTCTTTAAGCTGGGCACAGATTAGCAGAATGCTTACCTCTCAAACGCAGACTGCTTGTTACATAAACCGGAAAGGTTTTCATCATCAGTGCCGTGGGGAATTGAGAGTTGCTGAACCTTTTCTCTGTTGGTCACGCTCTTCATAATTCCTGCAGCCCGTGAGCGGAGTCCTGACACTGAATCCAAAGTGTTTTAGAGAGCGTGTCAGAATCCTGATTAGGCACCCGGAGTGATATGGAGTTGCATAAATTCACGAAAGCTTGCTCGCAGCCACGCTCCAAGGGTCTGTCGATAATGAATTGGTTTTCTGTGAGAAAATAAACCAACAGGAAGAGCAAGGGGTAGAGGCCCCCCCAGAGAGACGCTCCAAAAGGAGGCCTCAGGTTACTCGCACTTATGTCAGCTCGGGCCTTTGCTGTGCCTCATTTTCGGAGTCAGAGCCCTTTAAAAGCCTTCAGCAGCCAGAAGAAGCTTAAGTGCAACAACAGGAAAAGCATCTGTAATGGGTTTGCTCCTGTCTGTGCCTCTGGAGAAAGGCCCCTGGCAGAATTAAAGCAAAGCTTTGTGTTATGTAACAGAGTGAGACCAAGAAGTGAGAAGCTGCTGCAGTAACCTGCGCTGACCTCATCAATCTCACCCCGCTCAGACAGAAGAGACGACACCTCAGGGACGAGTGAAGCTGACAGTTCAAAGATTATTCTGTGTTTCAGACTATCATGACTGTCACAGACATTAAGATAGAACTAAATGATCACTCAGAAGCTATTTAGAGCTGCACTCAGTCACATAAAAATTCTTTATTATTCTGGACATTTGCAAATTCATCTTAATCTGTGTAATGACAAATCCATATTAGGTGGACGTTCATTAGCATGATGAATCTCTTATCCACGCTGCTCGGCAAATTCTGGGTTTAGTTATTGGTTTGTTCACCACTTTGGAGCAGATTGAAATATCTCCACAACGTCTGGATGAACTTTTATGAAACAGTCTGTCATTACTGTCCCCCATGTGTTGGGCCATGAACATTTTTAACATATGGGCTTGGATCTACTCTTTAAATATATTTAACGATTTTAAAACACTGACAAAAGGTGCTGTTTAACCACAAGGTTCCAGGAATTAAATTGGCCCATGTGGCCTGTTGTTATTTTGCATTTTCAACTAGAAAAGCATATTGTGATTGTCACGCAACACTTTAGTCCTACTTTAATGTTATACTCCCTTTCAGCAGACTGTCTGCTATGATTTGGTGTTAGTTGTAGGTTTGTACAATAATTTGTTACCTGGTAGTGTTGGAAATTATGATGACCCAGTACATATTTCATATTAGCAAGATCTGGATCGTACTTTTTCATTTGTCAGAAATCATTGCGACCTTGTCCTTTAATCTCTTGCAAAGCAATCCAACCATTTAACAGGGAGTTATACACATATGGTGAAAACGGCCCTATCTCACAATGGATCTTTTAAAAAATTCCTGGATCCAGATGGTGATTCGAATCACCTCCTATATTTTATCAGTTCTTCTTTATCCCATTTTGAACATTTCCTGAAAATTTCATCAAGATCCGTTCACTTTTTTTTTTGTTATGTTGCTCACCTCCTTGTAACCTCCTTGGCAGAGGTAACAAGTCCCAAAGTCACATTTCGATAATGCAAATTAGGCCAGTGATGAATGGAGAAAAAAAAGGTAATAGCACAACACCACCAGAACAGTAGAGGGCAGAAAGACAACGAAGGTGGCCATTCAGCAGTAATGACACCAACACCATAGTTAGCCTGTTAGCATGGAGGATATTCAGCCTGTGCTGGTTTTGATACTGTTTCGTGTCAAGGCAGATGGATATGTCGAGCATGAAGACAGAAACTGGTGTTTGAGTTTAAAGAGTGACCCAGTTGATTGATAAAAATGCATCCTTCTCAGCTAGTTCCTGCAGCTGAAAAAGCAGGGAGTTCCTCAAAAAGTCCCAAGTTCCTGCAGTTGAAAGGTGCCTACAGATTAAACTAACATGATTTAAAAAATTTTTTTAAGCCTGAAGGCATATCACAGGCCTGATTTGAATAACTGTCACAGGACTTCAGGCTGTGGTTGAGACACAGACACAGACATACCAGTAGCTCCCTGACCTAAAGGTTCCTGGAACTTCTATTTGAAAGCACCAAAAGATCCCTCAGGTAGACACTCAATCATGGATTATTCAAGGAGTTGGGCATAGTAACCCCCCCAAGAACAACCTTTGAGCCGAGGCGTTAAGGGTAGATCACATTTCTCCGTTCTAAGTTTAGACCCTAGCTCCTGCAGTTGAAAAGCACCTAAAAGCTCTCTTTTTAAGATGAATCTTTCTGATTACCTTGGTTGGAGCTGTTGGACGGGAAGCGGTCCGTCTTCTTGAGAGTGCGGAAATGGACCTTCTTGCTGGCCTGGCTTTCCCCATAGAGGCCGATCGACTGGACCTGGATGATGTAGTCTGTTTCTTCCTCCAGGTCCCAAAGGACACACGAGCGGCTGGTGGTGTTTACTTCCCTAATGAATCTCTGCATGTGTCCCTCCTGCCTCTGGGGATTGAAGGAGGGACAGAAAACAACAGAATGGATCCTCTGAATTAGACAAACAAGTCGATAAATGACACAATTATCAATGCAGAGCAGCAAACAAAGACTCATATCGTTCTGATGTTTCCGCCTTCAACATCATAAAAAACTGACACCAATCATGTCCCAGGATGTAAGATGGAGGTGACCAACCACAAAATATTGAAGGCGACGTGCTGAGTGCTTTATTATGTTAACAGTTGGCACTTCATTCTCACCATATGGAGTCCAGACTGGAAATTGAAAAGTTGTGGAGTCAATTTTGTTCAGATTAATTGAGAGTGTGGAGAAGAAGCTTTGCTTTCTGACTTTCAGGATGTTATTGAAGCTGAGAATTATGGAAATGGCTCCTGTCTCCTGTATGCCAGGCTCCTCTCTTCCTCTCGTCTCTACATTTGCTGTGGCTCTGGGCCAGATGTCGTCTTCTTACGTGCTTTCAGGGCCCCCCCTGACTGTTGTTGATGGTATAAAAAAAGGAAAGCCTGTAACTCTGTGCACACATCAAACACTGTGATGATTTAGGAGCCGTTCACGTTGAAGGTAATGACTATTCATGTTGGGAGTGAGTTGCGTAACATGAGAAAGAGCCCTGAGGACAGACCTTCAGGTGTTTTACAGCCTCTCTGAGCTAAATGGCTTCATAATGTTTGGAGATGCAGAAAGCATAAACATGATTACAGCAGCATATGGCACTTTTCCTATTTTAAGCCTTTGAGCATCTTTTTATCCCATCATGCAGTTTGGCTGCTTGACGTGGAGCTGGTTTCTGCTGTATCCTTGTTTTCTCCATGCCAGCTTTAATTCTGACTCGAAGCTTGACGACAGGAATTAGTCTGCCTCTGCATATCAAACCAAGATTTAAAGGAAATGCATCTTTCCTCAGCATGATCTTCTGTGTGCCATACTTCTTACAACGGCTGAATCAGTTGGAGCAAAATGAGCAAACACGACTCAAAGATCTGAAAGTTATTCAATGTTAATAATCTTTGCATATTCACTCTGCATGTCCATGAACAATTTAACAACAACCCAATGAGGTCGACATGACTCTTTAGTCAGGGCAAGACGAATTCTAGTTCAAATGCCTGGCTTTGCTTGAGTTTTCCTGATCTCCCCGCTGCTGCTTGGATGGACTGATGGTGGGATGTGATGTATTGTGTTTACACCCCACTCCCTGTTCTGGACAAACTCAACTAAAGCCATAATCTATAAAGCCTTAGAATTCCATCTCATTACTTATTTACTCTATGACTGAAGTGAAAAAAAGTTGTATAGGGTGCATCATAGGTCTAATATCATCCCTGTATAACGTGTGTCTTACAATCATAGTAAGAATTGACCAATCACCTGACAACCACATATATAATGTAGGGCTGGGCAACATGGCATTTTCTTCAAGGGCTTTCAAAATTAACGCATTACTACAGATAAATCTCATCATGATGATTAATCAGATCAAAACTTGTAACACAATTAACTCATTTGCTGCACAGTAAATCCCTGAAATGTCTCTGGAAACACATTTTGGAAGTTTTTCCAAGAAGGTTTGAGAACCAAAAAATAAATAAATAAATAAAAGACAGTATAGTCAACTAGCTTAAAGTGTTATGCAGCTCTGCAAGAAGGACTTTCCTTTACTGCTAGTACTTTCACTAGTGCGTACAATTGCCAAGTGGATTGCAACAATCTCCAGACCCATTAATATCACCTAGGTTATGGGATATTTTTTGGGTGAACTAACTGTTAACAGTGTTTAATAAACATGTTAAGTGCAAAAACATTTCCTTCTTTCTTGAGTCTGTTTGCTCATACAAAATGAAAAAATGATTATTAAAAATGATTATTTAATGATGATTAATTGAAATTAATCCACAGCAACCCTGTGATTAATCTGATTAAAAACTTGAATCGTTTAATGGCACTTATATTAATATTTTTTGCCGTATCACAATATGAGATATATATCTCTATGTTTTGCCTGAGCCTTGAATCTGAGAAGGAAAAAGTTTATATATTGTACTTTGAAAACCGTAACATTTGTAATGGATTGTTTTGTAACTTAAAATACAAATACAAGTAAAAATTGCCAAAATCCAACGTAAAAATATATTTAAAAATAAAAACAAATTTAAATGCAACCATTTGCATTAAAACAGAAAATTTCCAGGCATTTCTGTACAAAGTGTCACAGCCTGGCTCAAAAGTGGCCATAAGTAGATGAAAGCTTTCGGCGCCTGATCATATCAAACTTTTCTGACGCCAGGATTTCTCCAGAAGCAGAAACCAGGCTCTTTGTATTTGCTGAGGACACACACTGTACCATCAGGATTTCTGTCGCTCGAGCAGAATGAGTGTTTTATCCCAGTGTGTTCAAAGGTGGAGCAGAGTTAATATTCCAGGTGCACTTCTTCATCCTGATGACCGTCCAACAGTGGGTGAGTCAACAGAAATCTAACAGGTCACTCTGGAGACTCGCTGCCAAACCAGAAATGGCTTCAGCTAAAAATAAAACTGATGTGATATTCTTTTTTCTGTTCAGCTGACCTGTTGTTTCTGTCACCTTTACTCACCCGCTCCTGCACCTGATGTCAAAGGAAGTACTTTCTCTAGTTTTAATCAGTAATTTCTTTCAGATTTACTACCAGGTTCCAGATGTTTTTTCTTTTAATATGTGCACTGGAACACCTCTTAACTCCAACAGGTTTTTGTAATGTGGACTGTACCAAGAGGGACTTTGAAGAGGGGGAGTTTCTACTGGTTTTTCTCTTTGTTTTCTGTTTCTCACCAACAGTGGTAAACTTAATCCTCGCTTAAAGATGTTGTTCATTTTATGTTTTGTTTAATGCATAGATAAAAGATGGTTTCAACTTATTCCGTACAGTTTAAGAATTCATTCATTTTTGTCCCCTACACATCTCACTCAGTGAGACCAGGAAGTACTTAAAACCTGTGACTTGAATCTTGTGTCAGTTTTGTCAGCTGGCTCTGGACCTCCCTTCCATGTGAGTTCAATTTTGTTTTGTAGCTACTGTTGTAGAAATCACAGTGTTTTAACGCTAACAAGCAGAAAAAGTAATTTAAAGTGTTTTACAGTGACTGCAAAACTGAAAACTAGCTGAAAGAGTAGTGGACTTTCTTAAGTTTTTGTCTTTTGGTCTGATACTTCACATCTTTACAACAGTTCAAAGTCACAATGTGAAACAGCGTTCTAGTAGATCACGTGTGGTTCAGATAAGCTCGTTGCCAAAGAACAGCTGGTTTCTACAACATTGTTTGTTCAGAGCAGAAGTTGAGGATTTACCTGTTGTGAGATGGAGAACCCGATTATTATATCCCCCTCTGGGACCTCCCAGGACACCGTAGCAGAGTCTGCACGCAGGTGCATGACGGACACGTTGACGGGAGCTGGAGGACGATCTGAAACAGAAAGAAACAGAGTGAGAGGTTGTTTTTAACATCACATCAACGGCACCATCTGTGTCCTAACTGGGCGACTCGACTGGCACCCATAACGCATCACAGGTGTTTGGTTTAAATTAGAAAAGAATTACTGTTTCTCTGAAGGTTAATTCTGTTGAGATGATTTTGGAATAGAGACATCTTGGTTCAGTAATGATTTAATTGGATCATTCTGGAAATGTGACCACCTTTCTGCAAATCTCGGATTGTTCGTGTTGTGTTTCACCCTTGCACGCCGTCCTCCATTTGTCTGCAGCATCTACCGCCAAATCACACGACTTCAGCCAAGTCGCTTTAATTACTTTCCATCAGCCATGGCTAACACAGTAATTAAACTCAGGGATGGTTACTTCTGAATGAAGTGTCGCTTCATTTGGGATGCAGGTTTGGTGTCCTCAGAGACAAAGATACAGTTAAGAGTCTCAAAGGAGGTTAAATGTTAGACCTGGAGTTGATTCAGTTGTTATCCTGCCAGTAAAGTGATGACTGATCTTCAAGAACACTGTCCTGTTCTTTGACTCAGAATAAGGTGTGAGATTACTTTTTTCACCATCACTGCTCTGTCGTGTATGAAAACTAGAAGTCAGCCAGCAACAGAACAAAACACACCCTAAAACTTCCCCTTAAATCAGAAAGAACTACCTGCTGAAGTAAAACCACCATTACTTATCATAAAAGTAACTTAGGAATACAAGGTTTTTAAAGAGGGCACTCTGAATGTCACTTTTTTAGAGTTTGTTTTTAGAGTTTGAAAAGGTAAGACAGTTGATATATTAGCAAACTGGGGGGAAAGAGTTGGAAATTCAGAAGGCAAAGGTCCTGATGTGAAGTCAGACTCACTTTGAAGACGACAGCTTCTGTACGTGTTTTAACTGCTCATTTCAAATGTGTTGCATCCAAGTCCAAAGTTCAAGCCACACTGTGTGATGTTTATCTAATTTACATTCCTAGTCCTTCACCTTCAAACACTTTCTTTAATATATTTTTATCCCCTTATCTTTTTTCTTCTTCCAACTTTTTATTACTCCCTCCTGTTTTCTGTTGTAGCGCTGCACAAAATCAAAACACTGTCTTGAATGAACACAAAAATGTGTTTCAGATTGAGTTTTTTTTATTTCAAAATAGTCACTAAGAAGGGGATCCCTGATCTAAGTTGTCAGATGCAGCTTCATTTTCTTAGAGTTAACTCTACTTTAAAGAGGTGGTATTAAAGTTTCTCATGGGTTAATCATGGATATAAAGTGACAATGCTGAATGTTCGTTCTAAACATGTTTATTCTAAACCTCTACAAAATGTGTGACGTAAAAATCCCTGAATCTGTCCGTAAACAAATCAAATTGGCCTAAAACACTGCAGTCTGCCCCAAACAGGCCTCAAAAGGCTGGCCAATCAGAGGGAAGTGGGTCTAAACACCAGTGATACAAAACACAGATTTTCTTTTTTTAGCTTTAAATTATGTAAGATTATGTAAACTGTGTACTACAGGGGCACCAGAGGGACAAAATTAATACAAAAAAGCAGAATAACCCCCTCTTTAAAAAAAAAAGAAAGATTAAAAACGACATTGAAATGAAATAAGGAAAATTATCAAGAAATAAGCAAATAAGAAATTAAAAGAATTCTGAAAAATGACAAAAAAAATCTCCAGAACTGAACTGCATTTGTTCTCCTTCAAATTGAAAATGAACTTGCCCTGTACAACTCCTTAAAAAAGATTGAGGAACACTGGCTTAAATAATGAGGCCATTGCTCAAGACATGTTTGAGGGCTGAGCCTCAAACACCAAGCACCAGCTACAACAGGCCTTCAGAGGGCTGGCCAATCAGAATAAAGGGGGTCTGAGGAACAGGGAGCTTTAGAGGGACAGTGTCTTTCAGATTGAGGCTGAAACAAGGGTTTGCTTAAACACCAGTGAGAGAAAAACAGATTTTTTTTGAGCCGTAAACCATGTACAGCTACTACAGTGGCACCAGTGGGACAGAATCAAGCCATCAAGAATCAAGAATCAAAAATAGCAGAATACCCCCTCTTTAATAGAAATCACAGACATGTATGTGTCAGCGCTGTCTCCAGCCTGACTGTCTGTCCCCTCAAAAGTAACCACGCTGTCTATTCCTCTTCACTCTGACAGGTTTACATCTCTTCCCCCTGTCGCTTTGCAGCCATCCATCATGATTCGATTGCTGGTGGACAAGTTGATTGCAAAGTGGAGACAAAAGCTTAGGAAGCAAAGAAGAGAAAGAAAAAAAGAAAAGCGGGTGACAGATCTAATAGAGGGTCCTGAGCGGCTTCACTGTCTCTCCGAAGCAATCGCTCTGTCCAGATGAAAAGGTGAGATGGGATTGTCCTGGCAGACGGGGGGACTCGGAGGCCATCCTCGGGGCTTTTGTCGTTAGCGGTGGTCTAATGGACTTTGTGTGCTGTCACTGAAAGTCAGGGATGGGATGTTAGACGGGTCAGGGAGTGGAGATGTGATAAAAAGTAGAGTTTCTTATAGAGATTGTGTCCCTGATGGGTTGTTTGAGGATTTCTAGTTACAGCTTCCTGTGAAAGTTGACTTCAAACACTAATTTACAACATTACAGTCGATTTGTATCCCACAGACTTTCATTTACTCACAAAGCACGAATAGAGGAAGACATAACAGGGCTGCTCGAAGACGATATTTCATCCAAAGAATTGCTCTTGAGAGAAAGATGAAAGAGAAAATGATGAATTTGGGAGCAATTCCAAATGATACATGTTTTCTATATCATCCCTCCAGATCTTCTCTTTAATCTCTCCCGCTCTCTCTGTACTCTTTCTCTTCGCTTCTTGTTTTATCTCAGAGACGATCGATGATGGCCTTCGTGTTGGGAGCAAAAGGTGACTTTGAGGCGCCCACACGAGGCGATTCCTCTCCTTCTCTGAGCCCTCGTGGCGTTCTAATCCACCGCAGGGTTGAGGGTCAAACACGAGCACGGCACTCGGTTTCGCCGGCTGATTGGTTTGTGGAGGAGAGCAGAGAAATGCTAAGAGTGATGCAGCGTGTTGGAGGAGGGCTCGGCTGCTGGTCGCGCTGGTGTCAGGAGGTTAGGATGCTTCATTTTATGCATTTAATGAGGAGCGTTTTATGAGCACAGGTGCGGCGATGTGTAAAGACAGACGTCCTATAGGTTAAGAGAGAGGGCGAGTCACATATTGTATATTTTGTCCTTGATCTCTGGAGAGCCGCGGAGAATAAATCACACATCTCTTCACTGTAATGGCTTCTGTGTCCTCCTGCCTCCTCCATGTCTAAGTGACGGCTAATACCGTGTCACCAACCTTTGATGCTTATGCTAATGAGCTTATAATTGAATGTGTTATCAGTTTCACAACATGTTGGGACACTAATTGGCTGAAATGTAACAAAGCTTGAAGCAGCTAATGAATCCAGAATAAGGAAGATGACTTTATTTTTATCTTCAGACCTCATTAGAAATCCTCCAGAAGATTTGATTGGTGCAGCTGCGTCACGCTTTAATAAATCAACCCTTTGCATTTGTTTTTGAATAAATCCGAGCATCAGCTCAGATTGCTGTCCGCCTGTGTCGTTTGGCTCCCACACACGCTGCTGAATCAGGTGCAACATTTATCTAAGCCGGGACACCTTCATTTCTCTTGCAGCTCATTGTCCTTTAGATAATGGGGGTTACAGTCAGACACGCATGGGCAGAAAATCAGCCGCTAACCATGATGCATGGTCTGTGGGTCATTTAGCGAGCATTGAGCAAGTGACACTTGAGCTGAAGCAGGCCATGAATCATCAGTAATGTGGAAGTGGGCTCTTTCTGTATGTTGTTTCCATTTTAAGCAGTTGTACAGGACAAGTTCAGTTTCAAACTGGAGGACGGACTAGTTCACCTAGAAACACTTTAGATCCTCTTTTATTTTTGGATATTTTCTCTCTTTTTGAATAATTTCAAAGGGATTTCTAAATATGTGCTCGTTTTTACAGAGGGAGTATTGTGCTTTTTTGCTGTCCTTATTATGTCACTCCAGTGCCCCCGTAGTATCTTTACATTATTTGCAGCTCAAAAACATGGTGTTTTAAATAAACCTTATTTCAGCCTCTGCCTGAAACACTTCCGTTTAGCTTCTGTCTCTCTAGAGCTCCCTGCTCCACAAGAGCAAAACACAACCATGCCAACTAACAAAGTTTAGAAGTGAGAAGAGAGATGTTTATTTTTCTCAGCTTCAAAACAATTTCTGTGATTAATTTTATAGTGATGGTGGACACAGGAGCCTAAATTTCAGACAGAAAAAGGACAGAAGAAAGCTGAATGGGGGAGCGATACAGCCCGAGCTAAAGGCTAAAAGGGCTAAGTTGTTTGTGATAATATTCATTCCAACCTACATGCAGCAGTTATTCTGCAGTGGTCTGTTCAAACTTGAGAGTCTATCAATAAAATGAAGAGTGAGTCTACGTTAGCTCTGATTGGTTGATGAGCATCGCCAGGAAATAACCAGGATTCACAGCATTGGGCTGTCAGCGCTACATATGGACATCAACTACTGTATGAACTGATAGTTTGCTTGTTGTCACGTTAGCGTCATAAATACCTTACATCGTCGCATTGTATCTGGTAAAAAGTTGTCTTGAGTGAGGAAAATTTGCTTCAAAATAAACATGCCCGGTTAAAACATCTTTACAGCAGTGTGTGTGAGACTCCAGGCCAAAAGGTGGCCAGGCAGTCCAATTAAAACAGATCCTCTTTGAAGTATCTTTAAGTTTTGGTCTCATTTTTCCTGAAAATTCAAGATAATGTCGTTAATCTGGATCCTTTTTGGCCACAATCATTGAGGAATGTGAATGTGATATGCCAGCCCAAGTTAACACAAATTCAACAATCTTTGTTGTCAATTCCAGAGACCTTCAAATTTGTTTTAGTCAATTCAAATTATTTCAACTAGTTTTCAAACAAGTGTATGCCATTAAAAAAGACTTAATTCTCTAAAAATTATTTTACATTAAGATTATTTTGTGTCTCAGAATTTTTTATTTCACATAATTTAGGATTTTTGTGAATACTTAAACATTTCTATAAACATTTCTTCAATTATAGAATATGTTAAGATGTGAATTCAAGACATTTAAGATTCATTTGTATTTGTATCACAGTTATCACTTTTTTGGACATTTTATTTTCCTTCCAATATATTTTTTTTTATTTAAAAAACTTTTTTGAAGTTAAAATATACTTTTCAGTTGCAATTTTCCAACAAAAATAGTTCTTTATGAGATAAGTACTAATGTTTAAAGTCCTTTGATTATTCCAAGATTATTATAAAAAATAACTTTTTTCCTTTTTTACTTTTATTATTTTTAAACTCATTTCTGTTTTTCAACAACTTGTTTTTTATATAAATTCTAAATTGAACTTTTTCCCCATTATTTACAAATTTCTTGTTATCATACAAGTTATAACATGATATGTTCCCACATCAACTATAGACCACGGATCTATAACCTTAGTCTGACATTGTTATTTTTCTATTTTAATATTTCAGAAGCTCTTGATTAAATATGAGACAAAAAAAAAGCTTTTCATCGCTGTGGGATCATAAAGAGACATCAGATGATGTGATCTACTAAAGTAAATATTTTGCTTATCGGTCCAATCCTTTCCCAAATGTTTGCCTCCACTTTGTTTGGCTGTCCCTCCACAGCTGGAGGTGTCATTCTGGATACTTCAATATTTGTTATTGGCCACGTGTGCGGAGCAAGGCCCACTCTACCGCACGGGTTACGTAAGATGTGAAATCAAACAGCCATAGGTCACGGTGTCCGAGGCGTGTGTCATCGCAAACAAACGCTGCGACCCTCTCGGGATGTGGGCGCAGTGCCAGGATGAATCACAGCGTAAAGCCAAAGCCCAGCACATTAGCTACTCCCCATCAAATCTGAGTGCTCACAGAGATAGCGGATGTCTGAATGGCTGACGAGCCACGTGGAAACCAGCCCAGTTTGAAACGGAGAACAGATACAGCATCTTAACTTTTGTCCTCTAAGATTTGCTTACGAGGCACAATCAGTCGACTTCTCCTAATTTACACCTGATTTGTTTTTATGGATGCTTATTTTGTGCTGAGATTTATTGCAGACGTTATTATGCTCGTACAATATAAAAATCAGATTCATCACACTTTGCCATCCAGGATAACCATGACGTGATTATATTGGAATAGAAAACTGAGACGTGAGAAGAGAATTGAAGATTACAGCCACAGTCAGATTGAGCAGGAGCATAATTTGACAGGTGACATGGCGTCCTCATTTCTGGGAGCACAAATCAGTGTGGTGTGATTACCTGAAGAGAGGCAATGAGCTGGTCTGAATGTAATGCATAGCTAAAAACTCATTCTATGTTGGCTACTCTTGTAATTCTATCCACGTTTGTACTGAGAGAGTGCAGTTTAAACCGGAGTCAAGTTCCTTGTATTCTTGAAAATACTTGGCCAATAAAGGTGATTCTGATTCTGATTCTATTTCTTTGCATCTGATGTGCCACTGAGTGATGACACCCATTATGGAATACAATGCTCCAGACACAGAGAGCATTTCACCAACCATGGCAGATGATAAAAGTCACTGAAGACTGATTTTAATTGGGACTAGGTCCATGTGATTCATTGCATTCTCACACCAACAGTTCAGGGTGGTATTAAAGAGGTAATTCATGCTTTTTTCAGTTGGAACAAATATATTAAGCTACAGTTTATCACGCACAAATGGGACACTTCAGGGGGCAGCCAAGTTTTTTAGATCCTACAATGTAAAAGTCGTCGTAGTAGCAGGTCAGGGCCCTCTGGATCAGATATGCAAGACTTCTTTTTCTGCCAAATGCCAGAGCAGATCAATCAAGACAGGAAGTCTGGAACTGAAAAAATCATTAAAACATCTGGTTCATGTCAAAATAAACTACCTAACGGAAAAAAAAACTGACATAATGAGCAGAGCCAGACCAGAATTCAACAGGTTAGAGGTTTCACAGCCCAATATGAATGACAAGAGGATCATCATTGGGGTACAGTGAAAAGAAAACCTCTATTTTCTCACTCTGTTTTAGAAAACCCTTATTCCACCATCTGCAATGCTCCTGTCCCTTTAAGGCTCCAAGCTCCACAAAATTAGAAGTTTTTACATTTCTTATCTTTTTAAAAGAGTATTAACCTGTTATTTCTGGATACTTTTTCTTTTTTCTCTCTTTACATGATTTACAGCTAAAGGAAAATCTCTATTTTTCTCCCACCCATATTTTAGAAAACCCTTAATTATACCCTTTTTCTGAAACTCTTAACTTTGGTTGCTGTCTCTTTAAGGCTCTGTACTCCATAAAGCCCCTTCCCTCTGATTGGCCAGCCTTTTAAAGGCCTGTTAAATCAGCAACATTCAATTTTGGGAAAGTTACGATCAGCTCCATTAAACTTAACTCAAGAGTCTGAGCAGCTTTAATAGGGGATATTATGATTTTTTGGGTCTTCATTCTGTTCCAGCCTTTCGTCTGAAACACTTTGTTTTAGCTGCTGTCTCTTTGAGGCTCCCCACTCCACAGACCCATTTTGCTCTAATTGGCCAGCCCTTTGGAGGCCTGTCAGGGCTGGACAGACCTTGGTGTTTGAGGCCCACAAACTTAAATGTTTCATTATCCAGACATCCTCAATTGATCTTGTAGAGCCTGGTACTATGTTTTTTTAGAATGGAGTGTTTACAGACAGATTCAGGCATTTCTACAATATAGGAGGTTTGAGAATCTGCACTTATTTAGTCTTAACATCCAGCATTGTTATGCTTTATTAATGTTTGGGATATGAAAAGACAGAATACCCCCTCTTTAAGACCTTGCACAATGACGGTCTCTTAAACTTGCAATCCTGTCAGAATATTTGAAATGCAGGCATAGATTAATAGTTTTATTTTTCCAGTATCATGTTTGACATGAATGAATGCTGCCTTCAAACCACTTCATCATCATCATCATAAAACTCCCAAAGTTTCATAATTCATCAAAGCAGAGCTGTGAGGTTTATGAAGGTTGCTGACCCGTCTTGTTATCGATCATATTTCTGCCTCTAAGCAAGCGACAGTTTGAAGAGCTGCTTATAATGTAATCCTGTTAGAATTCTAATAAAGCCGTGCTTCCTGGTGAGGGAAATATATTCACCAACATCACATAAATAATGGAAATAGACCATAACAGGTGCCATGAATTTTGATGCACTGCCCAGTCAATCTTCAAACAGCTTTATCTGGATGTGTGGGGAGAATCTGTGTGTGCAGAGAAGCACAGTTAGTGCGACTGTTTGTCACAAAGCTCCTCATCCTCACAGGCCTCTGTTTGCAAATCACCAGTTCGTTGAGCTTTCAGGAAACGGCGTGCTGGTTCCACTTAGCCTGCCTGCATACTACCTTTGAAGACCAACATCTTGTTTAATCATCAAACACTGTGCCCTCCTGATGTCTGGCCTTTCTTTCACATCTGATGCCATGTGGGTGGAGTGGCTGTTTGTGATCTCTCGTGAGCAGTGTGGAGTGGCTTTAGATGGAAACAGATGGAGAGGCTGGTCCAGTCAGCCGTGTCTCAGTCCTCAGCAGTTTCCCCTGCCTTTTACAGTAAGGGCACTTGGCGTTCCTTTCTTTAGGTACACTCTGTCTTCTTACTCACCGGCTCAGAGGCCGAGAGATGACGGGGGACTGTATGGGAGCAGGTGCCAGTCTGCGGTTAATGTATTCACTGGCTGCACTCTCAAGATGCAAATTAACTAGACTTCATCCTCAAAACTTGCAGTGACTTGCATGTTGTACATCTTTATCAAAAATGTTTTTTTTTTCAAAACATGATTTAGAGAGATCAACATTAATATATTCTTTTATTTGAGACTTGGAAATCTGAATGTTTGAAACCTTCTGTAGATTTAATTTTGACAATTTTGGCTCTCAGCTCATAAAATCTAAAATCCGGTTTCTCAAATTATCTAGAATATTTCTTAAGATCAAACAAAAACTGCAGTGTTTCCCCTACAGTTATCGCCCCCCTGGAAGTCAGGTAAATTTTATTTTTCATATAGCTTCAGATCACAACTAGAAGTGCACCAATCACAATTTTCTGGTGATCATCAATCACTGATCTTTAATAAGCCTGGCCTGCCAATACCGATTTGGGCGGATACCAATTTTTACTTTTTATAAACTGACAGCATAAGCCTCCAATGTTCCATTCTAATTCATTGAAAATCATTGAAGAATACCTGTGAAACAATAAAATCTTTAGGTCTTAATTTAAACAACCAATAAAGTGTCCTGATTTTAGGTCTCAGAGCAAAAAGCAACAATGGCTGGCTGTCAGACCTTCATTGAGGTATATAAGATCAGTTTCATATGTAAGGATGGGCAGATCACTGATCTATGATCTATGATCTATGATCTATGATCACCGATCACCGATCCCCCAAAATTAAGGAAATCGCCATCTGTGCATGTCTAATCCCAACAGATGTAATCTAGAGTTACCTCTCTCATAAATCACGTCCATACCTTGTTTTGTTTTTTTTTTCATGTAACTATTAAACAGACCAAATAGCCTTATCACATTCATCTGATTTACATGACGGGATGTCATTTGTATTCCGTCTCGAGCTGTTTTGCGCATGGCGAAGTTCCGCCGCAACATGTTCACAGACACACAAATATATGCGCACATATACACACACAGACAAGCACATTCCGTGTAGCGGAGTGTAGAGAGTTGGGAAAACCACAACAAGAAACATCTCCCAGCGCCTTCATTGTCCTGCTCTGTACTGCAACCCCCACTCTAAGGCTGTAAACATAGGCTGAACACTGAACTAGAATAATATCTTTGATAATATTCCACTAGAGCTCACTGTAGGCTCATAGTTTTATTATCACTTTACCATTTGTTACTAACTTGGAGGCTGTGGGCAGTTTTTAAACCCTGTTGAGAAAAGAAATCTGTTTCCTTATAGAGCATTTAAACAGATGTAAATCTAAAATCTGATATCTTAATTATAAGAATATTTCTTGAAGTAAATCAAAATGGGAATTTAAAATTCTAAACATGAGCAACTTCTTTAACATACATTAATTTATACACCATAGGCTTTGGCATTGTCAGGTTGCTTTGATAGCAGTCTTCACCATATCTGTATTACTGACTCAGGTCTTTCTCACCTTCCTCTTGAAAATATCTCACATCATTTTTAGGATTTACTTCAGGTTATTTGACCAATCAAACACGTTGTCAGTAAACCTTTTTATAGTTATTTTGCCGTTGTGGGCAGGTGCCAAATCCTGTGGAGAAAGGAACTCTGAATTTGCACAGAAGCAGAGAGAAACATGAAGTTCTCAGATGCTCAAAAATCTCCTGTTACACAGTTACTTTGACTTTGGACTTGATAAATAATGGTAGACTAACGTGGGCAGATGAAAGGCACCCCAAAGCATCACTGACAACAAAAAGTTTGAAAACCAAATCTTGCATCCCTCCCGCTGCCTCTGGATTCAAGGGCCTTCATTACCAAATGCAAAACTACAATCCAGTTCTTTTTCTCTTTAGCACGAGTAAAACTCTTCTGATGTTACCACTAGCTCCAGACCGACTCCATATAACAATTGCATTTCTTTTCCTAAAGACACCTCCCTCCATTCCACGTGAGGCTTCCCCCATGCTCTCAATCGACTGTTTCTGACAAACCTCTCAAGGCTGTACACATCTTGCGCATCTTCCAGTCAATTTTCCGTTAATATGCTTCGATAGTGGACTCTGAGAACAGCTGGCCTTTTCAGCACTGACCTTCTGTGGCTTTACCCTTCGTATGGAGGGTATTGATGATTGAAGTCTGGACAGCTATCAAGTCAGCAGTGTCCTCTGTAACCGTAATCAAATATTCTAAACGAGACCAAGACATATAGTAATTAAGCATGACTAACTGGAACTTTGAGATATATTCACTGAGCTGTGGGACATGGTAAATGAAGTTGAACACTTGAGTTAAAGTTTCCAAAATCAGGACCAGGGGCAAATCCTGGCCCAAGTTCTATAGTAATAAGTATTATGGGCCCAAAATTTTGTTCTTCGGGTCAAAATCGTCTCAAATAAATCCAGATCCTGATCTTGCCATAAAAACATCGCCCCCTGATGGAGAACATTTTCTTCACTCAGAAGCAGAGTTGGCTGATGTTTATGCAATGCGATGTTAACATTGCAGAAAACTGACCACTTATCATCTGGTATCAAAAGAAACCTGAGGGACAGGTTTGACTTCATCAGTCTGTAATGATGAAACAAATGTAAAACTTGTAAAACTCTTTTTCAAAATCTGCATCTGTGGCTTTAATTTGACGGCTATTTCTGGCTCTTCACTGAGCTAAAGCAGACATCAGCAAGTTTTGAGCACCAGGATTCACAAAACAAAGACATGCAGTACAAACAAGGATTAAATATAGTCCGTTATCTTCTTGGAGATATTTGTTAAACATCCACAATCCAACAGCAGATGTGATTACGCCATCCTAAGCAAACATCGGCCTTCGCTGTGATGGATTCAGCTCTGATACAGAACGTCTATTTGTCAAGAATGTGTCACCAGGTTTATGAACAGCAGATTGCCAATTTGAGGAATGATATGAGCCTGGCACTCCAAGTAAATCCAATTCGTTTTAATTCACGTTTGCTCAGTGCTTACAGCTCCGGCTGGGGCCTCGTGTGGGATTAGTTTCCTGGCGTTCTTGTTTCTTAGACTGTGTAAATATAGACACCACCATTCAAGGAGATGGAGGAAAACATCATGTTTGCGTGTTTGACTTTAGAAACTGGCTTCAAGCTGTGGAATATTCAGCCAAATTTTGTTCCTCTCTGGATTTGCTGAATGAAATTTTTATAGACAGCCTCACTGGGGAGGAAAGAGGCTCACAATTAATTTAAGCTGTCCTTTGAGCGGCGTGTCACAGCGATTCCCACAGTCTCCTCGCATGCAAAGGGCAGGCAGTAATGAAGTTGACTTTTATTTTTACTTTGGAGCCGACTTCCTCATCCTCATTTCCAAGAGAAGCTCACAGAACTCTGCTGAGATAAGAGATGCTCCTGCGCTCAACAGCTCTGAATATTTGCATCACACAGAGTGAAACAGTGAGGTGCCAATCTGATCGTCTCAAGGCGCTATCGCATGTGGGAGTCGGTCCCCCCTTGAGAGGCGAGGGGGGAAGTGATGGTGGGAGACAGGTAGATGAAAAGAGGGAGATACTGTAGGTGCACACAAAAGGAGGCGAATGCAGGAGAAGCAGGAAATATTCATATGGGATTCATAAATTCATAATTTCATCTGGTGTCTCTGTGGTGCACTGTTTTATTATTTCAGAGAGGTGAATCCCTGTGTTATGCCCATGATTTAAGAATGAATCAGCCTTTCTTCAGTCATAAAAGATTTAGATAAAGTGCCCTCCAAGTGTGCTCAGCTGCAGATTCTCATTCCTCCTCTTTCCTGCAAGCGATTCTCTAAAACTGCACCTGCATGTATTGCTTTGCATTGAAAGGCACTATTTACAGGTTATGCATAAGGTGGAGGTCTAAAAATAGACACCCTGTCTACATATTTTATAATTGATGCAAATCCTCTCCTGTTTGTGGTTAAACAGGTGTCACTGGAAATATAGAGTATTAAACGTGAAATAATGTCTTAAAATGTGGAATTTCATGCACCATTAGCTGCAGAATAAAACGTAAGAGCCTCGTTAAACTTGACGTTTGGTAATACTTTGTAAGGCGCATGTAATGGCGTATTTTACAAGCCTCCAAAGTGCACAGTAATTGATGTGACTCTATACTTACTCGCTCCCACCAAGAACATGTCGCTGCCCAAAAGCAACAGGACGGCGGAGTTGACCAACATGAGCAGACGAGCCATGTCTCTGCGGGTTGTTGTTGCTCTTCAGGGGTTGCAGCGCAGCTCTCTAAGCATGAAGGGCAGATAACTCACAGCGGCGCATTTTTCTTACAACATGTTGAAATCCCTCTAACGAACGGGTGAATGGATGCACGGATGCGTTGGGTTGAGCTCGAGCTGGTCAGTGAATCGATAACCAGTGAGAGCAGGTATCAAATGTTGGCTTCAGAAACATTTTGTCGCGCGGGTCTCTTCATTCAGGGTTTAAATCCACAAGTCCTTCATCCGTGTCCTCGCGCTGAGTGAGACAACCTGGCGTCTGAAATCTCCCATTATTCCTGCGCTGCACGCGGGCTCAGGTATGAACAGGTCGTGGTGGATAAAGGAGGGGATGACGCTCACAGCAGGCTCGTGGGTCCCTTTTACAGCGCCTTTAAGTTTCCACTCTGTCCTCGCGCTCCGTCAGCAGCTCACTGAGTGATGTTCTGTCGTCCACGCACGCGGGGCTGGTCTTTCCGGTTCGCTGACCTGAAGTGAGGCTCCGGGTCTCGAGCACTTTGAGCTTCAGCAGGACATGATAAAGCGTACACGTGCTGACTGAGAGGAGAGAGAGCAGCAGGTAGGATGACGTCCACCTGTGATGCAGCTGTCAATCAAACAGAGCATCAATTCTTCTTCTGCTGTTTCATTTTTACAGAGTTAGAAACTGTGTACCGGAAACGGACATCAGATAAAAAAAACAAAATCCAAAAATAAAACGAAGCTTATCGCTGCTAGGACAGGGGAAAAATGATAGTGACAGGTAACCAAGTTTTTATTTCCAGTCAAAAGGCAGACAGTAAAAATATTCAGTCACCAATGATTCCATTTCCCCCTTTTTTGATGAGTTCTTTTTTTTGATTTTGCATTATTTTTTCTGTTTTGTTTTTTGTTGGGGCATCTTCTTTTCTGTCGTCATGTTTTCTTTTTTGTTGCCATGCTTCTTTTGTTTTAGTCTCTTTTTTGGTGGTGTCCGTTTTCTTATTGTGTTCCTTTTTTTCCTTTTTGCTTTTTTATGTTTTGCTGTTTTATCTTTTTTTAATGTTGGCTTGCTGTCATCTCGCATAGTTCCTTTTTGTTGCAATCTTTTCTTTGTCACTGTTGCATTTTTCTATCTTTTTTGT
Organism: Halichoeres trimaculatus; assembly: GCF_033239565.1. Taxonomy (NCBI): domain Eukaryota; kingdom Metazoa; phylum Chordata; class Actinopteri; order Labriformes; family Labridae; genus Halichoeres; species Halichoeres trimaculatus. The sequence continues at coordinate 23,786,006 of NW_027437191.1, read as the reverse complement.
TATCGTTGTTTCATCTTTTTCCTTTCACTGTTGTGTTCTTTTTTGTTGTTGCTGAATCTTTTTTTTACCAAGTTCATTTTCTATTTTGTCATTGTGTCTACTTTTCTGTAGTCATGTTTTCTTTTTTCTTTAGGTCTAATTTGCACTTCAGGACCACTGTACATTAACGCTAGAAGCTCATAATTGCAGAATTTGCAGAGGACTCCCGATATGTTTTATACTAATTTTTTAAAATCACAACCCCATCCACAGACATTTTACGAGAGAATCTCAAGGCTAAACACAGGCTGTTAAACTCTTTCACCTTCCTCCAGCAGGAGGTCGACATGCTTTTCACGCATCATACACTGCACAGCCCCCCCCATACACACACGCCACGTTATCACAGAGATGTATCACGCTGATAAGCTGAGAGCATTGCCTCATGGGACAAGCGTTTCACATCAGATTGCACCTCCATAAAGAACCCTCTGTCAGGCCAATCTTTCTCTCGTGACAGACAAGAAGAAGACATCAAGTGTGCGTGGGACAGATGTCTTTTGTAGGAAGAAATCATCGTGCAAGCTCATCACTGAAACCAGAAAAATGACGCCAAACACACATTTTGTTTCCTTCCTCTTGAAACTTGTCTGCCAACGCTCAAACATTCAGTGCTTAAAAACTGGTCCCTCTCAGGTGTTGCCATGGTTTCACCGAGCTCATAATGTCTGTGAGCAGAAGAGAGGCCAGCTTCTGTGTTATGGATAAGTTCTTTTAGCACAATAAGCCATATTGGAGTTACCATGACAGCTGTCTGTATGCAACTGACATTTCAAGAGCCTCTAACACAAACATCTACACTCAATCTATCGACTCATTTTCCCTTTACATTTAGAGTTTAGAGCATGCTCTCCTTTCTTTCCTCTGTAGTTATATATTGAACTCAACAGAATCCAATAAAGTTTCTGGCTGTAAATGTCACAACAGTTAAGAGGTTTTAGTGTCTTTTTTCACAGTAAAGTAACCTGTTATTAAGCAAACACAAATCAGGATGTCTCAGATAAATGCGCAGGAACGTGTGATTTGTGAGGGTGCTCACTTTTAAACACATTCTTTAGAGTAAGAGAGCATTGGCACAAATACAGCTAAACCAATAACTCTGCTAAGCAGGAGATTTATATTCTTGGCTCTTAAAAAATCCTCTTGCAGACTCTTTTTAAACCTGTAAATTGTGAGCCATGCCCAGAACCTGAGTGAAAAGGAAACACCAGAGGGATGAAGAGCTAGAGCCAGAATTTTTGCTAAGTCTTGGCAGCATTTCGTCTTTCTCTATCATCATAAATTAAAGGAATTACTGATTCACATGTGCAGGGGTGTGTCCAGGATTTCTGACTGACATTACATTTCTCTTCCCAGAGGCATAAAAAATGGATGTCAATGCTAGTATCCATGTCACACCGTACTATTTATTGAGACTATTGTTGAAACAGAACCTGTCTATGTCACATTTGACATCTCAGACCTCTGGTAATGAACTGTTATTGAGCATTTGAGCCCCTTTGAACTAGGACAGCTGAAGTAGAGTAAATTTTGATGAGGCATAAATTTAGCTCCAAAGAAAACTACGGACAACCTTAAGGGGCTTGAATTGGACATTAATCAGACTTGTTAGAGATCAGCAGGTTTTAAAAACTTCACAGAGTCAAGAACAACTCCAGAGCACTTAACATGTTCAACTCTTCACCTTACACCTGTTCTCATCCTGAACTCGGTCGTTTGTTTTAACATAATTGCCTATTGCATCGAGAGCCCCCTGTTGCTCTGCTGTTAATGCATGGGTGGGAGTAGTAGTTTGTTTTGTGTGCAGCCTGGGTCCTACTTAATTAAGTCGAGCTCTTGAAAAAACACTCAGTTCACCTTAATGGATTAAATTACAGCTCTCAGTGTGGGAGATCTGTTTATGACTGACAAGTTGTGGGATGCTCAACAAGAGAACACAATCCCACATAAAAGAAACACTTTTCAGGAAAGGTGTTTTACTCTTATTTGATAAAACAGATTACACTTAATTGGTGTTATTTAGGTACTTCATTTATCACTTCTTCTCTGATTGACATGAATAAATGTGTGACAGCTCCTTTCCCAAAATAAATATGTTATTTCTTAAAGATAAACTGTGATAGAGAGCTGCTTATCATTATTAGAGTTGTGTCTGGGTTTGTTGATGTCCCAAACAATGTTGAACCATTTAGCTTCCTAAGGGCTTTGTGGGGACTTTCATTTTGGCATTGATTCCAGTGACACCTGTGGCCAGAATCAGTAGTTTGTTTCAGAGAAAAACTACATTTCTCACTGTTGTAAAAGCTTGACTCTTGCCAACCCATGCTTCTGTTTTGGGGATCAGATCTTCTTTTTTAACACCTCTTTGCGCTTAGTTCAAGACAACTTTTCCCAAAGTGTTGAGGTAATGCATTCATCTAAATCTATACAGTGCTGTAGAAATAGCTTTTCAAAGTGACCAATTTCAGTGCCGATAATATGATTTTAAATTGTGGATCCTGAACAGGCAAACATGTAAAACTGAGACTATTTCTAGATCTCCTGGAAAGCCCTCACAAGGTTTTTAATCCAAATGTGCCAGAAATGAAGTTTGAGCCATGTAAAGAGAAACGTGTCACCTTCACATCAGTAGACTGTCAGATTCATCCTCACCACTTTCATGCAGGGTAATTGTGAGCGGGTGGTGTCATAAAGAGCTTGTTTTTAATGAATATATTAAAGTAAAAGTTCAACAGACCTCTAAGGTGTTGAACCCCATTCCTCCTCCTTCCTCTCTCAGTCTTCCTCATCCTGCTTCGTCATCACTTCATTTGAAAACTTTCTCCCAGACTCTCGAGAGGACAGGGTTAAAAATATCTGAAATAACTTCCCCTGGCAGGAGGAAAGACTCCAAATGTTAATTGCTTGGTGTTCGGTGCCCAGTGAAAGAACTTTATAAGTAATGTGAAGGCAGGAGGTTTAATAATAAGCAGCGGCAGACACAGACTGTTTTATGGTTCATTTTGGTCCTTCCTCTGATGACTCTCAGGTACTTTAAGGTATCAAATTGGAAACAATATGTTGGGGGAGTTTTCTGGCTTGGGGAATAAAAGCAGTTATGTGGCGGTCATTGCTCAGTGGAAGAGCATGACAAAGCATTGTGTGCATTAACCTCCCTTTGGTTTAATGTAATTTAATTACAACAAAGAGACTTACGAATGCAAATAATGGTGATTGGATAAACTTCCTTGTTTTACTTGCTCATTTGACACTGATTACCAGCCTTCTTTATCCTGCTGGCTTGTATGGTGGATAATATCCTAAAATTGGATGATCAACCTGCTACCAACATGTAGCAGCTACTCTGCACTGGTCTGTTCAAAGTCGAGAGTCTATCAATAAACTGAAGAGTAAGGTTACGTTAGCTCTGCTTGGTGAGACTGGAGTTAGTAGATGAGCACTGGTAGGATATAACCAAGATTTATTAATGTTATAGACACATAAAAAAAAAGCACTGAGCTGTCACTAGCGCTACATCCAGCTACTAAACCACGGTGCAAACTGGTAAAGTTTGCTTTTTGTCACATTTCAAATTGTAGCTCTACATAACTGTTGATAAATACTTTACCCTGTGGCATTATATCTGGCAAAAAAGTTGTCCAAACAAACATACGTCTTCACGACGCTTGTGAGTGAGAACGGATAGTCCCCACAGCCTCTTTCAGACATTGTTATTATTTGAAGAAACTGAGTAATTATTTCTTACCCCATAGGCAGATTTTTCTAAACTCACGAACCCGGCATGACAAACAAGCAGGTAATATCACAGAGAGTTACAGAGCTCTAAATCACGGTTAACTCTGCTAAAGGACATCCAGTCATCACTTTTTCTTACATCCAATCCACTGGGGGAGCATCCAGAGGGCACTTCTTACATTTAACCACAGCAGGGCAGCTGTAAGAACAGTTTTATGTGTTTCCACAGAGAGGGTACCAGAGAAGGCATTGTTACATTGACTACTGGGAAATCCAAGAGGGCACTTCAGCAAGGTTATTTTTAGACATGAGGGCACCCAGGAGGGAAAGTACCCCCGAGTACAGCACTGATCCTGAGGAAGAATAAAGAGGGATAAACTCTGAAAGGCCGTTTGTACGAAATAACCTACATGTACCGGTACTTGCAATACAACTTTTATATTGTTGTTTTATTGTTTTTATATACAGTTTGTCTTATTTACTGGAAAAAGAAGCTCAACAGAACACCAACACATCTTCTAATGTAGAGCTGTCATGATCCAGATTCTCAGTGTATCCCAGCTTAGTGGAAGGTGGACACACTCACACCTATGTTACATTTACAGTGAGCAATCAACCTGATACGCATGTTTTTAGACTGAGGGAGCAAGTAACATGCATGTGTTGGATATGCAATCTCTACACGGATAGCCAGGGAATCAAACCAGAAACCTTCTTGCTGTGAGGCCAAATCACAACTGCACAGCCTGTATTACTGGCTCAGGGAATAACACTTTCAGTCAAATTGTGTAAAAGGCTGAAAAATATATGGCAGTACTCCCTGTGACATCATTCATTTGTTTCTGATACAGAGGTATGAAGCCCATTATCGGTGGGTGCTGTATCGAATTTCAACTAAATTTTGTTGAAGTTAGAAAGTGGTAAAGAGGCAGGACTCTAGCTTCTTTGTAAACGGCTTCAGGGTGCCTACTTTTCTGTCAGCTGTTTTCAGCTATGTCCTTATATGGGCAAAGCTTGTAAGATTAAAAACTTCAAAAGTAACTTGTTATGAAAGAATCAATTATGAATTGAATTATTGAAAATGGAGAAATCAGGTAATCAGACCTAAACTCTTTTTCAAACCAGGTTTTAAATGTGTTAATAAATCTATTTAAAACCCATCAGAGCACCAGTGCTCCCATTTTACAAGTCCTCTCCAAAATCACCATAACACTTTGACTCCTTAAAGAAGAGAAGACAAGCAGTGTGGTGATATCCAGGGTCTTATAGTATGACAGGAATTCCTGTGCAACGATGTTCCAATCACAGGGAATAATTGAGGCAAGCTGTTCTCATTACCGTAACTCTTCAACAATTTGTGCAAGAGAATTCAGATAGTGCCTGACAGAAGATAAGATGAGCTTTGTGGGGATATTAGGGGATGAAACTTGGGTTAAAAAGGTTCAGTGTGTATGTGGTAACCTGTGTTCCTGCAAACAGCCTCTAGAGGACACTCAGTAAACTGCACTGCTTCTTTTTTATTTTTATTTATCTATTTATTTGTTTTTCATGCATTCAGTCAGAGAAGAGGACAGTAGATAGATCAGGAAACAGGGCAAGAGTGGGGTTTGACATGTGGGAAAGAGACAGTAGGTTGGATCCGCACACCAAGCCATTAACTCCAGGCCATTTGCACCCCTCAACCGCAGTTTTTAACACTTCAGCATTGGTTTCCTATTTTAAAGCTGGAGTTTGTACCTATATATTGAATCTTTTAAGATAAAAAAACTAATATGATTAGATAAACAACATCAGTTTTGGAGTCGTCATCAAAATAAGAACTTGTGTATTTGTGCGATGCAACAAACGCCAAAACTAAATCAGTTCAGCTTCATCCTTCACATCAAGGTCTTCATGATTTTCCTCTTCCTAACTTTTAGCGTAAAGGAAAAAGGAGGGAAAAACAGCATGGCCATCCAAGGTCAGGGCTACTTCCATGAATATTTACATTGACATTTATTACACAAACCTCTAGAAAAAGGGAGACGGTGACAGCAGGGATCGTAAAGCGAGCGGACGCAGCGCTGCATACTGATCAGGAATGATGAGCTGTCTCGTTTGTGAGCTAACAAAAGACTCCCTGACACCAGGAATCAGATGTTATGTAAACCTCGAGATGCATGCACGTGTTTTACTGCTTAGCGAAAGCTTTATGTGGTTGTTGGAGTCCTTTTAGCTCTGAGAGAGAGCTGCTACCATATCCCATTCATCAGTCCGATTCTTCTCCATTCTTTTGACTCACATCACTTGTCCGAGCTCCTAGAAAAGGAGACAGAAGGTCTGGAGCGCATTGAATGGTCACGTTTGAGCCCACACTGCGTAGGCCAGCAGTACTTTTTACTGCACCAGTGCACGTGTAATTAAATTTCCCTGTAGTTACCGGTGCCCTTGACTCATCGCTGAGCATATCAGAGGTGGCCAATCATCAGATACATGTGTGTGTGTGTGTTGGAGGGGGGTTGCTGCTACCTCGGCCTCTTGCGTTAAATGAATTGATATAGACTCATATATCAAGAGGAAATATCAATCTAGCAGATGGTTTCCTAAATCTCCTCCTGCAAAGGGAGCAGGCCTGTCTAAAATGTGCCGCAGTGTGCAGATTTCTTTTGTATTGGCTTCATCAAAGGAAACTCCATTAGCAAGAAAGCTTTCTGCATTACACATCATTTTGGAAAGACTGAATATATTCAGCTTTATGTTAAGATCTGCTTCAGCCAAGAAATAAATGCTCCTTTTACTGACATCTTCATCATTTTCTTTGATTCTGCTTTAGCTTTCAAACAGAATAAGTGTTTGATTGGGCTCCAATGACGAGGAAATGGTCGCATTATTTTTAAAATGGATTTCAAGTACCAATGCTACATGTCCAGACTGAGTGTATGCAGATTTTCAAATCTCTACATATTCATATGTTGGGGAAATCCACAAATCTGTCTGTAAACTGACTGAACACCCCAATCTAAAAATTACACTAGATCTTTTTCATGAGATCTTCTGATAAAGGAATGGGCCTCAAACATCAAGGTCTACACATAGCTGAGCTCCTGACAGGCCTCACACGACAATGTTTCATCTGAAAATGCTAAAACGCATTGAGATAATCTGCGTTTTAGTGTTAACCTTGAGGGACTGAAAACACTGTAGTAATGCCAGGCCTATAGTTGGCGCTATAACTGTCTTGTCCAGAAGCTGCTTTTAGGAGATCTTCCACCGAAGTAGAGTTGGACTGATCATCCGTATCTGTGTACTGGGGAATACTAAGTGCAAAAGTGGAGCAAGAGATGTACATTTAGTTGCAAGACAGTCAGCAGAGACAGCAGATTGAGCAGCACAAGCACAACACAGTAGTCCGTGACGAACTGCACTGATGTCCAGTTGTCAGTGCTTGCACGAAACGCAGCATGATGTCAGCGTTTCCACTGAAAATGCCGACTTACTGTTTACACAGCAATGGTGTCGGCAGTGTTCCAGAAAAATCCCACTCCGGAGGTAGTTTTCAAAAGTTTGCGTTTTAGGTCGGCTGAAACACCATTTCCTCGTAAACCCGAGGCTGAAACACAACAAAACGTTTGTGTTTCACCTTAAAACCGTTGTAGTGTAAACGGCCTCAGATCAATCTGTGGAACGCAGGGTGGAAAACTTGACCTCTACTTGTTGACACTGTGGCAAAAACATATTGTTGTCACCAAAGTTATCATTACCATGTACTTTTAATTGTATCAACATGTAGTTTCATCAGTTTTGAACCTCTTAAGTATCTTATCGCCATGAGAAGCAATAAATGACTTTTAGGGGCTGCAAAAAGCTGTTGCGAGGTGCCAAATACTTCCTCTTCTTTTAGCTGCTGTTGGGTCTCAACCACCTTCTGAAGGTAAATTTCTCTTCAGCTGCTATGAGCTAGAAGCTAACTTTAGCTCTCTGAAATTTTGGGAAGGTATGGAAAGTAAGGAAAGATTTTACTCTTAAATACTAAAGAAGTAAATCTTTCTTTTTGGAGACAAGACACCTAAAAGTGCTTTTAATTTAAAAACAAAATCTTCCTTCCAGGTAAAATCTATAAAAACACACCACTGCTTTCAGTCTGTATTGACTCATCCCTCTGTTTTATCTACTTTAAAAATGCTTGTTCTGAAAGACGTCATGTAGATCTCTTCTGTCATCGTTTCTCGGGTGCTCAGAACCGTTGGACCAAACCCTTCTGATTGATGGACTCCATTTATTTAATGACATCAAAGCCCGGGAGAGAAAGCGTGTTTATGAGGAGCATAATCCAAACTGAACACCGCTGAAAACATCCACATCACTGTGAGATGAAAGCGCATCTCTTTTCATCTGCGCTGATGTGCTCTTTGTTTTATCGTCCCACAGGACAGCGCGGGGTTAACCTCACAAGATGCTAATGACGCACTGCCTTCTGCAGAGATCAGTCATCAATCAGCACACAGGCCGCCGTTTCCCGTCATTATTCCTGAAAGGCAGCGGTGATGAACAGGAGGAGGGAGAGGGTGATTAGGCCTCCCAACCTTTACCCCACATGTCTTGTCGTCTTGTGTTAACATCACGGCTCATTTCAAGGTGAGGCTGCATATCAATCACACTATAGCCTGAAAAGTATTAATGGTAGTCCTCTCGCTTCATCAGATAAAAGATTGATGGTATTAGGGTGTGAGCTTGTGGGGTGGCTTCTGGAAACAGGGAGAAAAGAAGCTTTTTACACTCAGTGCAGGAAGTCCAGATGCTGTGTTCCAGGGTTGTGAATCCAGAATAATTCACCACTTCATGACTGATTAGCAACTGAAAATATCATTAATATGATTTCACACAAATGTTAGCTGTTGTGACAGAGCAGCTAGTCTGTTCTCATCAGCATGTAGCTACTTAAAAATGTTACTGACAGCTAACATTTCCCTTACCTGGCTGCTATTAATCGCCTTGATGGTTTTTAGTTGGGATGTCCTGATTTGTTATTTTTATTTTTATTTTTATTTTCTGTCCCAGAGTCCGAGTCACTCCCAGCTTTATGGCATTTAACCAAAAGTGTTACAGCAACAAAGTGATCTCATGCTCAGCATTGTTTCTGTTTGGGGCTAAGAGATCTAACTCTGTACCACCACAAAAATACTAAGCTGTTATTTTTCCTATTCCCATTTTACCCATTTGTTTAAAATATTATAGATCTGATAAAATTATATATATATATATATATATATATATATATATATATATATATATATATATATATATATATATATATATATATATATATATATATATATTATTATTATTTTTTTTTAAATCGCTGATCTGGATGTTATGCCTGATTCCGATTAGGTCTGTAACCGTGTGCCCATGCCCCCAATTTTGGAGCATGTGACTGGATCGGGACATTCTTACTTTTTAGTTAACAAAAATAGTTCCTATTTAACTTTTTTTTTGTTCATAATCCACAGTTGTCTAGACCTGACTGTCAAAAAGAAAAAGGAGGTCAGAGCAGAAGAAAGCTAAACGAGAGAGTGGCACAGCAAGAGCTAAAACTGAGTTTCAAAGCGCAGTTTTTTAATGGAATTCTAATTTAAAAAGGACAGGTTCACCAGGACTCACAAAAGTTTCCGTTGATAGAAAGTTGCGTTGGACAAAGAAAAGTAGTGTTAAAACGTAGGTCTGCTCTCCCCCCTAAAAAAAGGCACCCTTTGGTAAGAGTCTCATCCTTGTGCCATTGGGTGGTGCTCATGGGAAACTGAGTCTTCATCCTGAAAAGTACTAGATGTTCCATCTACAGGTGTCACTGCAATCAACAACAAATGGATAGTCTTCACAGAGACTTGAAGTGTAGCACTGATGAGTTCTTTGATGTTGTTAAAAAGAGTATAATGCAGTCACTGACAGCTTTTTAAGCTCCTGGAGCACTTTGTCAACCAGATCGGCAGCCCAGACTCCGAGATCAGCTGTGCAAATCTAAGAAGAGCAGTAGTTTGGCATGATTTTTGTACATCAGGATATGCTCAGTTGCCTTTATGTATAATCACTGACAGAGTACAGCATCTGCAGAGTGCTGGGCTTTATAAAAGTATTTCAGTGTACGTTCAGCAAACAGTTTTTTTAAAGCCAATGCGATACCATTCCACTGAGTCTTCTGGGTCAGCTGGCTTTAAAGTCAAACATTATCTGCAGAGCCATCAGAGAAAGAAAGAAAGACAGTTACTGACCAGAGAAAAGTGTGATAAGATCATGGCCTGACAGGATGGCCTGGTGGTTAGGGCTGCAATGACTCAGACCACCATGCAGGACAGGAACCATTAGGTCATACAAAATAGGAGGTTTCAACACAACACAAGCCCTGGGGTTTGTGGTATGTCTAAAAAAAATGATTTACCAGGAATTTCTCACCATGGCTATTACCGAGAAACACACAGACAATGCTTTTCAAAGAATGTGCAGAATGTTCTGTGGATGTCTGAGCCGTCAGGGTGAAATCAGAGCATGGTATTCATGAATAACTTCAGATCAGGCTGAAATAAGGTTGTTTCCATTCACTGTCTCTGAATTGAATGTGAACGCTCTTGCATGGTGTGATTTGGTGTGAAGCTGCAGTATTACACAAGTGTGACACTGACCTCTGCTGGAAAATGTAAGAACAGCTGCTGCTGTAATGCATCATTTCTGCATTCCTGTCACTAATGTGCATGCATTTACATCTGATTTGTAATAAAACATGAGATCTGCACACCAGGAAGCTCCTGAAGATCAATTTGCAAGCCTTTTTATTTCTATTTACATGTATACAAGTTCAGGAAATAAACAGCATTAAGAGAGATATATGCTTCACTAATTGCTGACATTTCAGCCAACAGATTCTGGGAAGCATTAAGTGATTAGTTTGATTTAAAGTAATGGAATTAATGGAGTAAAAGGGAAATTAAAGATGCTGCTGATTATGGCTTTGGCTGTTTTGTTGTGCAATTTGGAAAGTAGCCAAAATGGATGCAGATCAAGGATTTTGGAGAAATATGAGCCATCAGTTGAGTTCCAGGCTGTTTTTTTATAATACCAAAGGAAAGCAGCTACTTGAAGCCACTTTTTTATGGAAGTTTAAGTTAGAGTGTTGCAGAAAAAATCAGTGCACTAATAAACTACACCCCCCTAATGATGAAATACCTATTAAAAATAAATATGAAGAAAATTCCAGACCCTTGCTCTTGTGGGAGGTTGTTCTAGCTGTGTGGCATGCAAAGAATGCTTACTCACACTTCCTGTTTCCTGTCCACTCAGGATGTGGCAGGGTTTAACCCCTGTCTGCCTCAGCTGCTCCACTCTCTTATCTCCATGATGCTGTCTGAACCCCCCACGGGGATGTTTAGTGAGAGGATGAAAACCATTTAGTTCAGCTGCTGTTTCTGAAGGCTTCCTGCACTGCAAAAAAATAAACTAACCATGTGTTTATGTCATATTTTAAGTAAGAATTGTCTTATCAGCCTTAATATGAGCTTCATACACCTGACAAGTCCAGAAAAATGTTTTATTACTGAAATAAAACATTTTTTCGCTTGCCTCTGCCTCAAAGAATATCTTTTTTTTTCCTAACGTTAGTTTTGAAACAGACTGATGTTAATCATGCTTTCATATAACCTACAGAAGCAAACCGGAGCATCAGTGACCACCTTCCCTCCACCTACAACCAACCTCAAACCACTGAAGCAGCATTTCTTTGTTCCCTTTTCTACTGCAAAGACTTCCAGTTAGAGCTGCAATAGAGCAGAAAAAAACATATACGCAACCACAAGACAAAAAGAAACAAGAGTCCCCCACAGGGGGCGCTGAATTTTCACAAACCAAAAGTTCACAGCAGCTTTAATATCTTATTTTCTTGAGTCCTACACATTTTGCACGTAAAATGTATAGATGTAAATTTGAGGCAGCCTTTCTAAGTTATCATGTTTGTTTGTGTAAAAAAAACCTTGTTAGGGCCTGTTTCCATCAAAGGCTACTTGAAAGCTTCTTAAAGTTGTTTTGCATCTCTTCAACTTCCTTTAGTGGTGACGATAGAGTCCGTTTGATAATACTTTGTATGCTTTGTAATTTTGCAATTCATCTGAAATGTACACAGATAACAAAAATACGAGCTAAAAACTGTGGCTTTAGCACCTCTACACCTTAAAGAGGGGGTCAAACTAAAAGTGTTCAGATTTTTAAACCTCTACACATTTATGTGTTGTAGAAATCCCTGAATCTGTCTGTAAACTAATCACAACGCTCTGTTCTAAAAATAGCACCAGATCTTCATGAGACTTAGGTGAGAAATGATGAGGTCATCATGTAAAGCAGTGTTACCCAATCCTGGTCCTGGAGGACCCCTGCCCTGCATGTTTTTTATGTTCCCGACTCCAACACACTTAATTTGAATGATCAGCTCATCATCAAGCTTTGCTCGAGCCTGATAGCCATTCATTTGAATCAGGTGTGCTGGAGTGGGGTAACATCTAAAACATGCAGGGCAGGGGTCCCCCAGGACCAGGATTGGGTAACACTGATGTAAAGGATCTCCTTCATGACAGATTGGAAAGTTGGGCCTTAAACACCAAGGTCTGCCAATAGCTCTGCCGTCTTACAGGCCCCCAGATGATTAGCCAATCAGGGAGAAGGGGCTTTGTGGAGTAGGGAGTCTTGAAGACATGATAAAGTGTTTCAGACAGAGGTTGAAATAGAGGTTTTCTAAGGCATAAACAGAACAAAGAACAATAGAGATTGGTTGAAATGGGGAATACATCACAACTTGAGCTCAGGGGAAATGGCTTCAATGTTTTGTACCAGCAAAGAGTCATTTTAATGCCAAATGTTATTTAACATGTTTTTTTTTCACTTTCTTTTCATCTTCTATATAGTCAAAATCTGTCAGAGGTTAGGATGAATTAACCTTTAAATGGTATTAACTTAAGTATTCAACCTTTGATTATTTCTCTGCGCGTGTATGTCTATTTAATTATCTGACAAATTTCAGACCAATTATTCATGACAATCACCAAAGCCTAACGTCCGCATCCAACAGCAAAGAAGTGACTCAGTGTTTTTACTCTCACAATAACCTTCAGGCATGATCCAGATAATGACAAGAATTGTTCGTCACACAGTTATTACAGTGATATATGCGTGATAAATTATATAGGTGCCAGTCTGTTTCGTATTTTGGACACTAGGAGCTCAGGTTTGTCCGCACATCTATGTGGGGTAGTTAGAAATTTTCAGTGGGAAACGTGGAAATTTTCTACTTGAAAAGGACCATGCAAGAGGGTAAGGCTGCCAAAATGTCATTCATCCACACAAAGCTGTGATGACCTTATGAACGCATCAAGCATAATCCAAGCTTTAAAGAGACAGCTAAAACAAGGTTTTTCAGATAGAAGCTTAAATAAGAGTTTTCTAAAACACCAGGGAAGAAAATTGAAATTTTACAGTGCTGCAAATAAGGGAACCAAAGGGACAGAATTTATGCTGCGTTCCATTTGTACCCTGAACTAGGAAGTTGGAAGTAGGAGTGACGTCATCTCTGAGTTCAGCATTCCAGTTGCTAAGTCGGAAAAACTTGCTTTAATAGTAGTATTTCTGTATATAGACATCGAATAATACTGTATAAAGGGCTGATTTATTGCAGAAACACTTGTCAGAAATTCTGAAATAATAAGAATATAACAGGAGCTTAATTACTGTCAACCCCTGAACTCTGAACTCGGTGGTGGTGTGGGTACTCCGACTTCCAAGTCAGAAATTCCGACCTCGGGGCGCTCCAGCTGGGCGCTCCCACTCAAGTAAAAATTGGTAGCCGCAAAAGACTTAAAAAGGCACAATTAGACTGAGATTCAGTCAGAAACTACATTTTTTTGTGTACTGTAAATATTTTATTTACAAAAATCTGCAAATGAATTGATTCAGAAAGCCTTCATATGTAACTGCTGAATATAAAAAAAGTGCAAAATGTTGTGCATGTTATCTCAGGCTGCTTCTATCTGTACCACAGAAAATACCGTGACTTCACCTCTGGGTAAACTTCCTCAGAAGCTTCCATAGGCCTCAAACATATATTCGGATCTTCTCTTTCAGGGTCACACTTTGCATCAGTCGATACAATGTCTTTTGTTGAAGACTTCCTGCCTTTGACAATCAGCTGATGTCCTCTCAGAAGTTTAGCCCATTTCAAAAACATAAAGAAACTGAATCAGTCTCAGAGTGAATATCTGGTTCGTCCTTTTCTTCCATTCAAGTCTCACTCATTACATCATTGACAGAAGACTTTTGCTTCAATCACGGCTGCATCTCATACTGTCCCTCCGTGGCGATAAAGAAGTCATTGAGCGTGCTCTGCAGGTACTCAAACGTGGGCCTGTCATCGGGCCTCTGCTTCCAGCACACCATCATAATGTCATAGAGTTCTTTGGGGCAGCCGTCGGGACATGGCATCCTGTACGACCGGTCCAGACACCGGATCACCTCTGGGTTGGTCATACCTGACCAGGAACAAAAAAAGAGAGATTGAGCAGATTTATTGCTTTATCATGTTGTCTGTCTCTCTTCTTGGTTTATCCCCCCCTCCTCGTACCTGGGTAAGGGATTCTTCCATAAGTAACTATCTCTGTTAGAAGGATCCCAAAGGACCACACGTCTGATTTGATGCTGAAGGTGCCAAAGTTGATGGCCTCTGGAGCTGTCCATTTGATAGGGAATTTGGCACCTAGAAGTCATAGAAAGGGTGAGAAAAGCAGAAATAGATATTACTGAGTGCTGTTTCCTATCTGTTGAGTCATATGTGTGTGAATTGGTTAAATCCTCTCACTGTTTCCTAATACATGGGGGAGCTATGACGAGAAGAACGAACATGAAGGCTTTGCACTCTCTTTGGTTGACTCTTGTTGCACAATTTTGACCTATTATACACGCATTGGCCACTTTATTACACTTTGCTTCCATTTTGCCTTCATTTTTGATGGTTTAGATTCAACAAATCCATATTTGCTCCATATTGGTTGAGATCTGGTGACTGTGGAGGCCTTTAGGGTCCAGGGAACTCACTGGCACTGGTTTGAAATAATTTGTGACATGGAGCGTTATCCTGCTGGAAGTCTCAATGAGAAGATGGGTACTCTGTGCTCATAAAGGGAAGAACATGGTCAGAAACAGTACTCAAGTGGTCTGTGGACTCTAAACCATGCTCAGTTGGTACTATGGGGTCCAAGGTGAGCCAAAAAAATCTCCCCCACACTATTACACCAGCAGCAGGCTGGAGCGTTAATCCAAGGCTGGGTGTATCCATGCTTTCATGTTGTTTCCTCCAAATCCCGAGCCGACCATCTGAATGTGGAGCAGAAATCCAGACTCATCAGACCAGACAACATTTTTCAGTCTTCTATGGTCCCGCTTTGGTTAGCCCGTGTGGACTGCCTCAGTTTCCTGTTCTTAGCTGACAGGAGTGTCCCTTGTGGTGGTCTGCTTCAGGGTTGGACATATTGGCATTAGACGGTTCTCTGTAAACCTTACCCAGACCAACCACCATGCCACTTTCAAAGGCTCTGGAACGCCCTTTCTTCATTCGTTGCTGGGTGCCACTCAAGTGGCTGCTGGTTGCAGCAGCTTGTTGCAGCAGCTCTCTGTTCCTTGTCCTTTTTTTCTCCCCTTTTCTCCCCTTTGGTTATCCTTCTCATACTTAACTTTTTATGGCTCACTTGTAGGCCCTGGACACCAGACTCATTATGTCTGCAGGGGTGTTGTTACTATCTTTACTCCTCTTTGTGCATGGGGATCCTACATGTGAACATATACAAGATCCGCTGTTAGCAGCTCGTAGCATGTTGATGCTAACCAGTGCTAGGCCTGATGTTTCCTGTGAGCTGAAGAGGAGAAGGAGGGAACAACAAGCTAAGAAGAGATGATATCGACCTGTTGATCCATACATGATGATAGGGAATGTAAAATTGATCTCTAGTAGTATGGATGAGCTAGTGGTGCTTTCATCTTCTGCAACCAGACAGGTCAAAGGAAGAATATGATCAGCTTAGTTCTAGGCTGCTAGATCCCGTGGACCCTGTGGAGGTGGAGGCTAATAGGAGAATGATGGCCAAGCTATCTTATCTCTGATGGACAACATGTCCCACCCTTTCAGAAGACTTTTGACCTTTATGTTATCAGTCTGTGCACATCTTACACATCTATTTTAGTTCTCTAATTTGTCCTCTACAGATTATTTTCTTAGGTTACACCTATTATATTATTCTATCTGTAATATTCTTATTGTTATGCCCTGTGATTGGCTGATTAGATATTTCTGTGAACGAGCAGTTGAATAGTTGTGGCTCATACATTTAGATTAGTTTAAACACTGGGGGGCTCTGCTTTGTTGAAGGATGCACTTTAGGGGCTTAAATCAGTGAACTCTGACCCTTTCACTGTATCGTGAGGATAAACGCGGCTCATACTGCACCTTCTTGAGCTGTGTATTCAGACTCGATGATCCTGGCCAGGCCAAAGTCTGCAATCTTACAGTGCAGGGTCTCATTGACCAGGATGTTGGCTGCACGCACGTCTCTGTGGATGTAGTTGTTCTTCTCGATGTATGCCATGCCCTCGGCTATCTGGAACAGGATTTTAAATCGAATGTTAGGATATAAAACACGCTCAAAGGTTTTCCACTGAGCAAGGTCAGAGTTTGCACTCATGTTTGTGTGTTCATGTGAAAATGTGCAGCCACAGTCTGGGTGTAAACGTGTGCATGTGTGTGATATCAGCAGTAGAGGATGTGCCAACTTTCAGGAAGTGAGAAAGCTCTTTTTGGAGGGTGCTGTGAAGGAAGGAGAAGGGGGGGCTTGCTGTGGATGGAAAATTACATGACTTCCTGTCCGGATGTTAATAATTGACGCAGGGCGAGGCTTTTCGAGCCAGACGAGCTCAAACTCTACCGCAGAAGCCACACAGCTGCTGCTGCTGACAGTTTCTACAGGTTTTCACAACACGTCTGTGTTGAAGCACATGCTTAAACAGAGGTTCGGTGTGTGCGACAGCAAAGCAGAGCTGGTGTGTATAAATAGACTCTGGGTCAACCAGGAGGCTTGTGCTTGTGAGGGTGGCAGAGGAAGAACAAATCTGTGAATTAAGGTCTCCTACCTGCGCCGACATGTCAATCAGTTTAGGGAGCTTCAGCTTCTTTCCTTCATCCGTTTTCAGAAAGTCCAGGAGGCATCCTGCAAACGAGAAGTGGCGCTCTGTTACTGTGAGAAATGAAACATAAGGTTTTAAGTTCTTGAGAAACTTCCTCGAGTATAACTGGTATAGAAATAACCACAGGTTTTTACTGGAACCTGAAAGTTTAAGTCAATGTTTCTGTGCCCTCTTACCAAGACACTCTGATGTTTTTCAGGTCATACACAAATGATTATGATTACTCACTGTTACAGGAACTTAAAATCACAAACAAGCCCTGTTCGCACATGCATAACAATCACATTTTAGATTTTTTTCCGGGTGGGCTGCATGTGTTAATGCCTGCACGGCAAAAACTGAGATCAAAGCAAGTGTTTACTTCTTATTTTTAGTATAAATTCTCTCATTCAACTTAATTTGCAAAAACATTCACCTGACATGTCCGGAAAAATGTCTGACTTGGAGATATTAAAAGAGAAAAACAACACTGAACTGAATTCCTTTTAAATAAATAAAAAAAAAAGATTTGTCTACATGTGAGGAAAAATATGCTTGTTTATTTTCTTGCATTAAGAAAACATTCTCATTTAAAGAAACTAAAAAAGCACTTTTTTACTAGCCAGTGTCATTTTTGTCTTTCAATATATGAAAATTAGGCATTAACACTTGTTTAGATTCTAGTTTTTGCAGTGCGGCTGTTTTTTTTTTTTTTTTTTTTTACCCCAGCTTTTTCCTAAATTTGCTGCTGCCAGCTCTTTAGCAAAGTTTCAGCGTGATGTTTTTGGTGCTTATGTGTAAATACAGTGAGCTTTTTTAGGACTTTGTTGTAAATGAGGGGGTGACGTTTATATCGTGGCACTGGTGTTCTATCGAGTTTTGCTGATGTAAAAAAAAAAAAAAAAAAAAAAAAAAGCAAAAAAGTGAAAAACTGTTCCAGAGATATAAGGGAGAGATAACCACGAGTTTACGGTGACTATTAAGAATAAGTTTATAACAGCAAATAAATCAGTTATTCCTTAACTGGAAAAAAGAGATCATTGTATCGTCTGCAAACAGTGAGAGTTTAAAGTATCAGCAGAGAATCAAAGAACTGTAGAACAATAGCGTTATTCCTACTTTATTTACTGATGGGTGATGTTACAAAGACTACATTTGGTTCTACATACAGCCTACAGTCTTCATGATCTATGACAAAATTGTTGAAAGAGATTTCAAAGGGAGCATTTGTGTTGCATCCTAGACTCTGCAAGGCTACACCAGCACGAAACATTTATTTGGGGTGTTAAACACGCTGCTTAAACAGCAAGCCGGATCGCTGACAGCATGCTTTGCTTTAAGTGTGTGCATTACACTTTCATATTGCCATGCATGAACCAGATCACAACAGTGGCCCTTGGGGACTACCATGTTGTGCTTGTGCTGCTGAATCTGCTGACTGCCTTTCACCAAAATATGAATCTGTTGCACAACTTCTGCAATCAGTAAAGACACACTCAATATATACACAGATGATCAGCCCACCTCCATTACAGCGTTTTTAATCTCTGAGCGTTTCCATGTAATTACAGATTTTTTTTGACTGTGTATTTTGTGTTTTCGAATGAAAAAAATACTGTGCAAACAGGGCCTAATATAGATACTAATACCCTGAAATAACCTAAAGAGAAGGGGAAGATTTGTCCGTTGCTGTGGGAATGCTTCAGTTTGAGCTACAGGCTCAACGAGACAGTATGATTAAGGACACAGATCAAAAACGTGCACCACGAGATGCAAAAAGATATGTCGTCTCTTAGAAGAAGCTAAAAATCATAAACAAGCAAAAAGAAAAGATAAAGTCACTCAAAGACGCCTCTGGCTGACTTGTAGCTCTGGAGGATTTACATCAAATGCTAACAGAGTAGTTAAAGAGACAGATAGAGCGAACTGAAGCTGCAAACAAAAGCTACGTATCATCAGTAAAAGGTGCTGAGGCCCGCAACAGAGCCCAGCTTATTCAGTAAAAAAATTAGCTGTGATTTAAGAATATCAGCCAAAACCAAACTCATTTTCTGGCTAACAGGCTTTTTGAGAATAAAGCAGATCCCACCAAAGTAGACTTGGCTCACTGGACCCTCGCACCTTAGCCACGAAAAGAAGAGCCGTGAGTATTCACCTACTCCAACAAAGAGATGATATTAATCTCCCGTCCACATCTTCCCTGATATGGGCCGGCTATGAGTTTCCTTCAACCAGGTAAAAGCCAGTCTATGGACCACTGGAGTCCCAAAGACTGATAATAACAGCTCCGGGCCCACATTTGACGACTGGCCACTGGTTAAAAACTGGGTAATGCATCAAGACCAAACATCAACATTCTTCTTCCTTTGTCAGTTTTCTTTCCTCACCATTGACCATGAACTCTGTGATGATCAGAATCGGCTCCTTGGTGACCACAGCATGCAGACGCACCAGGCGCTCATGCTGCAGCTTCTTCATCAGGTTGGCCTCCTGGAGGAAAGCTTCAGGCTCCATCGTTCCCTCCTTTAACGTCTTGATTGCGACTTTCTTTGTGTTCTTGTAGTAACCTGTGGAGAGAGATCAAACCAGGAGTTTAGCTTACTGCCAAAAAAACATGAAACACACAAAGAAGAGTTAGCTTCTCTTACCCATCCACACTTCTCCAAATTGCCCGGCCCCGAGCTTCTTCACCATCTTCAGCGTCTCTCTGGGAATCTCCCACTCATCCTGAGCCCATGGCTGCTGGGGGGCCCGGATCTTACAGGGGGCGTAGAGACGCTGACACAAGCCGTCAGGTGTCCCTGTAAACACACACACACATACACATACACACACACACACACACACACACACACACACACACACACACACACACACACACACACACACACACACACACACACACATACACACAAACACACACACACACGAAGAATACTCAGGTGTTTTGAAATATTCACATTCTCTGTAGCCTTTGTGCGAGCTCGTCTGCGTACGCTTGATGCTTGTTTGTTTGTTCTTGTGCGTGCTGACGCTGACAGCCATTTTACAGATCTGTCCGTCTTATCTTGTGGTGGAGGGGGAACTATCACTCCTCTCACACAGGAAATGCACAGAGCATCACAAAGGTCTGACTTCTTCCTTCGCATTACAGCTCATCAAACACAACAGGTGATAGATCTAAATATAAATGTTTGTACAAACAATCTGATAAAAATCATGGAACAACATTTTGTTGTTGCCATGATCAGTGATCATGATGACTCTTTAAATTTTGGTGACCTGCAATGACCTAATATGTCCAGATATAATCACATTTCAAGAACTTAGAAGCCAAGAATCAAGATTTAATAGATTATGAGTGAAAACAGCTCATGGTTTGACAAGGCATTTGCCAAAAATGATAACAGTTGTACTTGCAGCCGTTTATTCAAACTACTTTCATTTAACTCCCTCTTTTTAGCATGTAAAATATATATATATTTTTTTTTGAAAGCAGACGCCACAATGAGTCTATGCATCTTGTCAAGATTCAAACTTCATAATAAAAAGACATGTAAACACACACCATAAAACTCCACAAATAAGCTGATCTAAAAAAAAAAAAAAGATTACTTAAAAGTAATTACATCAAAAAATTTGGTGGTGTTAACTCAAACCACTTGCAAAAGTAACATTTTCAAACTGATTACACGAACATTTTAGGCTGCTTTGAAGTCTCTGTAAGGACTTCTCGTTTAGCGTCGACTGCAATGACATCTGTGGCCAGATTTGGTAGTGGTTTTTTTTGTAATACGTACTCAGGAATAGTCGCTTTGTTACCTCCACCAAGGAGGTTAGGGTTTTGGGAGAGTTTGTCTGTGAACTCAAAAAGTAACGAACAGATCTTGATGAAATTATCAGGAAATGTTTAAAATGGGATAAAGAAGCAGTGACTGTTTTTTTGAGGTGATCCGGATCACTGTCTGAATCCAGGATGTTTTTAAGGATTCTTTATCATTGTGAGATTGGGCCGTTTACACCATATGTGTATATAGCTCCATGATAAATGGTCGGATTGCTTTGTAAAACAATACAAGACAAGTTCACCATAATTTCTGACAGATGTAAAAGTACGATCCAGATCCTGGCAATATTCTGGATACTAAGATCAGGAATATGAAATATGTTCTGGGTCATCATAATGTTTAACACTGTCAGGTAACAAGTTATGATACAAACCTGCAACTAACACCAAACTGTAACAGACAGTCTGCTAAAAGGGAGTATAACATTAAAGTAGGAATAAAGTGTTGCTTGACAATGACAATATGCTTGGTGGAGGTCTGCACTCTCTGACTGCTTTTCTAGTTGAATGACTGAAATCTGACCCAATGATACTTTTGGAGAATTGTTGGGTAAATCTAACAGTCTAAAACTTTGGGAATCAGACTGAAATTATTGCGAGATGGCGCATTATCCTGAAGGCTGTAATACACCAGATGTGTCTACAGTCTAGCTCTGCTCTGTAACGGCACCAGATCAGATAGGTCTCAATCAAGGGGTGGCATCCAGTTTAGAAAAACGAAGCCTATGCTGAAGTGCTATAAGTTGCTGTTCATTGAGAATCCGCATAAGGCTGACTGCAGAAAGACCAGAAATACTGGAGCTGTGACGCATCAAGTCACCATAGGACAGATTGAGCAGGACAGGAAACCGGCATGGAAACTTTTTAAAACACCCAGTGACTCTCAAAACGAAACAAACTGTGTCCAATCCAGATGGTATTTATCTTGACTACAACAAAAAAGTGACATATTGAGTGGAGCCAGGCCAGGAGTCAATAGATTTTGAGGTTTTACAGCCCAACATGAACATGCAATGAACTGGAGACGCATCTGGTGTATTCCTGGTGCAAATGTTTACTTGAACTTTAACTGTGGTGTTGTGAAACATGAAGCATAATAACTTGGGGACAACTGATTTAAGTGTTTGAATGCTGTTAAAAATCAAACCCTGCTCCAGAAACTCAATTAAATAGAGGTGAGATGAGTGTTTTTCTCGTTTGTTTGTTTTTTTAATTTCCCAGATGATGGTGCCTATTCTTTTTAAAACATACAACCACTAGCACATGTATACTTGCCAAAACTCATCCTTTTAGGATGTTTTCACTTTTTAAAACAGCTGCAATTTCTGTCTTGAGGTAGCTCTTAAAAAATGTCACGAGAGCAGAGAAGTAAGTTCAGCTGTCTTTTGAAAATCTTCAAACTCAACAGGAACTAAGATCCAGTAATAGGATTGTATTCTTTGGAAATTTGGAAACAATAGGTGAGACATAAGCTTCCTCATGAGCTTGGAAATTTGAGGTCTGTTGGTGACTCACGGCTGTAGTATTTGACCAGCTCCTGCAGGGACGGGAAGGTGTTGGAGGGCGAGATGTAGTATCCACCTTTGTCCAGACAGCGGATCTTGTAGTGTTTCACTACATCACCCTCTGGTGTGTGATCTCTGATCGACAGAGAGAAGGAGCCTGAGAGGGGAACACACAGAAACATTTGAATACAGCTTTTTATCAGTCGTCTCATCATAAAGGAGTCGAATGCACCATGCTCACCTTGAGATGTTTCACTCTCTCGAACTAGAAAGGCGCCCGCTTTGTTTCCAGGAGCTAAAAGGAGACGTTCAGTCTCTTTTCTACTCAAGTCTTTGAAAAACCACCTGTAGAGAGGAAAGACCCAGAAATAGCACCATGAGTTGATATTGTATTTCTAAATATAGTGATTTTCATTGATGTAAAATATGGCTTCAGACAGTCTATCCTGCTGCTGATGATATTCTGATATTCTGAAAGACGTTCTGCAGCATGGATATTCAAACGTTTCACAAAATCCCTTTGGATGATTTAATATTTTACATTCAAAAAGGCAAAACAAGAGCACCCTCCAACTAAATACGACTAAACACTTGGCTTTGCAAAGGTGGACAAAAGTCAGCACCTTAAAATATCCTTTCACAGCTTTTAATCAGGGTAGGCTGAGCAACGGAAAGGTTTCAAACACAAAGCCTTTATCAACTCTTGAATACAGGAAATACAGCACTCATTTTTAAAATACACCTTTACAGGGGAAAACCATGAAACAGACTGACTGTATAATGTCAAAACACAATAAAGAATGCATTGAATCAGTGATGGGACAGAAAATTACAATAAGATACAGATGAAAAGGTGCGTATGGAAATTTTAGCGCGCTGACTCTCTGCCTTAACGTTTGGCTGGAAGCAGAATCACAGTACTCTTCAGGCAGAGCTCATTAAACATTAAGGTGGACATACATTAACATATTTAACAAGCAGACCCACTGTGGATGTCTGCCTCACTGACTTTCTGATCAGCTTAAAGCCTAAATTTAGCAGGTTTGCAAAACTTTTACCGAACTTTGTGCTCGTGTTGCCGTGTTTCCTGTGCTGCTGTGAGTCAACCTGCTGTCATCGCATGTAGCAGAAAATAAAGAAGCAGAAAATTGATGTTTTATTTACCACTTTCTGTTATGTTTGTATAGATTTGCAGTTTAAGATAACATTAGATGATATTTTTTATGCACGGCAAATTATTTGGCTCTAGCCAAGATTTAAATTTGATTTTTTTTCCCCCTTTGAGTTTATGTTATGATCTTAAAATTGAGTATTAACATTCTCTTTTTATTCTCAAGTATCCATTTAGTTAAAATATATGGGGGAAAACAGTTAAAACAAGCTAAACTGGTTCTCTCATCAAAAGCCTTTTCAAAATGAAACTTCTTTTAAGTTACAGTAACACCTTCAAGTTGCGCCATTTACGACTAAGACAGTTGAAAACACATTTAAACTGAATGAACACCTCAGACTTTTTCAAAAACATGTGAAAACAGTGCGGAAGAGACCCCACACAAGCAAAACCATGACTTCTGATACAGTTACACTTACACATCTCAAAACCTATTTTTATGGACAGCAAAACTGAGCAAAACAAAACAAACGAACAAAACCCAATGCATTCTTTGGTATGAACACACTTTCTTTGAAACAGAAAACAAGACGTTTATCCAATAAGTAGAAGGTGACTGTGGCCTTGTAATAACATCTTGTTTTCAATAATACTTTAGTCCACACGCACCAGGCAAATCCACCAATAAATGCTGCATGAAGCATGCCAAACCCATATTTGGCAGTGTATATTAGATGTGAAACCTGTTCCAGCCAATCAGAATAAACCTCATTCAGCTGTGACGTTTGAGAACCAAAAACCCAGTTTCCCGTCGTATACATGAAACAATGAAATCTGAGTTTTCCTAAATCTTCACTCTGGCCGAAGTTTTCAGAAAACATTGTTTTTAGTGATATAAAACTATGGATGTGGATGACAGGCCAAAACATATAAAAACAGATACAGTTTCTCAGGTACCTGGCTAAGTGTGGACACAACCTGAGACTGAGGCCATGAGTGTTCAGGATGGTGAAGATGAGCCAACTTGTATCAAAAACCAACTTCTTTAACACTGAATCTTTTTATTCTAATTCATACTTTTTTTATCCTTAGGCTTCATTTGCTAATATCAAGAATACAGAAAGAAAGAAACTAAAACATATTTCTTATATTCAGTGTATTTTACTCATTACTGTGTTTTAAGAAGTTTGTTTTCATGTATTTAAATTTAAAAATGCGCATTTTCTTATTTCAACAATTGGGAATACTTTTTAAGGTGCATTTATTTCTAGATTTTCAGTCAAGTAAAATTTAGTGCATGGACAGATCAATTAACTGGTCTTAAGAAATTTTTTCATCATATTAAATGTTTTTTTTCTTGTATTTAGACTAAACATTGCACAAACAGTATTGCTATTTGTGTTTCAGTGGCAGAATAAGCCGTTTGTCATTGGCAGAGAAGATTTGGCACTTTTTCTTTTTCACTTCCTTCCAAATGTGGATACAGGCTTTAAAGCAGTATAAAAAAAGAAGAAAGCCAACTAAGCCAAGAAGCATCATGAGCATATAACATGATGAAATGTTATAAAATTGTAGTTTTATTTTATGAACTGTTTCTCACTTCTCCACTTCCAGTGTATCTGCTCGAGCGACGTAGTTCGACGGTATGAGGCCTTCCTGTCCCGTCAGCAATGACTGAGCCAACCACCACTCTCCATTTCTACAAACACAACAACAACAGCAACAAGAATGATGACTTCTCAGGTCAGAAACAACAGCTCATCTATTATTTACTGTTAGAAACAGGGTGTGTCTACTCACTCTTGTAAAATCTTAAGTCTGTCTCCCTTTCTGAACGGCAGATCGCCGTCGTTTGTGCCCTTGAAGTCGTGCAGGGCCACAAATGTGACTTCATCTAAAGAGAGCAGACGGTTATTCCTAGAAAATTTGCAGCTGCTGACAGTTAAATTTAATACAACTCAAAGGGTTTTTAACTGAGACTTCAGTGACTTATTATCTGTTATTCAGCTGCTTCTCCTGACAGCAGAGCCAAAGCTAAACTCAGAAAACTTCTCCTCTTCATAGAAATAATTATTCTCTAGTTTCTATACCCTCAGACACGAAACAACCCTTTTTCATGTTTGATCTCATCTTGTTCCCAGAAGAGAACAGAGGAAGTACAGCTTAGATTTCTATCTCTCACTGAAGCAAAGACTCTCTGCCGCATTCGAGCAAGTCTTCTTATTTTACATCCTCTGAGTCGAGTGATTACCGTTTTCCAAATATGCGTTCCCGCTTCGTCCCTGAGGGGCAGAAAATAAAGACGTTTTTCAGTTATTTGAATCATAAAGCGAGTTCACTTAAGGCTCCTGAGAGGATTTGTTAAAAGCTAGCGTAACAGATTGAATTTAATTCTGAATTCTTTTATGATAGAGCCAAACAAAAGAGAAATAAGACTGATCAGTCGTAAACTGTCATTTTAAAAGCTGAAAACCAACATTGCAGGGTAAGCGTCAGGTGTCAGAGGTGGTTAAAACTGCTAAAGCAGCCTGTGTTAGCATTTTGAGCTCACAGGAATCATAGTGAGTAATGTGTTAAATGTTTAAAAAAAGACAGATTGATATATACAAAACATTTACGAGACTTGATGAGCAATAAGATAAAGTTCTTTACAGGAGCTTTAATCAGCTCAGATAATAAATCAGTTATTGGTTAAAGACTTGTCTCACTCTTGTACTTACTATGTGGTTGGACTGGTGGGAGGCCTGGTAGTTCTGCTTTCCTTTGTGGAGCGAATCATTCACTTGTTTCTGCCCACTGCAAGCGCAGCCCATCCTGTGTGAATAAGAGAAACCTCTTCTACTTTTACTGCACGCTTTAACAACCCAACTCCAAAAATAGAGACAACAGAGTGTAAAAAGCTTATAAAAGAGATTCTAATGGTATGTAAATCATTTTAACCTAATCTATAATGAAGCTATGAAAGGACAACATATAAAATGCTGGAGTTTGAAGACAGGCATGTTTCTGTATGAGCAAATATTTTAATAAACTGATAAAAAATGAAGGATTTAATCATTTATAGTACATCAGATCAGTTTCAGCACATCTGAAGGATCTTTGTACAAATGGCACAAAAATACAGCACAAGAACCCCTGCAGCACTGCATTAAAAACAGAAATGGCTGTAGTGGGAGTCACCGCATTGGCTCAAAATTGCTGCCTATTGGTAATGGTTGCATGCAATCATCAAAATCTTAAAATCCAAAACACACAGGGGGTCAGAGGTAAGAAGCAAGGACATAGTAGTGATGTCGCCTGTTTAAACCAGTAAGCAGCCAAGCTGCTGTGCTTTGGATCAGAGGTAACTTTGCCTCCAGTTGTTGCTTTCAGCCCAGCAAAGAGTTGGTGCTGCTCTGGTTTGGGGTTAGTTCTTTTGTGTTGGAAACACAGGCCTGGTGCCATTTTAGGCTCTGAACTAGCTCTTGAACTGGTTGGGAAAAAAGGGGTTAACTCACCAGTTCTCCTTCTAATATCTTGCTCTGAACACATACAACAACAACAAGCTATGCAAACAAAAGATATAAACCAGATATAAACATGATCCAGAAACATCGCAGACTTTTCTGGACCTGAACCTGTTTAAGATGGATTGAAGAGCACTGGGAACACTGCAAGCAATACTTGACAAATGTTTTTTAAAAAAGTTGCATAACAACATATTTGAGAAAAAATGCTGATTAAAAAAACTTTATCAAAAGTAAATACTTTTTTCTGTCCATGCAACATCGACCAGGGCAATATTTCCCAACAGAGCACATTCATCCATAAAATATCCTATTTGCAAAACTGCCTTGACCAAACCTCAATTTTTCAGCAAACAAGCCTTTACATTTACATGGTAACAATAGCGCAGCCATGAGGATAAAAATGGACAGGTGGTCGAAATGAGTCAAATCAGGGGGAGAAAGTGAGGTGGATGATGAAGAAACCAACAAAAAGAAAACAAAAACTGACATTGTCAGTATCTGATGGAATATATTATTTTTATTTATGTTGGTTTTTTCCATATTATTTCTTTTTCTTGGCCATACAAGGGGAGTACTTGGCTGAAATCATATTTGATAGGGGGTACACAAACCAAAACATTTGAGAACCCCCCGGTCTAGGGATCAGAAGAGTCCATGGCATGGGGGGGTCAAGGTGGGGTTGGGGATGGGGCTTCCGTATCTTTAAAAACACCATTAATGTGAAAGAAGAAAAAAAAGTAAAGCTTTGATCAAAGTCTTGGAAGACCTTATTCCTTTCTAAGAGTTGACAACAAAGCAGTCTGCACAGTTTACAACAGCATAGCTCTGTAGTAGAAGTGTTCAGGTGCACATAAATCCCATATTGTCGCCAAGTGAAAACATTTGGACAGTTGCAGTGATGTAAAATTCAAAAAACAAAATTGACGGTGTATCTCTGAGAGAACTACTGAGCAGCAAAAATTAAATAAAAATTTTAAAAAATATAATTTCTATTGTATTAGTAGTCTGTGCACTATTTTTAAGGTTTAGATAATTTTAACTTTCTAGAATTCAGATTTTAACAGTACTCCCTCCACTTTTCAAATATTGCCACAATTTAATATTAAATCACAGAAAGCCTCTGCTTGTACATCTCTCAGTAACTCTGGGACTGTCACAGCGTGTTTATTTCTAATTCATTACCTGATAAAGCCGATGAGCTTAATTCAGTCCTCTCAAGCTCCACTCCACATGCTGCACACGCCGCTCTGTAAAGTCATGCCGAGTCTAAAAAAGCAAAAGAACAAAAATCACTAAAACTGTTACTGGAGAGTCTGTGTGTAGCCATGTTACCATGTCTCCCAAACGGATGCTGGGAAAAGGAAGTGAGACGTGTGTGTTTGTTTTTATGGGAGAATTTGCATTTGCAGTTGAAGTGTGACCAGGGTGCCTTAAGAAAGGAGTATCAGAAAATAAATGAAAAGAGAAAGAAGATGACGTATACACGTTATAGCCCTCACTTTTTTAACATTAACGCATCATTTTTGGTGATATTTACAACTTTGTTTAAAAAAAAAGAACAAGAAACTCATTTTATGATGCTTTATGATTAGATGATGAAAAAAAACGAGCATCACAAATCTTAAAAACTTATTTAGACACTTTGACACGAATTTGCGCTATGCACCAAAACTTTTACATTTCAGGGGCTGGACTTTACAGTTTTATTATGAATTCATTATTGTGCACTTTGCTTTCAAGGAGCTTTCATAATATCACGTCTTATGCCATGAGCGAAAAACTGTAGCGCTATTTCTGTCAGATCAGATAATCTCACCGCTGTAATCACCAACAAATGTGGCTGTTATATAATGAAGTGAAATTACAAAACTTTTTTCATCAACTTTTAGGGGATTTCTTCATATATAGGAGTTTATTTCTGTATCTGCTTTCAGGCATGTCCAAAGTCAGGCCCCAGATCCCTTTCCACATTGCTCTTACCTTTCCTCTTACAATACATTAACCACGTCCCTGAGAATAATTAGGTTTTTGTTGTTTTCTGTCAAGTACACCAAAAACCCCAAAGTTTATTGGGTAAAGTCTCACTAAACTACATTTGGACTGTACTACTTATATAAAGCTGGAGCTCTTTCCATTCTGCAGAAACCATCAACTCTTACAGCTGACGTCTTCAAATAAAGGTTTTAATCAGGATGTGAAAAGAGAGTGAGAGTTCAAAAAACACATTGGGGGACACAAGACTAGATTGAAGTTATAAAATGGAGTAGAAAAGACAAAAACTGGTGCACAGGAAGGAAAATCTGAAATATCTTGGGCTAAAATAACTGTTTTCAGGTTATAAATAGTCTTAAAAATAAAATTCAGATCCTGATCCTGCCATAAAACCATCCTGACATATTTTCCCCACATCAACCCATGATACAGAGTTTGCTGATGTTTACGCAGCACACAACACTCCAGAAAAACTGATCATCACCTGGTGTCAGAAGACTCCTGAGGAACAGGTTTGATTTTATCAGTCTGAAATAATGGCACAAGGAGGTTTGAGCACACTTAGAGACTGGTTTTTACAAGCAATCATATGTTACCTTCACTCTTAATATATAGGAATTTGAGGTTCTGGCCTTTGGTTATTTTCATAAAATCAAACATGGCTGAAAAATCTATTAGATATTTTTTTTTAGATTTTGAGATCTTTTTATGTGATTTTTGAGATAGCCGTCAAAAAACATCTGAATTAGTGAGTTAAAATTTGTTTTTGAGTCTCCAAAAAACCAAACATGTTTCTGTAACTTTGTGAGCTCAGATAAGTTGCAAAAGCCTCTCTTCTGTTAGCAGTGTGTGTGTGTGTGCGTGAGATGTGAAATCAAACAAACCTTCAGCGAGTCTCCAGGATGTGTCCTCAGAAGTCGACCAGATGTCAAATGTCTCAGTTTCCTCATTGAAAAGCAGAAAAGCTTGTCAGAGTCACTCTCACTCACTCATTCGGCTTCTGAAAGTCTCTCTCTCTCTTTCTCTTTCTGTCTTTCTGTCTGTCTCTCTGCCTCCCCAGGGGGCTCCACACAGTTTACTGTAACAGATAACAGTTTGTCTGTTTGTTTCTGTCCGTTGTAAAATCATGTAGACTAGACTAGAGATGACTTCAAATGTTCCAAAAGAATCCAAAAAGTTTACTTTATTTTCCTTTATTCAGAATGAAGTTAATCAATTTAACACAGATCAAGTCTTTGGTATTATAAGTATTTTAAAAACAAGAGAAAAAGAGAAACCCACATGTATTTGCGGTGTGACTAACAATCATATTCAACGTTATCTGTGTCAGATTAAACCTTTGTTGGATGAGGGGGTCTGCACTGTACCTGTTGTGGGGTGTGCGTGTAAACCAGTTTCACTTCAGCTGAGCGCTGGGTTTTCATGTTAAAGAGGTTTCCATGACACACTTTTCAGTTCCTCTGGTGGGCTAAACCACAGCTCTATTGGTGTTGCTGCAGCCAAGTGTACTGTGCAATTCACAGTGTAACCACAGGATGGACTAAAGGGCCAATCAAAACTGAAACGGAAGAAGAACACCTGCAAACTGGGCTTAAAGGGGGTCAAGAGAGTCACAAAAGATGAAACAACCTCGAATTAGAAAAGGGATAGTTTATGTCAACTATTTTATTGGTTAAGTGCAGACAGTGAAATATTTGAAATACTAATTCCTTTGAATTGTGCCGATTCTGGCTTTCCATTGATAAAAAATAGTGTGAAAAAGTAAGAAATTAATTGTTTATACTACTGATTTCATTTCCAGCAGGACTTGGCTCCTTCCCTCTTTGCCAAAAGTTCTAAGGCTGGTTGAAAGACCATGACAGCTTGACTGGCCTGCAAAACTCTCAAAACCTACCAGGAAGCTGAGAGTTTTTTTTTCAAAAGGATTAGATCAATAAAGGATTTTTATCACAGAAATGTTGGAAAAAATAGAACACTTGGCTTATTGAAAAGGATTCTGTTGTTTTGTTGAATCAGCTGTCAAAATACCCATAAAACCAATGAAAAAGCTACAGAGCCATTATATGGAGATTCATGTCATCTTTTTTACACTATTTTCAACAAAAATAAAAAAAAAGTCTTGTCTTATATTCGGGTCAGTACTGTAGATAAAAACAGTGGAACTCACTTTATCTGATATTTGTTGTTTCATGATAACGCTTTGGAGGCAAAAAGGGTGAATACTTTTAGACCTGTCAGGTCTTTGGCCAACACTTTTTATTCACTCAAAACTCGGCTGGGACTCCTTTTGCATAAATTACTGCATCAATGTGATAGGTCATACTGGTGTCTCTCTCTCTCTTTCTCTTTCTGTCTTTCTGTCTGTCTCTCTGCCTCCCCAGGGGGCTCCACACAGTTTACTGTAACAGATAACAGTTTGTCTGTTTGTTTCTGTCCGTTGTAAAATCATGTAGACTAGACTAGAGATGACTTCAAATGTTCCAAAAGAATCCAAAAAGTTTACTTTATTTTCCTTTATTCAGAATGAAGTTAATCAATTTAACACAGATCAAGTCTTTGGTATTATAAGTATTTTAAAAACAAGAGAAAAAGAGAAACCCACATGTATTTGCGGTGTGACTAACAATCATATTCAACGTTATCTGTGTCAGATTAAACCTTTGTTGGATGAGGGGGTCTGCACTGTACCTGTTGTGGGGTGTGCGTGTAAACCAGTTTCACTTCAGCTGAGCGCTGGGTTTTCATGTTAAAGAGGTTTCCATGACACACTTTTCAGTTCCTCTGGTGGGCTAAACCACAGCTCTATTGGTGTTGCTGCAGCCAAGTGTACTGTGCAATTCACAGTGTAACCACAGGATGGACTAAAGGGCCAATCAAAACTGAAACGGAAGAAGAACACCTGCAAACTGGGCTTAAAGGGGGTCAAGAGAGTCACAAAAGATGAAACAACCTCGAATTAGAAAAGGGATAGTTTATGTCAACTATTTTATTGGTTAAGTGCAGACAGTGAAATATTTGAAATACTAATTCCTTTGAATTGTGCCGATTCTGGCTTTCCATTGATAAAAAATAGTGTGAAAAAGTAAGAAATTAATTGTTTATACTACTGATTTCATTTCCAGCAGGACTTGGCTCCTTCCCTCTTTGCCAAAAGTTCTAAGGCTGGTTGAAAGACCATGACAGCTTGACTGGCCTGCAAAACTCTCAAAACCTACCAGGAAGCTGAGAGTTTTTTTTTCAAAAGGATTAGATCAATAAAGGATTTTTATCACAGAAATGTTGGAAAAAATAGAACACTTGGCTTATTGAAAAGGATTCTGTTGTTTTGTTGAATCAGCTGTCAAAATACCCATAAAACCAATGAAAAAGCTACAGAGCCATTATATGGAGATTCATGTCATCTTTTTTACACTATTTTCA
Organism: Halichoeres trimaculatus; assembly: GCF_033239565.1. NCBI lineage: Eukaryota > Metazoa > Chordata > Actinopteri > Labriformes > Labridae > Halichoeres > Halichoeres trimaculatus. The sequence goes on along the minus strand of NW_027437191.1, from coordinate 23,753,633 downwards.
ACAAAAATAAAAAAAAAGTCTTGTCTTATATTCGGGTCAGTACTGTAGATAAAAACAGTGGAACTCACTTTATCTGATATTTGTTGTTTCATGATAACGCTTTGGAGGCAAAAAGGGTGAATACTTTTAGACCTGTCAGGTCTTTGGCCAACACTTTTTATTCACTCAAAACTCGGCTGGGACTCCTTTTGCATAAATTACTGCATCAATGTGATAGGTCATACTGGTGTCTCTCTCTCTTGATGATTCAGGTTGTATGACTTTGCTGGCCAGTCCAGCTCAGTAACATCATGGTCATTTAATCAGCTTTTTGGTTATTTTGGTGCTATGGGCAGGAGCCAAGTCCTGCTGGAAAATGAAGCCAGGACCTCCATAAAGCTTGTCAACAGAGTAAGCTTGTTGCTGTTCCAAAACGTGAACACTAGAGGGCACAGAAAGACGCTTTTTAAACCCTGTACATCCTCTTGATTGTCCTAATGCAAAGAAGGAAACAACCTTTATTTACACTGAAGAGGTCAGTGATGGGAAACCCTCGTTTGAGATATTTTAAATGGTTTTCTGAGCTGACAGTTTAAGGATTAGATGGTAAGGTGGTGTTAGATAAAGTCTGACATTCAGTGAACTACTTGGAGTTAAAATGTGAACTTTGGGAAAAGTAAAGGACTCAGGAATGTGAAAGCTGCCCTGACTTCATGCAGATTGGCGTCCTGTTCACGTGCGTCATGTGCAGAAAAAAACCAATTGGAGGAACACATAACTGACCTGAAAATGCTTTGCCAGCTTTTCCCTAAATTCTCACCATTTCCATGAATAGCTAACCCTTATTATGACCTCGGAAATATAGAAACCATTCAGTGAAGTGTTGAACTTTGTTTTTTTTCACCACGTCATGCTCGTGGGTCTCTATCTGCTGCAGGGGCGGATGTGAACACAAAGTCTGCTGCGCTGAAAGGAAAGAAAAAGACATGAGCTGATGTGCGGTCAATCTATCAAAGAGAAACAATAGTCTGGTTTTTCACACCATACAGAGAAGCTAACCAGCTCTTTCCTTTTCTCACCGTGCTGCGAGGGGAATTCACCTCCTCTTCTTCTTCACGGATGGGAACGATAAACACAAAAACAATGTGTCCTTGAGTTATCTAGCAGTTATTATGACCTTTTGTTTCTGTTAGCATGCTTGGTTTTGATTCAGTGATATAAAATGAATCTTGTGCTGGAGGTATCAGTGCAGGCTGTGAGTGCAGGGAACAATAAATCTTGCAGCACCGGAAGTGTTTGTTTCCTATGGGACGCTTTATACAACACGCAATGTGGGGATATTACTCTCTGGGCAACACTTCACAGGTTTTTGTTTGGACCACCTGTGCTGTGCTGTAGCTCTCTGAACACACGCAAACACACACACTCACATACACACTCACAAACACACACACAGGGAGGCTGCAGGTGCACGGCGAGTGTTATTGAGTGCGTCCTGGTTACTAACCGCTCTTTCTCTTTATGCTCCCTTCTCCTGGTTTTCCATCAGCCGCTTGTTTTCTTCCCAGGGCTCGGCGGATGCTTGTGTACAGCTCTGTCGGGGTCCCCAGACATTGCATCCTGCCTGCAGGAGGGTCATAAGTGGCCCCACAGGATAACCTGAACAACGGTGGGAAAGACCGGGAGCGTGGGTCTCCTTTCGACCACCTCTGTGCCAAATGCATCCACGCTGCCAACGAGCACTTTGAACTCCTGTATCGGCGCGAGGGTGGGTGAACATGCAACCTGAAACACAGATTTCTTCGAGGAGTCTCACTTCAAAGCTCTGATTTAAGGAAGCACACACATGTATTATGTCACAGACACACACTTTCCTCAATTTTTCATTCCCCTACTGCATCGCAGGAGGCCCCTTTTTGTCTTCCTGTCTGTGTGGGAACCGCATCTTTCCTCTGTCACACATGGAGAGGGCTTCACTCCTGCATTCGCCTCAGAAGACAAAGTGATTGTCAATAAACAAGGAACAATTGAAGTCCAGTCGGCACATCTGCGCTGTGAATTATTTAGCACTACTACAACACGTTTAGACGTAGAAAGACGTGGAAGAGACACCATACAGATGAAACGCAACTCCTCATACAGTTACACACCCTGAGACCCATTTTTATGCACAAACATTACACATTTTGGGCTCAAACACACTTTCTTTGCAACAGAAGCTTGTAAATCGTACTTCTGTAACACTGCATCTTGCTTTGCATCCTGTTTTCTTGTCCCTGGTTATTCATTTGCTAAAATTAAGATTACAAAGTGAGATGGATTTGAACTTTTTGCTTGTATTTGTGTATTTTTAATATATTAGTATATTATAGTGTGTTGGCCTTTTCGTTGGTCTATTCTTAGTGTTTATGGGTCTTGTGGATTTATCTTGTTTCTTTATATCTGAGGTAAACTTTATGTCTTATTCTTAGTGGTTCTTGTCTTGTGTGTTCTTGTTGTGTTTCCTGTTTTTAAGTAAAGATTCTGTCAACCAATCAGTGGTCTGCAGTGTTGTGGCTCCACCCTCTGGGATCGGATCGGTTTAGTCTACCACCCTAATGGAAGGGTTCCAAAAAGTGTGACGGTTCATTTTGGTTATTTGGGGATCTGTCTCGGGGTTAATAAGTGGAAACGCCACAAAATGCCTGCTGTACCAAGATGAACTGAACTAATTTGCTTTGTGGAAACAAAGCTCAAGTGTTTTAGTCTCTGTTTTTCAAGTCTAAGGCAGTTTGGCGCATCCTCATGTCCTCCTCCCTCAAGTTATGTCCTTTTGATTTTCCACTGTAACCTCTGGTCTCCCGTCATGTCCTTCTCCCTCTGATTGTTTCCTCCTCCCTCTAGTCATGTCCTATGTATGCCTCCTTTATTTGCATCCTGTGGTCCTGTCCTCTGTTGGTGTCCTTTGGTAGCATCCTCTGGTGTTGGTCATTTTCTCTGGTCACCGGTCATGTCCTCTGCTCTTCTGAAACATCCCTCTCCTTCATATCCCTCCCTCCTCCTTTGGTTGCATCCTCAGGTTGCCTCCTTTGTTGGCATACTTTGTTTTTACCCTTTGATCTCTTGTTGCATCCCCTGGTTTCTGGTCACTTTCTCTGGTCAATAGTCATGTCCTCTAGTTTCTTGACTTGTCCTCTGGTCTCCTTGTTGTGTCCTTCTCCCCTTGATTGTTTCCTCCTTCCTCTGGTGGTGTCCTTCAGTTGCCAACTTAGGTTACATTCCTTGGTCACTTCCCCTGGTCTCTGGTCAAGTCCCCTGGTCTCCTGTTGTGTCCTTCTCCCTCTGGTTTGTGTCCTCAGGAAGTGTCCTTTGTTCATGTTGTCTGGTTGCATTATCTGGTCTCTTGTTGTGTCTCCTGGTTTTTGGGACCTTCCTGTTGTCTTTGGTCATGTCCTCTGGTTGCACCCTCTGGTTGCAGGTTGTGTGCCCTCCATGTAATTCATGTCTTGCACTCTAACGTCTTAATCTATGTAAGTATTTGTGATTTTTTTTGTGTTCTTTTTTTCTTTTACTTAATCTGGACCTGGGTACTCCTGCATTTGTGTTCTCTTGAAAAATATAACAGTTTCACTTACTATTGGGCTTTTGGAAGTTTTTTTTTTTTTTACAAGCGGTGTAATTTATTTTTTTTCCCTGGGAATACTCCAAGACCATGTTTTCCTTGATTGATCATTCTTTTTTCAAAACTTCTTGTAAAGTGAAATAAACTTGCACTTAAACCATTTCACCAGTTTTAAGAAATGAAAGAAAAAAGAAACTTCCGTTAAAGTATTGTCTTCTTTTCTTGCACCTTTCTGCTTCCCTGGGATGCTCATGGGTTTTATGAGCTTTATTTTCTATTAGCCATCAAAGAAACTGTGGATGTTGTTATTGAATATGTACACTGTATCCATTTTGCATATTTCAAATGTGATCTTAGAACATCCTAAGTATTAAGAGAAACTTCCTAATGCGTTGGTGCACTTTTAAGGATGCCTGCAGGACTCTGTTAGGCCATGCTTCCCTGCAGCTGCTCCAGAGGCGAGTTTCTCTGAGGTAAACATGGCTATGGGAAAGCCCCTCATTATTGTGCTCCCGGATGAGGTTCCTCACTCCTCCAGTGTTTACAGTGGAAATAACTTCGTGCCAGCGGGCAGGTGCTTCCTCAAACACTCTTTACTTTTCCAGAAGATTTCAGTATTGGATTCTCATCATTGGATCAAACATTAGAGCTGCAGAAAACAAATATATCAGGATAATAATGATTTTGTATTTTAGGATAAGACTCTTGACTTGTTCATGCTTCAGTCAGGATGCTTTGGGAGCTCCTCACTGACACCAATTATGTACAGTGTGTCACATGACCACAGGAGACTACAGAGAGGGAATGTGAGAGAGGGACATCCATCAGCTCTGGGTAATAGGGTTCACAGCAGAGAGTGAGTGAAATCTCAACAGACAAACGCACTCATTCAGTGGAAGCTGATGCATATGATTAATCTGGAATCAAAAGTGGCTCTACCTGGGAATGTGATGTCATACTAAAAAACTGAAACAGGGATTTTATTCCAGAATTAAATCTTTCTGATCCAAAAAGAGGAACAATGGACATTTTGGTTGTTTTCATCTTGGCTCATAGACTTAAAGATCCTGTGAGGACTTTCTAATAGCCAAAATACACAAGGTACACCTCTAGTCTTGCTCTGCTCTGTCACAGAAGCAGATCAAGCAAGGCAGAAGTCATACTACCTTTAAGAGCCAGTGATTTTTTAGAAATACAAACGATGGCAAAACCAGATGGTATTTACCTTGACTACAACAGCAAATTGACATAACGAGTGTAGCCAGACCAGGAGGCAACAGGTCTGAGGTTTTATAGCCCAAGTATTTGCAAATTTCGGCCACAGGTGTCACTGCAATCAACCCTAAATGGAAAGGCCCCACAGCAGCTTTACATTTTCTGCCTACATACTGTCTCATCGTATGATGTCTGTTGTCCTGAGGACGAAGCTACACACTAAAAACAGAGGGTTAAAAGTAACTAAGTATGGGCTGTTTTAGAACCCAACCACTGGGTCATAACAGCACCAGACCAGCAGTGATTAATTTGACCCAGCAGGATGGATTGTTCCATTTTAACCCAACAGATGAGCGAAATATTCGACCAAATTATTAGGTCAAATTGATTGCAAATCTAGGTTTAATAAATTTCAATTCTGGGTTATTTGTTCAGTAATTTATCCAAATGTTTGGTTAACTTAACCAATATATGCATAAAAAAGCTTTGCCTAATTCAACTTCATTTTTTACATATTTTATAAAGCCATAGAACACAGACATCCAGTCCGTGCTGTGCAACACAGACCACAGGTCCGTGCCATGGAGCACAGACAGTCAGACCACAACATGAGTGGCAAAAATAGCCTATGTTCTTCGTGCAATGATGTTACTTACAGTAGGGTCTCATGTCCATTGCATTCCCTTCTCACTCACGGTTACAAAATGTCACAACAAAAACTGCTTTGTTAAAACTATTGTCTTAAAATGCCAAGGAGCAGTTAGTTGAAGTTTGGTTACAGATAATATTGTACTGAATATTGAATATTGTAAAAATAAAAATACCCAGATCTTAAATAAATAACCCATAATGGGTTAAACATTTCATAACCCAGCAGTTGAGTTGATGGCATAGCTCAGCTGTTCTTAGTGTGTATAATTCCTCTCTAAGTTTTCTCTTCCATTTGACATTGTTTAACAAAAATACAGCAGTCATGATGGTTTAATGTACCAGTTTTTATTTTCAATTGTAAGTCCAACAAAAGAAAGCATGTAAGTACATTTAATATCAGAGAAAAGAAGTACAGTACATTCAGCAAAGCTTTCCCCTCTGTAACACAGAGAATAATGTATTTGTTACTCATAAACAATGTTCATTGGTCTAAAATACAGAACAATAGGAGAGCCTGTTGTGATGTATAAAACCCCGCCAGGACTGTCTCCGCTTTCCAAAGCTGTTTGTAATCTGCTACAGCAATCATTAAAGCTATTGTAACTAAATGGAAGTTTGAAAATGCTTACAGTGATGATATCCATCATCTCATTTCCTCCTTTGGTTCAGCAGTGAGTGAAATAGTTTTCTGCACAATATGACCAACATTTTCAGAAATACAATATTAGCTAGAAAAATAAATACCTTTGGACCAAAAGTTGTCAAATAATGCTTTTGATAAGATAAATACATTCATAGATCGGCTCAGTCCTGCAACAGCAGCACAAAAGGTGTAAATACACCTTAGTTGAAATAAAACCTACAGTACAGAGCTGCATAAAGTAGCTGATCTTCTAAGACTCAATGTGCAAAAAAAAAAAAAAAAAATCTCACGTTGATTATAAACAGCTACGTGAAATATATACATTCAAGTATTTAAAATTCCTTTTTCATACACGTGTATGATCAGTACTCATTGTGCTTGTGAACGTTGTCAGCATTACAAATGCTAAAGAAAGTGCTTGCGTCTCTGCAGTGCTAAAAATCATACAACAGGAGGGAAATCTACCCGGATCTGTTTCTTTTTGTGGTTTACAGCTTGTGTTATATTTCAAAAGTTGTAAAGAGAAGAACTTAGAATGACATAGTCACTGCTTGTAAAATCAAAAATCTTCCAGAGTCATGCAGAATCGTTCAGTTTCATGCTCTAAACTTCTGCACACTGTTCGACTCCAGGCTGGAAGCTTCTTCTTGGCTGTTAAAGTCTGTCTCCGAGTCTTCAATGTCAGCGTAAGCACCTTCCTCGGATTCTTCATTCTCTCTTTTGATTAAATCCAGAGGCATCAGTGCTGTTTTAGCTGTTTTTGTAGCTGCCTCTTGAGTTTCCGTCTTTCTCGGGACAAATTCTTTCTCCCCCTCGTCTGCTTCATCCTCTGGTTCTTCTGAATCTTCCTCTGCCTCGTCTTCTCCATCAGCTGAATCTCCTAGGTTTCCCTGCCAGCCCTCAGTGGATGTTTTGGTGTCTGCTTCGGTATCTTCATCGTTGCAGTGGTTTCCATTTGGGATGCTAATACATTCACATTGCGTCACATTAGCACCTGCCTCTTCATCGCCATCTGCTGGCTTGTTTTGGATTTCTGATTCCTCCTCCTTCTCGTCCACTTCTGGTTTCAGCTCCACCACTGCATCCGGGCCTTCTGTTTCAGCGTTTGTTTCTTGATGCTCACTTTCTTCACATGTTGGTTCAGGGTTTTCAGGGGATTCTTCCTTTTCATTCTCCATTATTTCAGGCTCCCCTGATTCTTTGCTCATCTCATCCCCTGATGTAGCAGAGTTTGCAGAGTCTTTCCCTGACTCCCCATCCCCTTCATCGTCAGCAGACTCCTCCCCCTTGTCAGCATCCTCCGATTCCTCCCCTGCATCCTCCGATTCCTCTCCTGCATCATCATTTGTGACTTTCGATGATTCCTCCTCTCCTGTCGTCTCTTTTGCATCTGCTGTTGCATTGTGTTTGACTTCATTTTCATCAGTGGCCGATTCATCATTTTCATACGCTGATTCATTTTCAGACCCAGCTTTGGAGCTCTCTTCTCTTGTAGATTCTGGATCAGCTGGTTCCCTCCCATCAGAGGTTACCTCAGCTTCATCTTGTTCTGCATCATCTTCATCAGAGGCCACAGCTTTGTTTTCAATGGCCTCATCCTCATTTGCGTCTACTGCAGATGGTTCTTCCGATGGAGCGGTTTCCTCCACGTCATTAGATGTTGCTGCCTCGGCTTCAGATTCATGGTCAGTTGTTTCTCCTGCATCTTCTTCTTCACTCTCTGGTTCAGTCCCCAGAGCCTCCCCATTTTCATCTTTTGTTTCATCCTCACTTGTAGCAGCAATCTCTTTATCTCCAGCAGCCTCATCTTCTGTTGTCCCTTCCCCCAGAGCCTCCTCTTCTTCTTCAGAGGCATCTGCTCCAGTGTCCTCACCAGCTTCTTCTTCATCAGATTCATGGTCCGTTGTAGCTCCTTCTGCTTCACCTTCACTAGTTGCCGCTACTTCCTTCTCTGCAGCTGTCTCATCTTCAGTTGTTGCCTTTTCAGTTGTTTCTATTCCTTCTGATCCAGACTCCTCTTCACAGGTGTCTTTCACAGCCTCCTCTTCTTCGGATTCATGCTCAGTTGTAGCTGCGACATCACCATCCTCTTCTGCATTGACATCCTCACATCCATCATCATTGGTGGCTGAAATCTCCTGGTCTTTAGTCGTCTCATCTTCAGTTGTAAGTTCAGATGGTTCTTTGTCGTCTGTCTCAGACTCTTCAGCCCCAGTGTCTTTCACAGCTTCTTCCTCCGATTCATTTCCAGTTGTTGCCTCCTCTGCTTCTCTGGCCTCACTGGCACTGGTAGCACTTATTTCCTTATCAGCAGTCATGTCATCTTCTGTTGTTTCTATGCCATCTGCCCCTGTCTCATCTGCACCAGTGTCTTCTGCAGGTTCCTCCTCAACAGATTCATTTCCAGTCGTAGTCCCTTCTGCTTCTCTGGCCCCATCCTCACAGGCAGCAGTGATCTCCTTCTCTTCTGCCATTTCATCTTCAGTTGTTGCTTTGTCAGCTGTTTCTGTGCCTTCTTCATCAGAACCATCAGTATCATGCTCCTCTTCACCAGCTTCTTCTTCACCAGCTGTAGCTTCCTCTGCTTCTCTGGCCTCACTGGCACTGGTAGCCCTTGTCTCCTTATCTGCAGTTGTGTCATCTTCAGTTGTTTCCATGCCTTCTTCTCCTGTCTCATCTGCACCAGTGCCTTCTGCAGGTTCCTCTTCGACAGATTCATTTCCAGATGTAGCCCCTTCTGCTTCTCTGGCCTCATCTGCACTGGTGGCAGAAATCTCCTTCTCTTCTACAGTCTCATCTTCAGTTGTTGCTTTCTCAGATGTTACCGCATCATCTTCTTCAGATGCATTTGCACTAGTGCCTTCTTCAGCTTCTTCTTCACCAGATTCATTTCCAGTTGCAGCCCCCTCTGCGTCTCCAGCCTCATTTGCACTGGTAGCTGGGACCTCCTTATCTTCAGCTAGGTCATCTTCAGTTGTTGCCTTTTCAGTTGTTTCTGCATCAACTACCTCTGACTCATCAGCACTGGTTTCTTCCACAGCTTCCCCTTCACCAGACTCATTACTTGCACCCTCTTCCTCTGCTTCTCTGGCCTCATCTCCACTGGTTGCACTAATCTCCTTGTCTACATTTGTGTCATCTTCAGTTGTTACTGCAGCATCTGCCTCTGAATCATCAGCACCAGTGTCTTCTGCAGCTTCCTCTTCATCAGATTCAAGCTCTGTTGTTGGTCTTGCGGCATTGCTATCTCCAGCCTCATCTTCACTTGATGCAGACACATCCTTCTCTTCTGCTATCTCATCTTCTGTTGTTGCCTTCTCTGTTATTTCTGCACCATCTTCTTCAGACTCATCAACTGTGTCTGCTGCATTTTCTTCTTCACCAGATTCATTTGCAGTTGTAACTACATCCCCAGCTCCTTCTTCTTCTCCTGCCTCATCTGCACTGGAAGCTGCAATCTCCTTTTCTGCAGTTGTGTCATCTTCAGTAGTTACTTTTTCATTTGTTTCAATGCCATCTGCTATGGACTCGTCAGCACCAGTGTCTTCTACAGCTTCATCGTCACCAGAATCATGCTCTGTTGTGCCCCCCTCTTCTTCCCTGGTCTCATCTGCACTGGTAGCACTTATTTCCTTTGCAACAGCTGTGTCATCTGACTCATCGACACCAGTGTCTTCTGCAGCTTCATCTTCACCAGATTCATTCCCAGTTGTAGCACCTACTGCACTGTTATCTTCATCCTCATCTTCAGACACTGCAGAAACCTCTTTGTCTCCTGCCATGTCATCTTCAGTTGTCTCTCTCTCAGTTGTTTCAGCAACATCTGCCTCAGACTCGTTAGCACAGCTGTCTTCAACACCTTCCTCTTCACCAGACTCATTTTTAGAAGAAGCATCATCCGTAGCTTCTTCTGCTTCCCTGGACTCATCAGCACTGGTGGCACTTATCTCCTTGGCTACACTCATGTCATCTTCAGTTGTTTCCATGCCGTCTGCCATGGACTCATCAGCACCAGTGTCTTCTGTAGCTTCCCCTTCATCAGATTCATGCTCTGTAGTAGCCCCCTCTTCTTCTCTGGCCTCATCAGCACTGGAGGCGCCAATCTCTCTTTCTACAGCCATGTCATCTTCAGTTGTTTCCATGCCATCTGCCACTGACTCATCAGCACCGGTGTCCTCTGCAGTGTCTTCTGCATCAGATTTAAGCCCTGTTTTAGCTCCTTCTTTTTCTCTGGCCTTATCTTCACTGCTAGCAGCAATCTCCTTATCTGCAACTATGTCATCTTCAGTTGTTGCTGCCTCAGTTGTCTCCATACCATCTGCTTCTGTTTCTTCTGCAGGTTCCTCTTCAACAGATTCATTTGCACTTGTAGCCCTTTCTGCTTCTCTGGCCTCATCTTCACTGGCAGCAGTAACCTTCTCTTCTTCTTCCATTTCATCCCCAGTTGTTGCTTTTTCAGTTATTTCTGCAACATCTTCCTCAGACACGTTAGCACCAGCATCTTCTTCAGCTTCTTCACCAGATTGATTTTCAGTTGTAGCTTCACCTGCAGCCCCACTTGCTTCTCTGGCCTCATCTGCACTGGTGGCAGCGATTTCTTTTTCCACAGTGCTTTTATCGTCAGTAGTTTCTTCATCTTTAACTTCTGCTGCTTCTGTCATCTCATCCTCGGATTCATTTCCACTCATGGCACTCATCTCTTTTTCTGTGGCAGTCTCACCCTCTGTTGTTGTTTCTGCTGGGGTTGAATCTTCATCGCTGGTGACAGGAGTTACATCTTCATCATCCGCCACCACTCCTTCCACAGCTTCCTCTTCACCAGCACTCTCTACCTTTGATTCCTCTTCATCTACTAATTCTTTAACAGATTCTTCAGCTGGGGCATCTTCAGACTCGAGTGCGCTGCTTGTGTCTTCCTCAGCAGCCTCCCCTTCCTCAGACTCCCTCTCGCTTGTTGCCGCCATGGTGGTCTCTTCTGCACTTTCATCTTCAGCTGCCTCATCCTCATTTGTGTCTGCAGTTTCTTTTTCAAGCCCATCTTCAGTGATGGTTTGTGACGGTTTATCGGATACGGCATCGTCTCCTGCCGTTTCTTCTTCATTTGTGATTGCATGTAAGCTCTCTGCAGGCTCGTCTTCAGTGGCAGCGGGAGCCTCACTGAGGTCTTCTACTGCCTCTGCTACCACAGCCTCTTCTTCACAAGATTCATGTTCATTTTCTACAGGAACTTCTTTTGACTCATCTTCACATTTGATGTCAGCCGTCTCATGCTCAGATGCTTCCTCATCACCAGGTGCCTCCTCCTTTTCTGCCACCTCTGCTGTGGTGGCTTCAGCAGCTTCTTTCTCTGCTTCTTCTTCTCCGGTTTTAGTGACCTCTTCTTCTTGCTCATCTGCTTCTGCTTCCACAGCTTCGTCTTTCTGCAATTCATGTGCAGTTATAGGATCTTCATCTGCTGTTGCAGTTTCATCTTCAGTGATGTCTTCTTTTGACCCATCAGCACATTCGGATGCGGGGTCCTCAACCTGCTCCTTTGAGGCATCATTGTCTTCTACAGACTCATCTGCAGTCACAGCTGCAACCTCCACCACCTCCTCTTCTTCCTCAGCCCCTGCCTCTTCTTCTACAGCTTCTTCTTTGTCTGACTCGTGCTCGGTTAAGGTTGCCACGGCGGTACCTTCGGTTACAGCTTCCTCTTCCTTTATTTCTTCTTCCTGTGTGGCAGCAAGCTTCTCTTCCTCATCAATTGTTTCTGTTTCTACAGCTTCCTCTTTGTCAGACTTGTCTTCAGCTGTAGCTTCCTCATTTACCTCATCAGCCACTTCAGTGGCAATGGCTTCGACAGCATCCTCCTGAGACTCTTCCTCCTCTTTTTTGGCAATTTCAACTTGACTCTCCTCACACTTGTCACAAGCCATGTCGACATCATTGTCCTCATTTGGCTCTTCATGATCATGCTCTGATTTGGTTTCTTCATGATCATCTAGTTCAGCAACAGCCTCTTCAGTGAGGTCTTTGATAGTGTCTGTGTCCTCTGCATCTGCATCTTCATCTTGACAAGCATCGTGAGCTTCTTCGTCATCTTCTACACCTGCAGAATCAAGCTCTGTCTCAAAGTGCCCCCCATCCTCTTCTACTGCTCTCATGGCGTCCATGATCACTTTCTCCACCAGGGTTTCTGCAACTGTTGTGTCGTTTTCATTTTCACAGTCAGTTGCCTCTGCTTCAGGAGATCCAGTCTTCATCATTAAAATCCTCTTCAGGTCAAATTCCATTGCAATAGGCGCAGTACTCTTAATCTCAGGATCTGGCCTGGATGCCAGTTTCTTCTTTATGCACGTTTCACATGGGCAGTAATCGTCGTTTTCACTGCGCTGGTCACTGAAGGATGTCCCTGTTGCTGATTCATAACTTTTTTCTGCTTGGGGGTCGATGGATTGTTTGAGCATGACCTTCAGTCGCCGTCTCCTCTCCTCGGTTTGTGTTGTTGAAGCACGAGTCATCGCTTCCTTGGGAGGTCTTGGGAGGCCTGCGCGACCTTGAATCTTCCTCAGCTCTCTGTTTATACTTGTTTGGATTCTTCTGTGGACTTCAATTTTGAGTTCACTTATCATCATATCAAGCTGCTCATTATCATCCAGGTTCCAGCGAACTTTGAACTCATTCATTGCGTTGATGTAGTGAGTCATGAACTGCTTCTCTATCTTTGTTAGCAGGTGTAAAACCCAAACTGGATCAGGATCTTGAGAAACCCTTTTGGCTAACTGCGGTCTTTCGATAGGAGCAGGAGAGTTGGGCATTGTGTTCTCCTGGATTTCCACCTCCTCTGGAAGTTTTGGGCTGGCGCTTTCATGTCCTGAGCTTGGCGGTGTTTCTGGGATTTCTCTCGGGCTGTCATTGCTTCTGATGGTTTCATCTGTCGCCGGACCATCATCATTTTGTTGCTCCTCGCACATCTTCTCCCCTTCATTCCCACATGTACATTTAACATCCTCATCTGCTTCCTCTTCAACTTCTTGCACTTTGTTCAACACATCTGCGCTCGTATGTGGTTTGGATGCATCCCCATTCGCACCATCGCTGCTCTTCCCAGATCCCGTGGAGCCACTGTTGACATCCACACCAGAGGAGGAAGTGTGGTTGAAATCCCCGTCCACTGATTGGTGGTCATTCTTCCTCAACACATGTCGATGCTCTGGAGGATCACAAAGCCAGAGAGACTTGAGGATATTCATGAGCTCTTGGTATCTTTCATCATTTTCATTGGCGTTTTCAGGATTGTTGTCAATCAGCTGCAGCTTCACAAGGCAATCCAGGAGACCTCGAGCTGAAGTGCTGAGTTTGCGCCCATACACCTGAGAGATCTCTGGTAAACTGTTACACCTGTCCAGCTTTGGACTCAGGAGTACTTTCATCACCTGAACCGAGGAGCTGTATATTTTTGAAGCTTCATCTCTCTCAGGACGGGTGTTGTCTGCATCTGGCACCACTTTGTCATCATCAGCTGCATCTTCATCATTCGTGCCATCTACTTTCTCACTCTCTGCAGGTTTTGAGCTGTTTTCATTATCCTCTGCTCGAGTGACATCCTCGCCTTTCGGTTCATCACAGGTCTCTGGGAACTCCTCCACGTCATACATGTTACTGTCAGAGGGTATTGTCTTTAGCCACTCATTCACAACCTCTGTAGGGGATGCATTCGGCAGACTCGATGGAACCAGTTCAAACTCATCCGCATTAGTAGTCTTGAGTAAGCATTTGCTGCTTTTGTCGCTTTTGTTTCCAGGGACGCTCCCCCCATTGTCCGCAGCATTTCGCGGACCATTCCCTATTCTCTTTGACACGTTGTTGTCTCCGGTGGTGGAAGTCTCACAAACTTCTTTGATGATATCTGAACTGGACAGAGTCTGGGACATCTCACTCTCATGTGACTCTGTGTGGCTGATCACCTGGTTTGGTTGTTTTGCACTTTTAGTGGTTTCTGAAACAGCAGACTTTGTTTTCGATGGAACCTCACTGGTTGCAGTTTTTGAATTTTTCCCACTCGACTTGCTTGTCTCAGTGGTACAGGTCCTCTCATTGGATGTGCCATGTTGCTCTTCCGCTGAATTTAAACTCGATGCAGGTTTACTTTGGTCTTTACTGTTCTCAGCTTCAGCAGAAACACCAGATCCTTCCTCTGCTGGGGCATCAACAGCTGGAGAATCAGTCCCTTTTGATTTACGGGATTTTGCAGAATGATTTGACTTCACGGATAAGGAACTCTGCGACCGTGCCTCATTGCTCTTGTCTTTAGCAACAGAAATTGTTGACTTTTTTGATCGAGCTGACGCCTTAGACTTTGACGACTTCCCAGTTGATGACCGATCTATGATTTCCTCCACTGTCACTGCTGGGACTTCAGATCTGCTTGACACTTCAGAGTGGGCAGATTTCACTGACACAGGGCTGGGTGTTCTCTCCTCCTTTCCCTTAGTACTTCCATCAGCAGAAACATCAGATGCTTTCGATTTCTCTGATTTCTTCGATGCATTTGATTTTACTGATCGAGCTGAGGCAACACTTGGTGCTTCATCCCCACCATTGTCTTCACCTTCTTCATTTGGAGGACTCGTTGCTGCCTCAGATTTATTTGAAACATTTGATTTCCCTGATTTGGCAGACACTACACTCCCTTCTGGTGCTTCACTGTCCTCTTCTAAGGTTTCATCCACAGTGTTGGCACCATCTACTGCAAGGGCCTTTGATTTCTTCGATGCAACTGAAAGATGTGAAGTCGCTGATTTGCCTGAAGTAGCACTTGGTGCTCGCTCCACTTCCTCTGGAGCATCAGAAGCTTTAGATTTACTTGACTTTGCTGAAACATTTGACTTTGTTGATTTGGCTGATTTGGCTGACTGGGTGCTCGGTGGTCTCTGTTCTGTTTCCTCCCCATCAGGGACTTCACTTCCTGTTTTTGTCTGTGATGAAGCTGAAACATTTGATTTGCCTGATTTGGCTGACATGTTACTCGGTGGTCTCTCCTCAGTTTCTGCCTCCTCTTCTTCCGCCTCCTCCTCTGCCTCCTCTTCGGGGTTACCAGCAGAAGCCTGTGAAACTGATTTCCCTGAAGCTTTTGATTTACCAGACATTGCACTTTTTACTCTTTCCACAGCTTCCTCAGGGTCCGGAGTTTCCTCTTTAAATTTTACAGATTTTGTAGAGATGTGTGATCTGACTGACTTCATGGACAAGCAACTTGGTGCTCTCTCTTTGGTCTCCTCCTCAGCTATTTTTGAGGCATCTGATTTTGCTGATCTGTTCGACATCTCACTGCCTGCTCTCTCTGGAGTATCATCTTGTTCTGCAAGATCTGAAACCCTGGACTTGCTTGACTTGGCTGACTTGGCTGATTTTGTAGATTTGGCTGACATTGCACTTTGCGCTCTTTCTTCAGCTTCTTCTCCACCGGTTTGGACAGAGCAAACTTCAGAGGCGTTGGATTTCTTCGATTTAGCTGAGGCATGCGACTTTTCAGATTTGGCTGACAAGGCACTGGAGGCTCTTTCTGTGGTTCCTTCCTGCTCTGTCACATCATCAGCTGTAGCACCAGAGGCTTTGGACTTTGTAGATCTTTCAGAAACTCCAGACTTTGAGGATTTGGTGGATTTAGGGGTTGACACTCTTTCCTCAACTTGCTCTTCATCGTTGTCTTCAGCTGGAGCGTCAGAGCATTGAGATTTTTCTGATTTTGCAGAATGAGCTGACTGCTGAGACGTTGCACTTGCTGCTCTATCTTCCTCTTCTTCGTTGTTCCCGTCAGTAGGTGAGGACTCTGGGGGCTCTTTGGAACCACTTGACTTTACAGATCCTGCTGATTCAGGCCTGGTGGTGCTTTCCTCGACTGGATCTGCTGACTTTTTTGATCTTGCAGAAACGTTTGACTTTACTGAATGTGCTGACCTTGAACTTTGAGGTCTACTGTGGTTTTCCTCTTCATTTGCATCAGAATCAGGATTGGTTTTGGAACCAGTTTCAGAGACTTTTGATTTTCGAGACACAGCTGAAACATTTGATTTTGCCGATCTCACGGACACACTGCTTGGTGCTCTGTCTGTGTCTTCCTCTTGGTCCTCTTCAGGTTCCTTTGACTTTGCAGATTTTGCAGATTTGGTCGACTTTGCAGTTTTGGACGACATGGCACTCTGTGATCTCTCTTCAGCTTCGCCATTGGTAGTTTCATGAGAAGCTTCTGATTTAGCAGAAGCATGTGACTTCACCGATTTAGCCGAGAGAGCACTGGGTGCTCTCTCTTTGGACTTTGCAGATATCCCAGAAACATTTGACTTCGCTGATTTTGCTGATAGGCAGCTTTTTGGTCTTTCCTCTGTTTCCTGCTCCTCCTCATCAGGACCCTCCAAACCTTCCTCTGCCGGAGCATCAGCAGACTTTTTTGATGATACAGAAACATTTGACTTCTTAGACTGGGCTGACGCTGCTCTCTCTTCAGGCTCACCTTCATCATTGTTTTCCTCCGTGACGTCAGCCTCATCCTCTAAAGGAACCTCGGACACTTTAGATCTCTTGGATGACTTTGAAACGTTTGATTTGGCTGATTTACCAGATTTAACTGACAGGTTACTTGGTGCTCTCTCTGCCTCTTCATCCAGATCACCTGCGTTATCTTCAGTCTTGTTTGACTTTGCAGATTTTGCAGAACGAGCTGACTTCTCAGTTTTGGCTGACATTGCACTTTCTGCTCTCCCCTCTGTCTCCTCTTCATCCTCTCCTTCCTGAGCAGCAGACGCAGCTTCCTCAGAGCCTCCTCCAGAGACTTTTGATTCAACAGATTTTTCAGATGCATGCGACTTCTTTGACTTCACAGACAAACCACTCTGTGCTCGTTCTTCAGTTTCCTCTCCAGCATCCTCACTATTATCAGGTATTTCAGCATTTTCATCACAGCAAACGTCAGGAGCTTCTGATTTGTTTGACTTTGCAGATTTGACTGACAAAGCACTTGGAGCTCTTTTTTCAGACTTAACAGAGATTCCAGAAACATGTGACTTTGCAGATTTGGCAGACAGAGCACTTGGTGCTCTTTCTTCTGTTGGCTCAGTTTCATCGTCCTCATTCGGTTTATCAGAACTTTCCTCTGCCGTAGCATCAGCAGACTTTTTTGATGATGCAGAAACATTTGATTTCTTTGATTGGGCTGACGCTGCTCTCTCTTCAGCCTCACCCTCATCATCGTTTTCCCCTGTAACGTCGGCCTCAGCCTCCACAGTAACCTCAGACACTTTGGATCTCTTTGATACCTTTGACACATTAGATTGAGCAGATTTCCCCGATCGGACTGACAGGTTACTTGGAGCTCTCTCTGCTTCTTCATCCTGATCACCTGCATTATCATCATCAGGATTCTCAGTCTTGTTTGACTTTGCAGATTTTGCAGAATGGCCTGACTTCTCCGTTTTGGCTGACATGGCACTCTGGGATCTCTCTGATTTAGGACTAGGACTCTCTTTGGCCGAAGCCTTTGATTTGCCAGATTTTGTAGACGCACATGACTTTCCTGATTTGGCTGATAAAGAACTTTGGGTTCTTGCTGTAGTTTCTTCCTCAGGATCTCCTCCTTCATCTGTTATGTCTCCTGTTTTTCCAGAACAAACCTCAGAGGCCTGTGATTTGCTGGATTTTGCAGATTTAGCAGACTTTTCTGATAAAGCACTGGGTGCTCGCTCACTGGACTTAGCTGACATGCCGCTTGGTGCTTGTTCCTCAGTTTCCTCTTCACCTCCTTCATCTGGAGCGTCTAAATTCTCCTCCTCCTCTGCCGGAGCTTCATCACAGCACTTTGACTTTTTGGAAGACACAGAATAATTTGACTTAGCTGAATGCTCCGACTTTGGCGTCACTGATCTCTCTTCATCCTCATTCTCTTCAACATTTTCCTCAAGGTTGTCAGCAGCGTCCTCCACGGGAGCCTCAGAAGCTTTTGATCTTTTAGATGACTTTGAAACGTTTGACTTTGCTGAAATTCCAGATCTAACAGATGCACTGCTCGGAGCCCTCTCTGCATCATCTTCATTATCCCCCGTCTTTTCATTCGACTTGGTAGATTTTGTAGATTTAGCGGATTTGGTTGACTTTGCTGTTTTTGAAGATGTGACACTTGGTGCTCTCTCTTCAGCTTCTTCTTCTACATTTCCTTCATCAGGGATGTCAGAAGCTTTGTCAGAAGAAACATCAGCAGCTGCTGATTTGTCTGATTTAGCAGAGATGTGTGATTTTGTTGATTTGACTGACAAAGTACTAGGTGCTCTCTCTTTGGACTTAATGGAAACTCCAGAAGCATTTGACTTTGCTGATTTTGCTGAAAGACCGCTGGGTGCTCTCTCCTCAGTTTGCTCTTTGTCGTTTTCATCATTCGGGCTGTCAGCGCTGTCCTCAGGGAGGACTCTAGTGGAACATTTGGACCTGTTAGACTTTACAGAAATACCTGACTGGAGTGACCGGATTGACATGGAGCTAAGCGATCTTACTTCAGACTCCTCTTCGGCGACAACGTCCTCCATAGCATCCCCACAGTTCTCAGAAGGAGCCGCAGAACTTCCTGATTTCCTCGATGTTGCTGAAGTATTTGACTTGACAGATTTAGCCGATGTATTTGACGTATTGCTTGGGGCTCTTTCTTCATTCTCAGTAGGTGTCACTGCATTTTCCTCAAGGTGCTTGGACGATTTGGCAGAAACATCTGAGTGTGCAGATTTGGCAGACATTGCACTAGGTACCCGGTCATCTTCATTTTCATTTCCTTGTTCTGAA
This sequence comes from Halichoeres trimaculatus, assembly GCF_033239565.1. NCBI lineage: Eukaryota > Metazoa > Chordata > Actinopteri > Labriformes > Labridae > Halichoeres > Halichoeres trimaculatus. The sequence goes on along the minus strand of NW_027437191.1, from coordinate 23,734,737 downwards.
ACGTCACAGCCTTTTGACTTTCTCGATCTCGCTGAAATGTTTGATTTGCTGGATTTATTTGAAACACAGCTTGGCGGTCTCTCACTGGTATCATCCTCATTTTTTGCAGAAACTTTAGAGGCCTTTGATTTTGTGGATGCTGCTGAGGCAGTTGACTTTGCACATGCTGACATTTCACTCTCTGGTCTTTCTGGGACTTCTTCATCATCCTCATTTTCCTCAGCTTTGCATTCAGACTTTTTTGACTTGCCGGATACTGCAGATGATAAGGACTTGCAGGATTTCTCTGACGCCACACTTGATGCCCTTGCTTCTGTTTCATCAGGGGTTTCCTCATCTCCTGCTTCCTTAGCACCATCTCCAGCTTCCTCATCTCCCGTTTCCTCAGGATTGTTTTCATTTGGCTCTTCATCATTCCCATCCCCGTTGCTGTCATGATTTTCCTTGGGGATTTCTGAAGATTTGGATTCGGTCGATTTCACAGAAATATTCGTCTTCTCTGATTTGGTCGACAGTTTGCTTTGTGGCCTCTCTTCAGCATCCACGTCCTCTTCTTGAGGGACGTCAGCTGCATTGGATTGAGTCGACAAAGCACTGTTTGCTCTCTCTTCTTCTGCTTCTTCATCTTCAGCATTTCCTTGAACTTCCTCAGAGCATTTTGACTTTCTAGATGTTGTCGATGCATCTGACTTAACCGACTTGGCAGACATGGCACTTGACACTCTTTCACTTTCATTTTCCGCAGCTTGTTCCTCCTCATCAGCATGACTGGACGCTGCCGATTGCTTGGATTTGTTTGATTTTTCGGATGTTTTGGATTTCACAGATGAATTTGACTTTGTGGATTTCCCTGATTTGGTACTCAGAGCTCTATCCTCTTCGTCTCCACTTTCAGCTTTATTTGAAGTTGTTTCTGACAAAGCACTTGTGTCTTCTCCTGGTTCATTGGCATGTTCAGTGTCTGAGGTGTGAGACTTTGCGGACTTTGCAGATTTTGCTGACATTGCAGTAGATGCTCTTTCTTCAGCTTCAGCTTCCAAAAACTCCTCAGCAGTTTGCATTTCTGATGTCACACTTTCCTCCACTGGATTTTCTTGAGACTGAGATTCAGACGCTGCTGATTTTGCAGATTTTGCTGACATGGCACTAGATGCTCTCTCTTCATCTTCAGCTTCAGCTTCCAAAAACTCCTCAGCAGTTTGCATCTCTGACGCTGCACTTTCCTCCACTGGATTCTCTTGAGACTGAGATTGAGACACTGCCGATTTAGTTGATTTTGCAGATTTTGCAGATCTTGCAGATTTTGCAGATTTTGCTGACATGACACTAGATGCTCTCTCTTCATCTGGAGCCTCAGCTTCCAAAAACTCCTCGGCAGTTTGCATCTCTGATGCCACACTTTCCTCCACTGGATTTTCTTGAGACTGAGATTGAGACACTGCCGATTTTGCCGATTTTGCAGATCTTGCAGATTTTGCAGATTTTGCTGAATTCGCTGACATGGCACTAGATACTCGTTCTTTAGCTTCAGCTTCCAAAAACTCCTCAGCAGTTTGCATATCTGACACCCCACTTTCCTCCACTAGATTTTCTTGAGACTGAGATTCAGACACTGCTGATTTTGCAGATTTTGATGATTTAGCTGATCTTGCTGATCTTGCTGATCTTGCTGATTTTGCTGATCTTGCAGATTTTGCTGACATGGCACTAGATGCTCTTTCTTCATCTGGAGCTTCAGCTTCCAAAAACTCCTCGGCAGTTTGCATCTCTGAAGCCACACTTTCCTCCGCTGGATTTTCTTGAGACTGAGATTGAGACACTGCAGATCTTGCTGATTTTGCAGAATTTGCTGATTTTGCGGATTTTGCAGAATTTGCTGATTTTGCGGATTTTGCAGAATTTGCTGATTTTGCTGATTTTGCTGACATGGCACTAGATGCTCTGTCTTCATCTTCACCTTCAGCTTCCAAAAACTCTACAGCAGTTTGCATCTCTGATGCCCCACTTTCCTCCACTGGATTTTCTTGAGACTGAGATTCAGATGCTGCTGATTTTGCAGAAACATTTGACTTAACAGACTGTGAGCTTTGAGCTCTTTCTGCGTTGTTGTCTTCCTCTGGATTCTGAACACTTTCCTGTGCAGATACAGACATTGAACTAGGTGTCCTTTCCTCAGTTCCCTCTTCTTCTTGTTCTTTATTTGAAGAAGAAACACCCGATTCCTTTGATTTTCCAGACATAGAACTTAAGACTCTTTCCTCAGCAACCTCCTCCTCTGGTTCTTGTTCTTCAGTTTCCACTTCTTCTTCCAACCTTTCTGATTTCTTGGATGTGCCGCTTGACGGTCTTTCTTGTGCGTCTGTCTCATCTTGTGTTGGTAACTCTTCTGCTGTGGCGTCAGATTTGGATTTTGTGGAGGCATTTGAATGAACTGACATGGCACTTTTGGGTCTTTTCTCCTCTACATCCCCAGACTTGTTTGATCTGCCACTGGCATTGGATTTTACAGACATGGCACTTGATTGATCTCTTTGTATCTCTTCTTCTTCTGCCTTTTTATCACCCTCAGGATCACTGGATCCTCCACAGTTGCAAGACTTTTTGGATCTTCTGGACTTACCTGAGCCCCCTGAAGCGTTTGAGGCTTTATCAGTCGGGCTCAGGGATGAATGATGCGAAGGAGATCCTGCTTCCACCTCAGGTTTACTGGTCTCATCATCATCGTTTTGATCCTCCTTTAGGTCGGCTAACACTTCAGAGGAAGCAGAAGGAGCAGATCCTTTCCGTTCACCTAGCTCTGATGTTTCAGAAGCTTCTTCATCACCCGGATTGTTCTGGGGGCTGTCAGCTGTCGGGGATTGCGTCTTGCTCTCGCTCCTGATGGCGCAGTACTCTATGGTTTCAGCTGCCTCGATCGTCTCCCTCACGTGAGTCTCTCCTCCTGTGTTGTCTTCGCTGGACCTGGACGTGGTCTGCCTTTCCACCACCGTCTTCCTGGAGACGACTGTATGTGAGGACGCACTTGAGCTGGAAGTCCGAATGCGCCGACTTGATCCCGGCGTCCCTTTCATGTTCTTCCAGATGTCATAATCCTGACAGTGACTGCAGCACTGAGGACAGTGAGCCTCCTCTATGTGTCTCTGGTAGTGTTTGTGAATGTAAGCCTCGTCTTGGTCGTCGGCGGAGATGATTTCAGATTCTGAACAGCTCCTGTCGCTTACCTGTGCGAAACAGGTTGTATTACTGTGTCCTTGGAGATAGTCACAGGTCCGGCCTGTCGTCTTTCTAACTTGAGTCGACCAGTGTAACGTGTCGTCATTCTGCAGGCGGAAGCGTACTTTCATTTCCATCGACAAACTGCCATCTTCATTGACATGGACCCGTTTCTCGATGTCATCCTCTCTGATCCCGTCACCAGTGAACTGGCCTGAGTCCACGTTGTCCTGGGAGTCGGTTCCATCTGGTAAAGACTTATCAGACGTCACCGAGTGCCTGGTAGAGCTGTGGACTGATCCTTCTTTTGGACTGGAGACACTCTTCCTTATAGGTAGTTCTTGGGTTACCATTAGGATGGGAAAAAGAGAGAAAAGAGGAACAGATGTCTTTGCTTAATCTGATTAAAACTGATTTAGAACTGTAAAATAATCTCTGGAGACTAAATCATCATCATCATACCCTGTTGTCCGTCAGAACAGCGCGTTTTCAGCTTTGGAAGTTTGTCATCAGATGTTTTCCGAAAACTGTCAGCGATGGAGGGATGGGAGGGCTCACGTCCCACGCAGATGATGACACTGGGGCACTGAATCAGACTCTGAACAGTGTCGATCTGAAACAGAAGAACAGGGGGTGTAACTTAAAGAGGCCCAAGAAGAACGAGGATAAATGGCAGGTAAGATATTAAAAAAAAGATGGATGGCTGGATAATATTTGGAGGTAAGTATAAGGTAAACATGTGGACCTTTAGCCTCTTTGTGGACAGCTACAGGGTGGCCATCTGTCACTCATATGAGCAATGCCCTTATATGGGCAAAACTTCCAACTTTGATAGTTTCGAAGCCAAAAATATTATTTACACCAGCCAATTAGTATATTCGCTTTTGCTGTAAAATCAGCTTTTGTTGTCTTCATGTTTTTTTATACCAGAGGTTGACACTTGTTCATACCTAGGGATATGATTGGCATAATATGGGTAATGGTTTTAACAAGTTATTCATTAATATTAACAATAAAACTCGCTTCAGGTATCCACAACAAATAATGTGATGTCATGCAGACCTTCAAACAGCTTAAGCATGCAAACGACCTTCAACATGCCACACATGTGGACACATTCTAAAGTGTATCTGCCAAAATGAGCTTGGTAACAGCATTTTTAAACCTGTTAAGTCCTGCATCCCTTCCTATGAAGATCCATCCTGTTCCTTGCAGGGACACCCTCATACCCCTTTCTTTCTTCTGTATCCATCTGTCTTTCTTTTGCAGGTGTCAGTAAGCTGGTACAAGGCTATTCAGGAGTCAAGAAGTACTAAGACTTAAACTGGTGTGGTCAAGTGATCAAAAAATAAATCAAGTTAATCATGTCTACTCTGTGATTAATCACGATTACATTTCACTTGGGCTTAAAAGTCTAAGATAGATTCTATATATCAAAATACTACACTTGAACCTATATTTTGTTTTGACTAATGCTGTCAAACAATTAAAATATTGAATCAGGGTTGCAGCAGATATTTGAGCATTTAGAGTCAATAATGGAGGATACATTTTGCACTTAACATGTTAAACACTTTTAGCAGTTCATGTTAACAAAAACAATTTGTGTTTCTTGCTGGAGCCTTGTACAATACATCTTGAGAGGCAACTTGCAAAAACGTTGTAAAAAACCACGCCCTCGACGATATTAATTGATCTTGACTTTGTTTTGATCCACTTTGCAATTGTATCAATTTGTCCAAGTTAAACTTAACTGAAGACCTGAAGCAGGAAAGAAAATTATTTCTTGCAGAGAGTGCATAATAATGTTAGTCAACTAAGCTTTTATTTATCAATTTATTGTACTCAAATCAAACTGCTCAAAATGCTTTGCCGAAGACATTTCAGGGATTTTGAGTCATTCTGCACAGCAGATGAGTTAATCGAGTAAAAGTTTTTAATCAGATAAATCATGATGATGGGATTAATCTGATTATTGGTTTAATTTTAACAAACCTAATTTAAACATGAAAATTTAGTGTCAGTGATTTGCTAACTGTGGAAGGACTGAAAGAGACAATATCATCCAATTTTGAATGCTAACTACACAACAAGACTGTAAACTATCACACTCAAACAGCAAAAACTGAGCGATTTACCACAAAAATAATGTTTTGCAAAATCATACCAAAGCAAATTCCTTGTAATGCAAAGAAAACTTTGTAACAAAGCTGATTCTGATTACTGTTCTTTTGTAAACTGAAGACGTATGAAGCTGGTTCAAGCTTCTCACATCCCATTGTAATTCCTGATTTTATTAAAGAGAGGTATTCTGCATTCCCATTTTGTAAACATTGTTATATAGTAACAATGCAGGATGTTCAGACTGGGCATGTGCAGATTTTTAAACCTCTTCGTGTTCATATGTTGAAGAAAACCAGGAATCTGTCTGTAAACTGATCAAAATGCTCTGTTCTAAAAATAACAAGTCTTCCTCCAACAGACCTCCAGAGGGCTAGCCAATCAGACAAATGGGGGTTTGTGCAGCCGGAGCCTCAAAGAGTCAGCAACTTAAACTAAGAGGCTGAAATAAGATTTTTCAAAAACACCAGAGAGAAAAATAAAGACTTAAAAAGCACAATACCCTTCTCTTTAAATGTAACTGATCATAAAATGCTGTATTATAACCACAGGTGCACTTTTTTATGTCAACTTTTTTCATTGAACAACAACATAAAACGCTGAAATATATTGTATAAAAGTAAAGATGTGTTTCGTTAAAGTTTGGGTCCAGGCCAGCTTTCCTCTCTCGTGCTCCCAAATGTTCTAAATCCTGCAGCAGAAGGCTGAGAGTCGAGCTGGAGCAACAACAAGTTAAATATCTTAATCCAGGATGATCTGAGTGAAGTTGACAGATGACGGTGCACTCTGGAAATATTGAGCTGTTACTGTCACTGTCATCCAGCTGCAGGTTTTTACCGCCTGACAGCAGAGAATAAAGTCGTCAGGGTGAGAAAACAGCATCATTAAGCATCAGCTACTCATGATCATTTTCTTCCTCACTGTCCTTTTCCTAATTAGTTTCTAACTTGTGTTTTTCTCTAGAGGTAAAGTTCTGATGCTCTTACTCTTTTTCACGCAAGTAATTGTTAAATTTTTCTTCCTTTGCGACTCTTCTCTGTCTGACAGTCTGAAAACTCCAGCAGACTAACTGTTGAGGCTTTTTTTTTTTTTTTTTTTGCCTCAGCAGTCACTTTGATGAGCGTGCAGTTTTCACTTTGAGTCCTCTGTTGCTTCAGGCAGATGAATTGCTTCATCTCTGGTCACACAAAGCCTGAGTTGAAGGTAATTAATCGCTGCCGTGGAGACACGTTTCTGAGAGAGCTCTGGTATCAAAGTAAAGGGAGAGGAGGTTCAACATTGACCTGTTTTTCCTCTCTCAAAAATAGCTCTGATTTGACTGAGATTAATGGAGGTTTGCACAGATCTAAAAGCATGTGTGAGGGAATATCCCTGTTTCAGTTCAGTAAAATACTCACATATTGGTCTCATAAGACCCAGAATACAACAAAGACTGAGCCTTTGAATATTACAAATCTGTAACTTATGACAGGATGTCTAGTTTGAAGTCTTGATTTAAAATTATCACAGATCAAACCGAGGTGTGCAGCCATGTTTAATGCTTC